>NW_020954576.1:50760493-50928183 GCF_900497805.2 Vombatus ursinus
TTTCTTTCTTTCTTTCTTTCTTTCTTTCTTTCTTTCTTTCTTTCTTTCTTCTTCTTTCCTTCTTTCTTTCTTTCCCCCTTCATTTCTTCTCACACACACACACACACACACACACACACACACGTCTTCTCCAGTAGAATGTAAATTCCTAGAAGGGGACTATTTCATCCTACTTTTTGCATTCCCAGGGCCTTAGCCGAGTGCTAGACAGGCTGGGTTCCCAGACATTCCAGACTCTCAAAGAAATTGAAGTCTTGACCCCAAAGCTCCAATAATCTAGAGATGGTGTTTCCTATCTTTCTAGCCAATGTAATTCAAACTTCACAACTCCTGGGAGCCCATTCTATCCTTTATCCGAAGTAGATCTTCCTCTGGGCTGAGGGGGAGGTGTGTAAAAGGGAATAGGAAGCTGGAGGGGAAATCTAAACGGAAGCAGCTGGAGGTCTGGACCACATCAGATTGGGGTAAAGGTCTCCAGTTCCAAAAAAGTTTAGCTCTGGAGAGGAGACATACTGCACTTGGATCTGGTCAAAAGATGGAGTTTAAATCTTAACTCTGATGTTTACTGGCTTCAGGTGTGACCTTGGGCAAACACACCACCTAACTGAGCCTCAGTTGCACTATCTAACCCCACAAAGTTGTTATGAAAAAAGTACTTTGTATATAAAGTTCTATGAAATATGAGATGTTGTGGTTAGGCTTAGATCCCTGACTCCGTGAGAAATGCCCTGAATTTGGAGTCAGGTGACCTGAGTTCAAAACTCAGCTCTGTCACTGACTGGCTGTGTGATCTTGGACAAGATACCTGATTTCTTTGAGCCTCAGTTTCCTCATCTGTAAAATGTAAAGGAACTCTAAGGACCCTTTCTACCCTTAAATCTTATGATCTTCTGATTTACTCAGTTGTCTGTAGATATACATATCTACCAGCTTTTCTTACAGCCCTGTTCAGGGCTGTGTATTTTTCAGGGTAATTGAGAATGCTAAGGGAGTACTTCATAAACTTACCCTTCCTATCCCTACCCCAAATTAGCAGAGAGTGTATCATTCTATTGCTATCTGCCTTAACTCTCTGCTCAGATTCACACTATGATTTCAGGGTTCGCAGGAGCAGAGAAGTCAGCACAAACAAAGCACTTTTTATATAGAAAGATCAAACAAGGAGCTTTTCAGGGCTTCCAACAAAGGAGGAAACAGTCCTTGAGGGGTAGGAAAGTTCTACAGGAAACAAGCATCGCATATAGAGGATAAAGAAATTCAAATGAACAGCAGCTGGACCTGGAGTTGGGAGTCCCAGCTTGTCCACTAACTGGTTGTGTGATCTTAGACAAGACCCATCTTTCTGGGTCTGAGATTCATCTTCTATAGAATGAGAGAGTTGAGCTGCTTAACTTTTTCTAAGGCCTCTGGAGTTTTGAGATTCTAAGGTCCTCAGGCTTATTACTTTTCCCAGGTTCAATATGGGTTATTTGGGACCATCAATTATGCAAATTATAGCCCAGGGCCCCACTAGTACAACATTTTATTTAGGGACACTACAATCCAATAGAAAAAGTCTTGGTTTTAAGATAGATAATATTTAAATAACAAAAGAAAATCACTTAGAGAGACAAGAGAGAAAATTTAAATTATAAGAGAGAATTGTTCCCTGCTGATATATACAAATAGGTACAATGTCCTATACCTCTTTAAAATTATAGACAGACCAGAGACCTCATAAGAGAAATTTATGAAGACCTATGGAAACTGTGCCTTAGCAAGTATCAATTATTCGCAGCTCTCCTCTCAAAATACTGTTGGTGTCCAGGATGGAGTTCTACTGCAGTTCCCTTGGGGCTGGATTCACTTCAGGTCTGGTCCCAGTTGTCAGCTCCCTCTGTGCCAAGTTGATCTCCTGGTTTCCTATCCTCAACAGTTGCTAGTGGTGAATGGGTCAAGTGTAGATACAGTGCTGATATCTCCTGCCAAGAAGGCCACGTGTTACAGCATCAGACCCCAGATGCCCCCTTTCTGTGTGGTTCCCTGTTTCTCACTTCCATCTCTTTTTCAGTTTTCACCTACTGGATTCCAAGTAGCAAACTACATCACTTCTGTTTTTGAAGATGAATCTTGAAGAAATTGGTTAGAGTGAAGAAAATTATGATGACCTCAACATGGAATTGCCTGAAAATCTTGGGAATTATGAATCTTCTGCCCAAGAAAACAGACTTCCTGACTCAGAGTCAACAAAAACATGCCGTCTTGTGTTAACTGCTAAAGAATAAAAGAAATATTTTGATTTATTTTGGGCAGGAAACTTTAGATATTTGGATTTTTTTAGAAAGAGCTGGCTCAAGGGGACAAAAGGTAACTAGGAGGCAGTTTGATTTTGAGACAGTAAATGGGGATTTTTAGAATGTTTTTAGTTTATTTTTTTCTCAATTACATAAAAACAATTTTCAACATTTGTTTTTTGTAATATTTGAGTTCCATATTCCCTTCTTCCCTCCCCTCCTTGAGAAAGCAAGCATTTTGATATAGATTATATATGTATGGTTATGCAAAACATAAATAAATGTGTTTTTTAAATTTGTAATGTGTATTTGTAATACAGATTGGCATTTGCTTTATTTAAATAATTCAGTGCCCTGATTTAGCATTTAATTATCAAAGATACATTAATCTTTTAAAAAAAAAAAACTTTACTCAGTATTGTTGCACGACTTTGTCCTTGAATTTCTTCCAATAAATGGCAGTTTTCTTGTCACATCAATGTGGGCGCTCAAAGCAAGGGAGGAGTACTGCATTAAGGGTGACCTGATGTGTCTCTATTACATAAATACAAGATATGTTGAGAAGAGGGAAATCTAACTGCTTGGGAAATCAGCAACGACTTCATATAGCAAGTTGACACCTGAGTTGAATCTTGAAGTAAGTTAAGGATTGGTCCTAAGAGGTGGTGGGTGAGGAATGAGCGCATTCTAGGCAAGAGAGACAGTCTGGCAAAGGCATGGGGGCTAGAGATTGGAAAGCCTGGTTCAGGGAACCGAAAGTAGATCAATTTAGTTGGAATGTGGAGTGTACAAAGATTATTAAAGTGAATTAGCTCTAGGCCCAGATTCAGAGTAGATACAGACCAGGGAAGGGCTTTAAATTGCAGACAGAGGAGTTTGCATTCTATCCTAAAAGCAACAGGAAGCCACAGAAACCCTTTGAGCATGCTCAAAAATAGAACATGGTCTTTTCAGTAATGGAAACAAGGCTGGAACCACTATAGCTTAGCACACAGCAAGTGCTTAATAAATGTTTACTGACTCTCTGTCTCTCCATATATATGTATATGTATATATATATTTACATATATATAAAATCATGATCATACATATACTTTATCAAGTTTATTTTGGCAATTCTGTGGAGGAAAATTGGAGCGGGAAGATTCTAGAAGTAGGGAGACATTTAGGTGATTTCTTGAAGTAGTCTGTGTGAAGTTCAAAATCTGAACTAGGGTAGTGGTCATGTGAATGGAGGGAATGGGATGGCTGGAAGAGATGTAAAGCCAGAATCAAAAGACAAAGCAATGATTTTGATCTTAGTAATGAGAGGGTCAGAGAGGGACAAATCTAGGACAGGTTAAGGTTGTAAACCTTGGTGATGGGAAGGATGGTGCTGCCCTCAACAGAAATAGGGAAGTGTTTAGGAGGGGAGATAATGAGATTTTGCAGATTTTGAATTTAAGATGCCTTCACAACATCCATAGGAGATGTCCAGGGGATAATTGATCATGAGGAATTAGAATTCAGGAAGGAGCTCAGGGCTGGATATCTTTGTGAGGATAGATAGATAGATAGATAGATAGATAAGAGTTGGGAGTTGTCAAGGTTACAAAGATAGTGGATGTAGAGAGAGAAAAGAATAGGACTCAGGACAGAGCCCTGGGAGACACATTTAGTGTCAAGAATCTTAGATCTGAGACTACAGGGGTCATCTAATCCATCCCCCATCCCTCATTTTGCAAAATAGGCCCCAAAAGGAGAAGTGATTAGACCATAGGTTGTAAGTGACTGAGCGAGGATTTGAACTTAGGTCCTCCAAAGACAGCCTTCTTTTCCACTAGACCAAGAGTCTAGTTCACAGAACTGTGAAGTTTGGATTCAGTCAAAGGGCCACACTTGAGGACCTAGAGGGCCACATGTGGCCTCAAGGCCACAGGTTCCCCATCCCTGCACTAGACCATGTCAATGATCCAGCAAAGGAGACTGAGAAGGCTCCCTCACATAGGAGAATCAGGGCAGCCAAATTCAAGGGAGGAGAAATCAGCCAAGAAGAGTAAGTCATGAGCAGTGCCAAAAGCTTCAGAGAAGTCAGGATAGATGAGGAATAAACAAAGGCTATGAGATTAAATAATTGAGAGATAATGGCTAAATCTAGAGAGAGAATTTTCAGGCAAGTGGTGGGATCAGAAGGCAGACTGGAAGGGGTTGAGAAATGCGTAGGAGGTGAGAATAGTGGCAGCAATGAGTGTAGAGGTAGTTTTTTTTAGGCATTTGTGACAGGAAGTAGAGATATAGTACAATATCAAGAGGCGAGTAGTAGGGTGAAGTTTTATTTTAAGGATTGGGAAAATCTAGGCATATTGGTACATTGCAAGGAAGAATCCAGAGAGAATGAAGATGGAGACAGAGACAGAGATAGGGAGACTAAGAGACAAAGAGTAAAAAAAAGAGACAGAGGCAGAGAGAGAGATAGAGAGACAGACAGAGAATGATCAAAAGGGCAGACTCCCAGAAGAGATGTCCGTGGCTAATAATGGGGAAGGTGACCTTGAAGTACAATTGAAACGGCTTCCTGGCATCCCAAATGACAATCTGGTCAAGATCTCCATCCCTACCACTCTACTCTTTCCCTTCTCACCTTTCCCTCTGACCTGTCTTCTGCCAGTGGCCTGTGACCACACTCTTCCTCCTGGCGGACTCACTTCTGAAGTAGTGGGTACTGGCTGCTGACAGAAAGAAATCAGACCATCGGGTCCTACCTGGTACATCCTGTTACTCTTCCTGGGTAAGCGGACTGAGGACAACGCGGGTAGCTGGGTCAGTCCAAACAGAACAGCTGCAGGCTCAGACTCCCACCTCCACCGGGTGACAGGCAGTGACAGTCGCAAGATTTCCTAATACCCAAGGGAGCCACCGACAGGGAGACTTGACACCTTGGAATCCCCCTTCAGGAAACGTGGAGGGCATTACTAAGAGGCAGCGGAGGTGAGCCGAAGGCCCAGAGAGAAAACCCTAGAGAGTTTTTGGCTGGCAATGCCCAGGTAAAGGAACTATCCTTAGGTATTTCTAGAGCTCCTCCCCTCACTCCACTTCACCTTCCTCTCCATCTCCATCCCTGATTCCACCCCTCTCCTTTTTAAGGTTCTGGAAATATACAGATTTCTACCCAATTTTTACCCCTCACTGGTCTTAACCAGAATATCCAGATTTGCAAACAGCTTATTGCAGGATCTGTCCAGATCGCTGCTGAGAGTCATTCATCTCTGTCTCCTCAAGCTCAGCAAAGATCATCCCCCAATCTCAGGCCTCCAGGACATCTAGCACCCTATGTCCTGTCGCCTGGAATCTCTTCCAGTCCCAAGTCTTTCCCTTGCCTTGGGTTCATTAGTCAGCATCCTTCTGTCCACAGGGATCTGCTGGCTGCCTGAACCAAGGGCTCCTAGAATCATAGCATCAGAAGTGAGTTGTCTCACAAATACTCACCCAAAGGAGCAGGTATTCCCTCTATGATATTTGGCACAAGTCATTCCCTCAGAAGACCTTTCTCTGTCAAGACTGAGAGCCCACCTTCTCCTGAAGCAGCCCTTCCTAATTCTGTGACAGTCTTAGTTGTCAGGAAGTTGGCTCATCCCCCCCCAACACATGGAGCCCAAATCAACCTTTCTGAAACTTCCACCCAATATTCCTAGTTCTGCCTTCAGAAGGCAAAAAGGACAAGACTAATCCCTCTTCCACAGGACAGCCCTTCAAATGCTGAAGACTGGGATCATTTAGCCCCCAAGGCTTCCTTTCTCCAGGCTAAACATCCTTTCAAATGATTTTCATACAGCATAGTCTCCAGTATCCTCCCTAATCTTGTTATTCTCCTCTGTACCCCATTCCAGGTGTGTTTTTTTTTATGTAAAGCAAAAGCTGTTTTGAGAAGAGTCCAGCACCCACAGTGGGGACCACTAGCCCTGACCTTGTCCTAGGACCAATGTACTTGCCTTGGCAAGTTAAATGAGATGGGCTTCTTGAAATGGTATGAATCTTCCTATTTTAACACCCTAGGGGTGGGAGTGGGGAAAAAGAGAGAGAGAGAGAGAAGAAGAAGAAGAAGAAGAAGAGGAGGAGGAGGAGGAGGAGGGGAGAGAGAGGGGAAAGGGGAGGGATAGAGGTAATAGCTGCCCAAGAAACCCTATGAGGATGGAGAAAGAAGAAAAGTCAAACCAGAAATATGAATCTCACATGGATAGCTCTACTGGTCTGAGACAAAGCAAACCAGGAGTTGAGGAATTCATGGCTTATTCCCCTCCCAGTCTTCCATTTTGGCCTTTGAGTGAGGCCAGGGCATGGCATGGATACATGCCACACAGTCTCCAACTGACCCCTTGACCCTACCTTTCAATTGGTGTCCTTGAAGCAGATCTTTTCCCTCAATAAGCATACTATTCCCACCCCACCCCCCACCCCCATAGGCAGGAGAGCCCTGGGTTCCAGTGGCTGCCAGGACAAGACATCCGGTACCTGTCATCATCCCATCACTTTCGCTACTTCTGACTCCCAAACTTCCAGTTTCCACCCATCTTCTGCCCAATCTGGATGTGCACAACTGCCTCATGTTGGGGCCACCATCTCTCTAGATGGTCTCTCATCCCCTCCTTCACTTTGGTTAGTTCAAGACACAAGGTTATGGTGTGAAAATCATGGTTATTCGCAGCTCAGTAGCCACAATCTTGGTCCCAGACTAGTGGGTGAGCGACATATGTATATTTATTATTTCTTCATCTTTGCGCATTGCCTCCCCCTAGTGGGCCAAGGTGGAAAATCATGGGATCTTAGGCTCGTAGATCTAGATAGAGCTGGAAAGGGAACCCGGAGACCATCTAGTAATTGTAGTATAAAGCCCCCATTTTATAGATGAGGAAACTGAGGCCCAGTGAAGGCATAAGCGCTTTGCCCAAGGTCACACAGCTTCTGACTGGCAAAGACAGGATTACAACCAAGCTCCTCTGATTCCAGAGGCAGTGTTCTTTCTACTGTATCCTCCTCAGGAGGAAAAGAAACCAGGTGAAGGGAACAGGGGGTCCCCAAAGGTAGCTTTTCTCTGGCGGGTAAGAAGGAGACCCTAGGGGTAGACTCATAGGATCTTAAGATTTAGATCTGGGAGGGGCCTTAGAGTATCATCTAGCCCAACCCCTCCATTTTACAGATGGGGAAACTGAGGCCCAGAGAGGTTAAATGATTTGCCCAAAGTCACAAGGTAAGTGTATACTGGAGCTAGGAATTTAAAGACAACTACTCTGACTCCAAATACAATGTTCTTTCCACTACTCCATACTGCCTCAGAGAAGAACAGAACTAGGATGGAATGTAAATAAAAAAATAGGATTAGTCTTCTTGCTCCTGGGAATGGTTTGAGGCAGCCAGAAATAAACCTTGACCCAGAATCTGCAAAAAAATGAGGGTGAACCTCGTAGATATCAGGGCATGGGGATGAATGAGAATCAGGCCAAGGGGGAAGAGCTTTCTGTTCCTTATTCATGTGGCAAGGTAGAATAGAAAGGACACTGCTCAGGGTATCAGAGGACCCAAGTTCAAACCCCACTTCTTCTCCTTCCCAGCTCTGTGACTTTGGCCACGTTCAGTTTCCTCTCCTATAAAATGGGAATAATAATATCTGTGCTTCCTAAATGACTCACAGAAATGACATCATGTAAATAAGTTATGCTTTGCAATGGTAAAGAGCTATATAAATGTAAAGTATTCTTTTATTTGATTTCCTTGGAAGAAGAAAACTTAACGGTAAGAGAGAATTTTGGTGAGTGGCACAATAAAAGTTTTACATACCAACTGCCCTACTTGGAGACAAGAAACTGGATACAGCAACATTGGGGAAGGCTCAGTCCCCCTTAAGGGTTCTCTGATACTGGGAGTTGTTTGTTTTTCCATGACCCTATTTGGGGTTTTCTTGGCAGAGATACTGCAGTGGTTTGCCATTTCCTTCTCCAGCTCATTTTACAGATGAAGAACTGAAGCAAACAGGGTTAAGTGACTTGCCCAGGGTCAGATAGTAAGTGTCTGAGGCCAGATTTGAACACAAGAGGAATAGTCTTCTTGATCACAAGCCCAGTGCTCTATCCACTGTGCCACCTAGCTACCTATGATACTGGGAACAGAGAGAAGGAAATGGTAGTCGGGAAAGGTGACATAGAGACCAGATGTGGAAAGGTCTCAATATATTCTCTGACCTAGTCCTCTGCCTTCAGCCAGGGCATAGGAATATGGATTTAGAGCTACAAGTCTATAAGCTCTAAGAGCACACAAGTCATCTTGTCAGAGAGCTAGCCCAATATTAGGCACCTAATATGTGCCAGGCACTTGCTAAGAGCTAGGGATGCAAAAAGGGGCAAAACAATTCCTGCCCTAAAGGAGCTTACATTCTAAGGGTGAGACAAACATGAAAATAATTTAGCATAAAAATATATACAGATTCCTCTCAGAGAGGAAGGCACAAGGAGGAGGGAGCTGAAAAGGATTCCTGCAGAAGGTAAGATTTGAATTGAGTCTTATTCACCCACCTCACTTTACAGATGGGTGAAGTGAGGCACCAAAAGGTACATTGACTTGCCCAAGGTCACACAGTCTTCTGGCTCCAAGTCCAGTACCCTCTCCATTATACCAGTAGTTCTCATTTCGGGGTTTCTAAGAGGTTCTTGATGATGGCCCAAGGGGTTTGCACTAAAAAAGTTATTTAATAGTGGCTTACACAGTAAATAATTATTAAAAAAATATTATGAGTAGTATATTAAATTACCCTGGGGATTCATAACACATTTTTGTTGTTGAAAGGGGTTCAAGGAACAAAAAAATGTTGAGAACCGTTGCATTATGTCGTGATGCTTCCTCAGGAAAGGGACCAACTAGTCCAACAAGCTCATTTTAAGTGAGGAAATTGAAGTCCAGAGAAGACATTCATCCTTATCACTGTCCCCATCATTGATAACAAACTTTTATTGAGTATTCATTATGCATACATAAATGTATTAAGCCCTGGAGATTAGAAAAAAAGAGTCATAAGATGGGAAGTAAAACATCATTAGCCTCATTTTACAGATGAAACAACTGAGGACCAGAGAAATCCTGTGACTTTCCTAAGGTCAGAGTCAAGTGTAGCTGCCTATGGGCAGTCGGGGCAGGCAGAAGTAGGCATTGGGAAAGAGGCTGAGGTTGATGGGGTTGCCATCTAGGCGGATGTCTTCCAGGGCCCTTCGGATATGCGTGTGGTCCTGAGCATCACAGAAGATGTCTTCAGGAATCATCTGGATGTGATTGTTCTGAGAAAATAGAATAACTTAGATTTCTAGAAGGTTTGGAGGTTTGCAAAACGCTGTCCTGCAACAATCTGGTGAGGTAGATAGTTGGCAATACAAATCTAATTCCCCTTCTTTTACAGCTCCATGCCACAAATGTTCTACCTTTTGGAATCTCCAATTTCTTTCAGTGTTCTGTTCAAACACCATGTTGCTGCTATCATCTAGGAAATGATTCTGTATTTTTTTTGGTACAAATTTTGGATCTGCTTATCCATGTACAGGTTTCTCCTCCTAGACTGAAGGCTAGAGCGTAGAGCCTGCTTTGTCTCTGAAGGTCTCTCCTGGCCCCCAGGAGCCTATGATTCTAACTGGCTTCCTTCAAATCTCAGCTAAAAGCCCACCTTCTGTTAGAAGCCTTTTCCCTGGCCTCCCTATTCTTGGTGCCATTCCTCTGAGATTATTTCCTATTTATTCTGTATATGACTGGTTTGTGCATGGTTGTTTGCATGTTCTCTCTTCCATTAAATTGGAACTGTCTTTTACCTTTCTTTGCATCCCTAGCCCTTAGCAGAGTGCCTGATATGCAGTAGGTATTTGATAAATGTTTGTTGACTTGAATTGGCAAAAACCTGAGGGAAACTGGGTTCAGGTCTGACTACTCTGTCACTATCTTGTGTGACATTGTGTTATGTTTCTTTGCCCTTTTCTTCCTCAGTTTCTCCAACTGCATAATGGGGAGAATTTTAAAAATGGGAATGCAGCATTGGTGAGGGAGAACTAAAGCCAAGTGTTTACCTTCTCATTTGTGGTATAATAGAGAAAAAAAAAAGATTGAACATGGAGTTAGGAGGCCTGAATTTGAATCTTGAATGCGGTCAAATTACTCATCTTTCCTGATCCTAAGTGTCTTCATCAGTAATTCAATCCAGTTAATTTATATTAAGTATCTTTTTTGTGCTAGGAACTCTATGTACCAAGCATTGGGGATACAAAGACAGAAAGAGAGTAGTGGTCCTTCCCCTCAAAAAGCTTACATTCTATTGGAGGGATGCAATTTGTATACAAGTAAGAAAATACAATGTGTAGACAAAGTGATACAAACTGATTTCAAGAGGGAGAGACTGCTGATGAGTAAAGAGAGAAGGAGACAGTGCCGTTCCATCCGCGGTTTCATGGATTCTCAGAGTCAGCGGTAAGGGTAAGAAGGGAGTGCTCGGAGTGGGGTAGGAGGGAGAAGTTCAGTGGATGCAAAGGCAGGACGGATGAAATGTCCTATATAGGGAATAATTAGCAGGCCAATTTGACAGTAACAGAGGAAAGGATTTACCCTTCAAAGGCTGGGAGTTGAGTTATTCTAGGAGTCAAGCCTAGTCAACGAGCATCTTATTAAGCTCCTCCTATTTGCCAGGCTCTTCACTGAGAGGGTGACACTGTTCCCTAAGTAGATGAGCTAAGGTTCAAGAAATAATCTTCAGATGATTTAATAGAAAGGTGACTTTCAAGGAAAAGCCTAGTTCTCCTTGTTGTCTTCTCCATCCTGGCAGAATCCCTAGGGATACCTTAGCCTCCATGGGGTGGGGTGGGGTACGGAGGGGTGGGGAGGATGGGTTTCTCTCTTTGCAGGGTAACAGAAGCAGAGGGAGCTATCACTATGTACATGTGTACAGCTGCTGAAGAGTTACAGTCTTTGTATCTCAGGAAAGCAATTGCTTGCTTGCACACCTAGGTTCCAAGGAATTAGTTGTGCCAGATCTGATTCTGGCTAGAAACAGTGGGCATTGTATGCTGAATACCTTACTCCCTCTCCTTTCTATTCCCAGTAGGGCCCGTTTCCATGGGAGTCTGTCTAGGGGGAGAAGGAATGGGATATGATTCTGAGGTTGATTACCACCAGCTGATTCTTGAGTTCTCTGAGCTGAGGGAAATGAGGAGCAAGATGAGGGGAGAGATAAAGGCTAAGGTCTGGGGCGGGGGAGGGGAGGAGAAGAAAGCAGACTGGGGGCTGTGGCTTTTATTCTCCAGGAACAATGTTTGTTCTCCAATGTTTCTCATAAATAATTCCAAGGTCAGGAGCAGATCCAGAGACAGCTTGGTCATAGGATTATAGGTTTAGAGCTGTAAAGAACCTTAGAAGTTATTAAGCCCACTCCCCTCATTTCATAGCTGAGGAAACTAAAGCCCAAAGAGGGGTGGGGCTTCCCCAGGGATGCACTTGCCCTCAAGGACTTGTTTGAATCACAGGGTTCCTGACTCCAGTCCTGCAGTCTAGCCTAGTACTAGGCAGCTAAGTGATGCAGTGGATGGACGATTGGAATTAGAAGCAGGACAAATCTGAGTTCAAATCCTAATTTAGACATTTATTAGCTGTATGACTGTATCACACAATCTGACTTAGTTTTTCTTTCTGTAAAATGGGGGTGATAATAGCATCCATTTCACCAGACTGTTGTGAGAATCCAACGAAAACACAAGTGCAATGCTTTGCAAACCTTAAAGTGCAATTTCAAAGCTAGCCCTTATTTTCCTGTGGTTTTTACATCCCTCCTGAGGTAATTACCAACCCTGCACAGCAGCTCCTTGCAGCCTTCTGCAGGGTCACATCTCCAGGGCTTCCACTTTCCCCTTGACCCCTACAGGGAAAGGCCCAATGTTCCCTGGGGGATGGGCTGCTCCCTTCTTGCACAACTGTGCCCACAGTCAGACTGTGTTCAGATATATTCTCCGAGGAAAGGAACTCAAGGAACAGATCAGACATGACCATTCCATTACAGGACATTATTAACGGGAGCTGTCAGTGTGAGGGTTCAGGGTCATGAAATGGACAGAGGCAGGGGAGGGCCAGACAAAGATGGATATGAGGAAAGAGCTTGCAGGAACATGGGGATAAAAGCAGAATGGAAAAGGAGGAAGCGAAGGGAAAAGGAGGAGAGGGGAGATAGAAAGAGAAAATGAATTGAGAGACGGAGGAAAGAAGAGAAAGGGGAGAAGGGATGGGATGAGAAAGAAAGCAGTTGAAAGAAGGAGGAATTGGTAGGGAGAAAAAGAATTAGGAGAGAGATGCAAGAAAGATTTTTTTTAAAAATCAAGAACAATGATTTCACTGATGTCAGGCAGTCCAGCTGAGGAAACGCTCTACCAATGAAGAGTTAGGAGTTTCCAGGGGCATTCTTTAATATAGGTTGGGGGTGGGGAGTGGGACATAATAATAGTTAGCATTTACATAGGATTTTAAGGTTTTCAAGCACTTTACATGTTATCCCATTTGAAGTTCACAATATCCCGGTGAGGTAGGTGATCATGTTATCCCTATTTTACAAGCAAAGAAACTGACTCTAAGACACTGCTCTAGTGGTCACACAACTGAGGCAAGATTTGAACTCAGGTCTTCCTATCTCCAAGTCCAACACTTTATCCACTGAAACACCTGGCTGATCAATGAAACGTAGATGATACCTCAAGATTTCTGGATGATACGTAGAGAGAGAAGGGAGAAGGGAGAAAGAAAAAGGGAATGAAAGTTAGGGGAGAGATAGGAAGAGCTAGGAGAGAGATGGGCAGGGAAAAAGGAAAGAAAAAGGAACAAAAGAATAGTAATACCCTAAAAGAGCTTATCTCCAGGGAAGGAGAATTAACTATCTTTCAAACTTCCCGGGCACCTGGGACTCCTCACTGCCAAGTCCTTCCTTCTGTTTTCCAATCTAATTCCCTCCTATTGTGAGGTCTCACCTGCAAGTGTAGAGAACGCAGGCTTGAGGGCAGGGGCACAGGGATGTAGTCCAGCTTGTTGTCTGACAGGTAGAGAAACTGCAAGTTCTTCAGCTCCTAGGGGGATAAAGGGAACTCATGCCTTGGGGACTGAATGCCAGGTCTTGGTGGGAAATGCCAGGGGACATTAAGGAGACTGGACAATTGGCTACAATGAGGTCTTGGCAGGAAAGAAAGTAGCTTCCATTGACTAAAGATATCTTCCCCAAGTGACCTATCAAATGCTCTCTTAAACAAAGGGATGTCATCTCATTGTGAATCTTGGAACACAGAAATCTTTGAAGTACCAAAGGGCAAGGAAGAATTAGGTTGTAACATATTTCCAGTGATAACCAATGCTTGGGGGTAAAGCATAGGAGTCCTGGAGGTGATTAGATAAAAATGGTATTAGCTGGTCTGAACCAGGAGAACGGCACAGTTCAGGGCTGCCCCAGGATGATGACAGTTTCTGTTGCCAGGCTCTCTCTCTCTCTCTCTCTCTCTCTCTCCCTCTCACTGGGGAGCTGACTCACTCTGAAGCTCTCTGGTAAGATCCCTGGGCTTTGGAGGTTGTTGAGCTGGGCATCCAGTCTCACAAGACTACCAGGGAGCCTGGGCAGAGAGACCAGCTTGTTTTCTGGGATGATCAATTCCTGCAGGGCAGGTAACAGGAAAGCATTGTCTTCAATGGTGGAGATGGAGTTGCCGGAGAGGTCAATCCGCTTTAGTTTTCCTATTGAGATATGGAAGAAAGGAATGTATGTGTAGTTGAGGACAATGTGGAAAAATGGGAATGAACCACCTTTCTAAACCTTATGTGTGCCCCTCCTCACCTAGAGTTGCTAGAAACACAAGAAGAATGTTGACCAGCTTTTCTTCATCTCTACCCACACCTAAAGCAATGAAAATGGGCTTCATGTGGTAGGAAGAAAGAAAGAAAGGAAGGAAGGAAGGAAGGAAGAAAGAAATAAAAAGAAAGAAAGAAAGGAAGGAAGGAAGGAAGGAAGGGAAAGTACTTCTATCTCTATCACTACATGTGATATTCTGGAATCTCTCCCTGAAAATATTTCCAGTAAGACTGTTCAGTCCTACCCAAAGGCAAAGATATATTAATTTACATTTATGTAAACCATCATTGGTTTCTGAAACATCCCTCACACCAGTCTTGTGAGAGATGGATTACAGGAATTATTATCCTCACTTTACAGATGAGGAAACAGAGGATTGGAGGACAAGAGAGTAAAGATCACAGGATGTAGAACTAGATGGAACCTTTGGACATCATCTAGTTCAAATCCTTCATTTTACAATTGGGGAAACTGAGGACCTGACATGGAAAAAGACTTGTCCAAGGTCATTTACTAAATGGCAATGTAAAGATTTGAACCCAGGTTTTCTGACTATAAATCTAGTACTCTTCCCACCATACCACCAGGGACTTGTCCAAGGTCATGTCACTAATAAATGTTAGAACTGGGACTGGATCCCAAGTCTTTTGGCACTAAGTCTAGTGGTATTTCTTGAATGTGACACTCCGTAACCTGACTCTGGGCATTTTTGCGGACTGTCCTCCATATCTGGGATGCTCTTCCTTCTCATCTTTGCCTCCCAGATTCCCTGGATTCCTCCAGGCTCTGGATAAAATCCCATCTTATACAAGAAGCACATTTCCCCTTAGTGCTCGTACCATCACTTTGAGAGTATCTGAGTATCATATATATGTACACACACACACATACATATGTACATAGTTTTTTGCAAGCTGCCTCCCTTATTAAACTGAGCTCCTTGAGGGCAGGGGTTAGGGGGTGAGGATAGCTTTTCTTTTGTATCCTCAGCACTTAGGGCATTTAGTAGGTGATTAATAAATGCCTGTTGAATTGACCTGTTGACTGTGCCACATTTCTCACCTAGATGCTCTCCTTTGAACTTCTCCATCATGACATGAGGAAGCTAGGTAGTGCAGGAGATAGAGAACTGGGCTTGGAATCAGAAAGACTCATGTTCATGAGTTCAAATCTGGACTCAGACACTTACTAGCTATGTGACCCTGGACAAGTCACTTAACCCAGCATTTGCCTCAGTTTCCTCATCTGTAAAATGAGTTGGAGAAGGAAATGGCAAACCACTCTAGTGTCTTTACCAAGAAAATCCCAAATGGAGCCATGAAGAGTCAGACATGATTGAAATGACTGAACAATACCATGACTGTTCTGGGTACTTTGTCTTTCTGCTTCCTCCCCCCGACACCTTTTTCAGTTTCCTTTTGTGTGTTGTCTTGTCCCATTAGATTGTAAGCTTCTTGAGGTCAAAGACTGTCTTTCTTTTCCCATATTTGTATCCCTAGCACTTAACACAGTGCCTGGCACATAGTAAGCACTTAGCAGATGGTACTACTGACTCACTGCCTGGACTTGGGACAAACATACCTGTTGAAGTTGCTGTCTAACTATGGGGAAGTTATCTAACTTCCCTGTGCCTGGGTTCTCAGTCTCTACCCCTTCACTCCACTCCACCTCCACCAAAAGACAGTTGCTACAATTTCCACTTTCAGACTTCCTACGGTTTCTGGCAGAATGAAGAATAAGTCAGCAAAACAACCTGAGGCCTTCAGGGAGAGATATTCAGGAAAACCTTACACTACTCCAGTTTTACAGTAGGACAAGCTAAGCCTTGAGCTAGGGGAAAATAGAGTGAAGCTCTTTATCCCAGGATGTTTGACTAAACAGACAGAAAAATGGAATTAGCTCCCTTCCCATCACCTCCTCCTCCCCTCTCCTTCCCTTACCCATACCCATGATGGCATACTTAGCCCTTTGAAATCTTCTGTCTGGATCTGGCTGATATGATTAAAGCGGGCATAGAGGTAAGTTGTCTCCTGGGGCAGAGGAGGGATGCGCTGCAGGTCAGCATCATCGCAGTACACAGAAGTGCCAAGGCACACACAGACCAGGCATGTGGGCAACCCTAGGTCAGACAGAAGGCCGAAGGGTGGACAATAAAGGAGATCCATTTGTACAGCCCTTGCAATGGGCCTCGCTCCTCTCTCATTCATTCATTCATTCAACAAGCATTTACTTAGCAGCCGCTATGTGCCAGTCTCTGGTTAAGACCCTCGTTATACAGAGACAAAAAACAGTTCTGACTCATAGGGCTTATATTCTACTGGAATTCTTCCTGGGAAAACTCCAGGACTGATGCCATTTCTGTCTGTTCCAGATGCTCCAGGGACTAATTTCCTGGATTATCACCATACCCCTTTCTCAGCGCTAATACTTCTGCTATGCTTATCCCCTTCATAACTTGGGCATCCATTCTGTGTTAGTCTTCACCTCCCAATATGCCCTAATACCACCACCAAGCTCCTTGCCTATGCCAGCTAGATCTCTCTTAATCCCCTCCAGGAGAAAACATCCTCAAGGAAGTTTCCAAGAAGGCTATGATGGAGAATACCTTCTACAGGAGGGCCTTCCAGATTCTATCAGCTGAGAGTGCCTTACCCTCAAAGTTTCCTTCCATCTATTTTGTGTGTATCATCTGTATGCCTATTAATGTATGTCTTCCCCAGTAGATTATAAACTCCATGAGGGCAGGGGCTGATTTTGTCTTTTCTTTGTAGCATCTGCCCTCAGAGCAGTACCAGGCATAGAGCTTAATGAATACTTGTTGACTGAATGGTTGATTTCCCCCAGTCATTCTTTGCTATTTCCTACTTATTGCACAATGATAAGCTTCTGGCCACCAATGAAACCATAGCTTAGATATTTGGGGCTGGCACATGTGAAGGAGGAAGAATGGAGAGTCAATAAGAAGAGAATGAAAAGCTGAAAAGTCATCATTCCCCAAGTCAACTGCTTTATTTGCTATCACCCCCACATGACAACCATACAATTATTTCTCTTCCTTTACAGGTTTTTAATTGTCACTAATCTAATTACTGTCCACTCCTGCTTCCCTCATGTCACCGTTAATTAAGCCTGAGTGGTTCTGCTGGTGTGTCTTACTGACTTCAAAGTCTTTTGACCACCCCCTGGTCCTCAGACAACATATCTTTTCCCTTTGTGATCTCTCTCTCTCCCTCTCTCTCTCTCTCTCTCTCTCTCTCTCTCTCTCTCTCTCTCTCTCTCTCTCTCTCTCTACCCCCCTCACTAACACTGGCTCAACCACTACTAATGATACCTTCAATTTTTTCACACTTCCCAGCTATGTCCTGCTATGACCAGGTACTCACCCTGGGCAGTCAGCGAGTTAAGTAGGCCAGATATGGAAGGGGTGGTGATCGCTGTCTGTGTCCTTGGGGCCGTGGTGGCCATCACTGTCTTGGTGGATGCCCTGGTGGTTGGAGGGGCCAGGGTGCCCACTTTAGTCTGAGGCGCAGCAAAGCCCCACACACAAGTGGGAAAGGGCCGGCAGGGCAGAATGAGAAAAAAAAAAAGTAAAGTTGTATTGACACTCTTTGTTTTTATACTACAGTCATTTCTAGATGTTTCTCTCCCCACTTCTTCACTTATGACAAAGAAAAAAAGAGTGAAACAAAACCAACTGATGCAGTGACTGTCTTTGGCAGTGTGTATCACTTACTGAGCCCGTATTCCCCCACAGGAAAGGAAGTGAGTGAATTTCCTCATCTCTTCTCCAGGGCTACGATTGCTCATTACAATAGCACGGCATCACTTATTTTAATTTACATTATTTAGTTATTGTCCAGATTGTTGTCCTGGTTCTGCCAACTTCACTGTGTATTTTCCTGTTTCTCCAAATTCCTCACATTCACTGTTTCTTATGACGTACTAATATTCCCTTACATTCATATGTCAGAATGTGTTCAACCATTCCCCCCTAATCAATGAGTACCCACTTGTTTCCTTTTTATTTTCCAGGGGGGGTAGATCTTGTCAGAGAAGGACTTTATGCTCAAGGGAGAGATGAGGACTTCTTGGACCAGGCTGACACATAGGTGATAAAAAAATAGCTAAAATAAACAAATAAATAAAAATAGCTAACATTTGTATAGTGTTTACTATGTGTCAGGCACTGTGCTAAGCACCTTACAATTCTTATCTCATTTCATCCTCACAACAACCCTGAAGGTAGGTGCTATTACTATCATCCCCATTTTATGGATGAGGGAAGTGAGGCAAACAGAGGTTAAGTCACTTGTAATACAAGAGGAAAGGCTCAATAACCACTTTCAAGTGTCTTAAGGGTTTGAACTCAGGTCTTTCTGACTCCAGGCCCAGCACTCTATCCACTACAACATCTAGCTGATACAGATGAGGAAACTGAGACCCAGAAAAAGATAATAATGGGATTTGAACTGAGGTTCTTTAATTCCAAATCCAGTGCTCTTTCCACTCTACCCCATTTAAAAGAAAAAAGTCAGACAGGAAAGGAAACTAAGACCCGGTGAAAAGAAACTGTGACATCTCCTTTATTGGAGAGAATACGAGGCATTTTCCACCACTCACTGATCCCTGATAAGATAGGGTTTGCAATTCTACCAGAAGGCAGAAGGAGGAAGAGATGGTCTCCCAGAGGCCCCACTAAATTTGGTGAACGTTGACAAAGCAAATGAGGATTCCCTGCTTTCTAGTTGCTGAGCCTCACCTCAGGCGCCTAACTCCCAGGGCAACCTGAAGGATCTCCTTTATTGCACAGAGAGGGAGCCCAAGGCATGTATTAATTACATTGTGAGCTGAGAAAGGGAGGCAGGCATCTTTCACCTTAGGCTAGACAGACTTGACAATGAGTCTAAGTAAGTCTCACCTTTGGGGTCAGGACTCCATAGTCACTCTTTACAACTTTCTCTTCATAGTTGCTCAGGTCATAATTATCCAGATTTGGGTCATAGCTCCCCAGTTCTAGATTGTTGTAGGCTGTCCCTTCATCTTGGGGTTGCTCCTGCTTTCCCCCTCCATCCATCCAGGGTGGCATTGCCTCCATCTCCTGTATGACCAGGGCTATCAGCCCCAGGAAGGCAGAGATCCTCATGGTGCTGTCAGCAGGGAAAGGGGAAAGGAGTGTGAGGTTGGATCAACTCAATTAAACATATATATAACTTAGCAATATCATATATACAAAATAAGAATTGAGCAACAACATGGCATGGGAGTTTGGGATCAGCCCTTAGATCCAGAAGACCTGTTTCTGATTCGATATTAGTTATGTGGTCACAGCCAAGTTACATAACTTCTCAGTCTCCTGCATCCTAAGGCTAAGCCTTGGTCTTCTGCCTCTATAGAGGATGTTTCCATTTTTGAGGCTCCCTAGCCAATGAAATCCCATGTCTGGGCAAGGCCCCCTCTTCCTCCTCCCCACTCTACCCCACCCCACCCCAAAAAAGCACAAAGTGCCAGGCTAGGCATTGGGAATCCCCAGTGCCTAGTGCAGTGACAAGCTTATAGTAAGAAGAAAACACGCATTTATTAAGCACCTGCAATGGGCTAGGCACCAGGCTAAGCGCCTTCCAAATACCGTCTCATTTAATCCTCACAACAATCCTGGGAGGTAGGTGCTATTACTATCCCCATCTTACAGTTGAGGAAATTGAGAGTGACAGAAGCTGAATGACTTGCCCAGGGTCACACAGCTATTAGCATAGGAGGCAAGATTTGAAGTCCAGGCCTGGCCCTCCATCTACTTCACCTAGCTGTCTATTAGATGCTTAATAAATACTTGTTGGTTGATTCAAGTTATAAAGACAAAAATGAAATAATCCCTGTCTTCTAGGAGCTAATAGTCTACTTTACCACCGAGGCAGTAGTAGGTACCTCGCTCTTTAATCTCTTCCCTCTCAGGAGATCAGGATTTCCTGAGATATAGGTTAGGGAACACCACAACCACAGCCACACTCTAATCACAGACACAAATGCTCCTAAGCTTCTCTAACACAATAACATATGCGTGCGTGTGTGTGTGTGTGTGTGTGTGTGTGTGTGTGTGTGCGTTCTCGTATACTCAACTGTGCCTTTATGAATGTTATCATTGTAGGCACGCCTGTAGGTGCAATGGTCCACCATCACTTTGTGCAAGATTTGGAGCCCTTCCTCAACCTCCTGTCCCAGGTGGACCATAAGAACATAGATTGAAAGATGGAAGGAACCTCAGAGGCCATCATTTTACAGATAAAGAAACTGAGGACAGGGAGGTTGTGATTTGACCAAGGTTGGGCAGGTACTCAGTGATGGAAGTGGTATTTGAACTTAAGTCCTCTAACCTCAGAGCTACTGCTTTTTCCACTGTGCCAAATCATCTTCCATGGTTATAGTCGTGGTAGAGGTGTAGTTAAGGCATTACCCACTCTGCCTTGCTTCACCAAACCATCTGACATAAGCCCTAGCCCTCTGTTGCACACATATATTGATGTTCCCTAGAACAATATATATATATATATTGATATATATGTATATGTGTGAGGGACTGTCTGATGTTGGCAGCTACCAGGTTGGGCGCTGTGGCAAGAGTAGGGTAAGATCTGGGTATTTTGGAAGTCGAGGAAGGGGCTGTGGTAGGCAGAGTCATGGTGAACTGGGATGGGCTGGATACGGAGAAGCCCTGAGGCAGTGGGCAGTGCTATGTGAGATGAGCTGGGTGCAAGGAAGTAGCCAGATCTTGAGCTCCTGAGGCAAGGGGCGGTGCCACGTGGGAGTGGGACGGCAGAGGACTGAGTTCCCTTTGCTTAGTCCCCTCCCTATATGCAACGTCATCCCCAGACGCCTCTTGTGACCTTCCTGACTTCCTGGGTCCCTTTGTGCAGCACTGACCCCAGACCCCTCCTCCCAGTGTCTGAGTCTGATTTCCTAGGTCACGTACTCTGTCTATGCACTAATCCCAGATGCCTCTTCCCTGTATCCGGTCCTAGCCTCCTACGTCACTCCTTACCCCTTGGTGTGCTAAACTCAGACAGCCCCTTCCGGTATCTGACCCTACAATCATTGGCTAGTTAGAGGACTGGGGAGGAGGGGCTAAGTAGGTACTTAGGAACGAGCGTGGTCAGATCACGCGCGCTCGCTCCTGGCTCCTGTTTTGTTGCTCTGGCCTTGCTGCTTGGGCTTGCTATGATGGCTTGCTGTGATGGCCTCTGAATAAAGCTCTAGTGTTGGCGCCTCCTGATGGCTCGTCTCTGTGTGTTTATCCGGTTGAGTACCGAAGACTCGGAAGTGAGTATGACTCTGGTAGCGTGCTCCTTATAGGAGGAGAGGGTACCGGCGTGCGGCCGGCAGAAGGTCAGCGTGCGGCCAGTTCATATATATATGCATATTGATGTTCCCTAGAACACCTTGGTTCCCCAGTCATCAGCCTCTGCATCTCTACCTCTGCCATCCACAAGGATGGTCATGTTTTAGAGTTCAACATCAACCGTAACTCCATGATCTTAACCTCTGAGATGCCCCTTTCTGGTCACGATCTCCCGCTTTTCCATCTCCTCTCCTGCCTTACCCTTCTGGTTTGTCTTTCATTGTATCCCCAGCACTTAGCACAGTGCTTGGCACATAGTAAGCTCTTAATAAATGCTTGTTAATGACTTTTCTTCCACTGAAATCTTCAGTGTCTCCCCCCCCCCCCATTTTCCCGGTCCATCATTTCTACTCTGGCT
Source organism: Vombatus ursinus (assembly GCF_900497805.2). Taxonomy (NCBI): domain Eukaryota; kingdom Metazoa; phylum Chordata; class Mammalia; order Diprotodontia; family Vombatidae; genus Vombatus; species Vombatus ursinus. The sequence continues at coordinate 50,782,384 of NW_020954576.1, forward strand.
TCACTTTCCTCCTTTCCCAGGCTTGACCATATAGCCAATGAACCTACCTATGTGTTGTCCTCTAGTCTTGAGTCCGCTGTCCTATTGTTCCTGTCACTGTTCATGCTTTGCCAAATCCCATCATCTGCCTTGCCTAATTTTAATGTCATTCTGAAATCTGCCAAAGACTTCTACTGGGTCAACTACAAAGTTACGCTCTCTAATTTCAAATGAGTCCTTGATTCGCTGTCTAACACACTCCCTGCGGTGAGAATTCATTCATTTATTCAATCAATTAATCAACAAACACTTATTAATCACCTACTCTGTGCCCAACACTGTATTAGACAATGGGAATAAAAGACAAAGACAAAATGAGACAAAAAATTTTAACAACTCCTGCTCTCTAAAAACTTAGATTTTATCAAGGGAGATAACATGAACATATGTAAGCATATGCAGAACAGATCAATACAAAGTAAATGTAAGGTAGTCAGGACCAGAGGGCACTAGCAGTTGGCAAGAGGTTGGTCAGAGACAGGCATCACATAGAAAGTGGTGTCTGAGGTATCTTAAAGGAAAGGAGGGATTCTCTGAGACTGAGACGAGGAGGAAGTACTGGCCTGGGAGATGATGGCCAGTGACAAAGCATAGAGAGGGAAGATAGAGTATCGTGTATGAGGAACAGAGAGAAGGCCAGTTTGGCTGTAGAGTACACAGAGGGGAGTAATATTTAATGAGAGTGGAAACAGGTTGCGACCAAGTTTTAAAGGCAATAAAAGTCAAACAGAGGAGTTTAAATTTTCTCTTAAGAATAAGGAGTGACTGGAACTTATCCAGGAGAGTGGCATCATAGTCATATGTGTGCTTGAGGAAAATCACTTTAGCAACTGGACGGAGGAGGGGTTGGGATAGGCAGACAGTGGAGACAGGGTGACCAATCATGAGAGCAGTGCAGTAGTCCAGTGAAGAGGTGATGAGACCTAAACTAAGGTGGTAGCCATGTGACTAGATAGAAAGGGTCAGGTATGAGAGATGCTGTCATGGTAGAAATTGCAAGATTTGGCAATGGGTTGGGTATGTGGGTTGAGTCAGAGTGAGGCATCAAGAAAAACAAACCCAGGACACAGGAGGAATAATGTTGTCCTGAGCTGAAATTAGCAAGTTTGGTAGAGGAGATGACTTTGGGTGAGGAGAGAAAAAAGGATAAATTCTGTTTTGGACATTTTGGGTTTGAGATGTCTTGAAGACATTTGGTTTAAAATGATTAATAGACAATTGGTGATGCCAGGTACAGGCTGGGAAGGCAGATTGAAGTTGGAAGTATAGATTGATGAGTTGTCTAAATAAAGATGATCATTAAATCCACTTCTTCTGTCCCTAAGCCTCCCAGTCCCCTTTCCTCTCTTCCCTACTCTGCTCCCTGTAAAGGACCTCACTGCCTACTTTACTGAGCAAATTAAGACCTCCAGGAGTTGGCTTCCACCTACCTTCCCGACAATACTTCCCTTCAGGCACTCTGTGTTCCAGCCAAACTGACCTACTAGTTGTTCCCTTGAACTTGACATTCCATCTCAGGTCAGTGGCTTTGCATAGACTTTGTCCAGTGGAATGCATACCCTTCTTACATTTGCCTCATCTGGTTTTCTTGCTTTAACAGCTCAACCTCTATCTCCTGTTGTTCAGTTATTTTTCAGTCATGTCTAACTCTTCATGACCCCATTCAGGGTTTTCTTGGCAAAGATACTAGAATGGTTTGCCATTTCCTTCTTCAGCTCATTTTACAGATGAGGAAACTGAGGCAAACAGGGTTAAGTGACTTGCCCAGGGTCACATAGCTACTAAGTGTCTAAGACTGGATTTGAACTCAGGAAGATGAGTCTTCCTGATTCCAGGCCCAATGTTCTATCTACTGTCACAATCCTTCTATCCACAGCTAACTGTCTTGAAAATTCATGGGCTAGGAATTAAATCCAGGCCTTCTGCATGGCAGGTGAGAAGTCTACCATTGAACCACCCATGCAAGACATTAAACTCTGTCTCCTACATGAAGCTTTTTCAGATTGCCAGTTAGTATCCTCTTTTACCTCAGATTGTCTTTTATTTAATCATCTGTTTGCATGTTGTATGTCCCAATGGAATATAAGTTCCTTGAGGGCAAGAATGCTTTCATTTTTTGTATTGTATCTCCAGTACCTAATTTAGTTTGTGGCATATAGTAGGCCTTAATATGCATTTGCTAAATTTGAATTTGTTGAATCACTGCCCCCGCCTCGTCCTCCTCACTTCCAGAGGTGTACTTCTACACCTAGTAGAAGAGTAAATGTCTCTCATAAATAAACACACAGACTCACTCTCACACAAATAATGTACACTCTTACCTGTAACAGTTATAGACGCTGAGAATCTGAAAGTCAGGAGGGATGGTAGAGGTTAGCCAGCTCAATCTCCTATTCTAGGGAGAAATTCTCTCCAGGCATGTGTTTACTGTATCCACTCAAATCCTGCAGTCACACTCATACCCGCCGGTATACCTCCAAGCATACCCAGGATCCACTTGTTCTCCCTCCACCCAAAAACACAGATACACAAACCCACATGCAGAGGATATTCTCATTAATTGTGAATTAGATTTAGAGAAAATTCATAATTAATCACACCAGAGGAAGGAAGGAAGGAAGGAAGGAAGGAAAGATGGAAGGAAGGAAAAAGAAACATTTATTAAACATTTACTATGTGCTAAGGATACAATACAAGCAAAATGAAAGAGTGTCTGCCCTCAGGAAGCTTACATTCTTATGGATACAATCAATCAATAAACATTTTTTAAGCATTTACTATGTGCCAGGCACTGTGCTAAGCACTAGGGATATAAAATGAGGCAAAATACAGAGGTTTTAGAATTTTTCAAACCTCTTAGAAATGGAGAATGCTAGCTACAGAAGGAAAAAAACCCTCACCACAAGAGGGAGGCTTTTAAAGAAAAAGAAATGATGTTTCAATAAGATAATCCCCCTCTCTGCATATCTGGGTATATCTGCATATATATGCATATCTGGGTATATCTGCATATATATGCATATCTGTATATATCTATGCACTCATCTCATGGTATTTTAGAGTTGTAGGAGACCATAAATATGTACTACTCAAATGTAGATAAATCTATACTGTAAATATCTACCCTATGTAATGTAGATATACATGTCATAAATATACGTATGCATATTATATATATATATATATACATAGGTACACACAGACTATAAATTAATAATACCATGTATACATTGCCACATACAGTCAGTCAACAGACATTTGTTAAGTGCTTACTATGTGTCGGGTGCTGTGCTGATATGTATACAGATACAATAAATAAACTCAGAGTTGGGATTCTGAGTATCTGTATCTACATGTGTGTGTTGGTATATGTTGAACATCTTCATTCTTCATATATGGCCATGTGTATATGGAATGTGTGTATGTGATTGGGTAAGGGTCCAAATATTAGAGTGTGACTATATACTAGGGTGACTCATTTACATAGTACATGTATGACATGTATGCATCCTTCTATGAGTTGAATATCTATGTACACCTGGGGACAGTCACACCCACTGCAGTCCATGCAAGCCAGTCCACCAATAAAATCAGCAAAGAAAAAACACAAACTTGGCTCTTTTGCTACTGCTCTTTCTGGGTCAGCTCCATACAGCAGTAAGAAGGCTTTCTTTCCTTGCCTCTTACCATCCCCTCCTTTCCAAGCCTTAGTTCAAATGACCTTAAGAAAAACTCTAGAGACAGAGTATGTGATCCATAATGTAGCATCTACCTAAGTGTCAATAATCTTGGAAAAACCTTTGAAGTATTACTCAGTTCCCCTTCTTAAGACAACTTCTTTCTCCTTTCAAACTGAAACTAGAGACCCCCAAACCCAGAAAGAGCTCACCTACCTGTCCCGGCTTTTCTGCCCTGAACTGGAGCCCCACAGCTTCTACAGAGTTGATGGATTAGGATATAAAGGTTGACTGGGTGTGTGATTTGAGGCTATGCAGAGAGGCCAGGGGAGGAGGGGTCGAAGGTGCCAGCCAAGTCAGAAGTGTGACCAATCAGAATTTTTATCACTACCACTAGCCAATCAACTCCTCCTTTCTAGCCATCTCCCCCTCCATCCCCAAGGAATCTCCTATCCATTCCTTTGCTTAACTGGAGAGAATTATCCTCTCTGTCTCTGTCTTGTGTGTCTCTGTGCCTCTGACTTTGCCCCTGTCTGTCTGTCTCTATCTTTTAGCTTTCCAATGGGGCATCCAGTTTGGAGCTAGGACTCAGATGAGAGAACAGCCATCAGGATAGGTTTTGTCTGAGATTGGGAGGGTCCCACATCGTCATAGAACTAGAGACAGGTGGTCCTAGGAGTCCACATCTCAAGCTTCCCACTTTCTCTGCTGCTTTCGTCATGAAAACATTCAATTCTGGGTTTCCCCCCAGCCTGGAAGTTTCAAGGCTGCTCCATCATGTTTCCTGAGGCTAATTAAACTGTAAAGTACTAGATGAATGTAGTAAGCAACTATTACTGAGAAGTTCAGGGACCCTGGCCTTCCCCTCACCTAGAAACTGTGCTGGAGGAGCCTCTAAGTCTGGGAATCAAGACGTCTCCCAAGAGCAGGATAAAAGATCTGGGATTAAACATAGAAGAGAGTGGTTCAGAGGCAGTCGTGAAGCAGATCGTGAGTGATTGTTTCTCATTTTCACTAAGGGCAGAATGAGACAAAAAAGGCTGTAATGGCAGCAGGGAGGATTCATGTTAGATACTATGAAGCACTTCCTGCTTGGATATGCTTGGAGAGACTGCAGGGAGTTGCTGAAGCAGGTGATGCAGCTTCCCTTCCTGCAAATCTTTTGCATGGGGAGAGATTTCACTTGATCTATGTACTCTTTCCCTTGCCTTCCCTCCCCAGATGCCCTGTACCACCTGCTTCCCATCCACCCATGTAGGAGAGCAGAAATGATCTCCAAGGGCTCACAAGCCTACAGAAAGTGCTCTGATGTTTTGAAATGGCCTTCCCTACCAGTCTACAACCCTTTTCTGGCTCTTCCTGGGAGCTTATCATAATATTTCTGAGCTGGAAGGCATCTTAGGAATCATCTAGCCCAAATTCTTCATTTTCTGGAAGGGGCTACCAAAGCCGGGAGGTGGAGAGACTTGTCCAAGGTCATCTAACTAGCTAAGTAGTGATAGAACTGGGGCTAGCACCTGGAACCCCTGATTTCCAAGCCAAGGAATTTCCCACAACATTCCATTGTCTCTCAGAACACTGAACTTGGTGGCTGGGAACCCTCTAAACACATGGTCTGTCAACTCATTTATGGGTACCAGCTGGTGTGGGAGGGGACTTAGCCTGGAATTTGAATCTGGTAATCAGGGTAGCATGAATCCCTTCTGCCTTTGGGGGTTTCAGCTGGGGGCTGGCCATCATGGGCTCTCCTTGAGCTGAGGAGAGGACCTAAAGGCAGAAGGAGGGACCTGCTCCCGCAGATGGCCAGGTTGGCAGCCATCTCCCCGAGTGCTCTCTCTACAAGCAGACTGACCATCCTCCCCTCTTCTCAACACCTATCTCTATCTCTCACACACATACACGTACACACACCCTTTTCTCAATGACAAATACACCTACCCACGCTCCTCTCCTCCCTCCCTCCTTCCCTCCCTCCCTCTCTCTCTCTCTCTCTCTCTCTCTCTCTCTCTCTCTCTCTCTCTCTCTCTCTCTCATATGTCGGTGTGCCCCTGTCCTCTTAATAGCTCTCTCCCACACACTCAAATGAAGACACAAATTTGCTGCCACACATATACATAGCCACTCACACAAGGAAGCTCCCACACCCTTCTTGCAATTATCCATAGAATTACAAACTCTCGTGCTCACACTCTTTCTGACCTACACACACACACACACACACACACACACACACTATCCACCTATATCCACCCTCAAAATCAATCACTCTCTCTGACTTCCATGCATTTCTGGGAGGTAAGAAGGGCCATGTGTGTGTACAGTGGAGGAGAAACATATATATGAAATGACATGTGCATGTGTGAGAAACATCTGACCTTACCCTAGGAAGTACTGACCCCACTGAGTATGAGGGCCATGGGGCAAGGGGTGGAAAGGGCAGGTTCAAACCTAGAGCTCTCATTAGGAGGGATAGGATCCAAGATGATGGACTAGAGGTGGCAGGCTGGAAAGAAGTCTGGCTGGCTACTCTTGTCAGGTGCCCCTCTGAAATGGCTGTCATCTGTGCTTGGCTGCTCTCCCCTCTCTTTCCATCTCCTGCTGCCCTGAATCTAAATCCTTCAGGTCCCAAATAAAATCCCGCCTTCTACAAAGAGCCTTTCCTTGTCCCCATTCACAGTAGTGCCTTCTTTCTGAGATTACCTCCAATTTCTCCTGTATATACCTTGTTTATACATAGTTATTTTCATTTGTCTCCCTCATTAGATTCTGATATGGGAGCTTCTTGAGGACAGGGATGATTTTTACCCTTCTTTGTATATCCAGTGCTTAGCACAGTATTTGATAAATAGTAGGAGTTTAATAAATGTTTGTTGATTTGACTTGACCTGAAATGGGGATTGGAAGGAATGTTCAAGATCCTTCCTGACCTTCAAGTAGAAGGGAGGAAGTCTATGCTATTAACAGAGAGACAGTGGCATGTACTTGGGCAGAGGGCAGTAGCGAGAGAAGATGGCCACACAGGAGTGTTGGTCTAAGCCCAGAATTCTCCTGGTCTTCATCCTACAGAAGCTGCATAGCTAGCCTGCTTTGTGTCTCTAGGAGAAACAGTCTCCTACCTTTAGAAGAGACCTTTCTACTGACCAGAGCATTTAAGCCTTTCTGGACTTTGAGTGCCCTTATAATGTACACCAACCAATATGGATAATGCATTGCTGGTTTTGTTCATTGCTTTTTATTCAGTCATGTCTTTCTTTGTGAAGAAATGACCCTGTAAGGAAGGGGACAGGCTCTTAAAACTGTGATCCAACTCAGCCCTACCTAAGATTTTCCTTTTCTTTTCCACCTCTTTTTCAATTACAGTAACATTGAACTTTTGAGACTTTTTTGAGGCTTTAAGACTCCTTCTTCAGCAACCTGCTGGTGCCACTAACCCCTTCCAGACTTCCTGCTTCCAGTTGTTTCTAGTTCTTCCTCACTCCCTCCTTCCATCTTTGCCTCCCTCCCTCCTTCCTTCCTTCCTTCTTTCCTTCCTTCCTTCCTTCCTTCCTTCCTTCCCTCCTTCCTTCCTTCCTAAGTACACATGAGATCAAGGTTAGGCCTTTCAAAAGGGCTTTTCTAGCAACTAACTTGAATTTGGAGTCAGAGTAGCAAGCAGTCAGTCAGTCAACTAGCATTTATTAAGCACTTACTATGTGCTAGGCACTGTGTTAAGCACTGGGGATACAGAGAAAGGCAAAATGAACAAACAAAAAACTAATCCCTGCTCTCAAAGAGCTCACAATGGGAGAGACAGCATGTAAACAACCATGGACGAGTAAGATCCATATAGGATAAATTGGAGGAAGTCTCAGAGGGAAGGCACCAAGATTAAGGAGGATTGAGAAAAGAAGACCCTGAACCAGTAGATGTGGGTTCAAATCCCAGCTCTGTATTGAGAGCTCATTTGGACATTTGTCCTAATTTGGTGTAGGTACCTTTAGAGAAATCATTTCAGCTCTCTAGGTCTCAGCTTCCTCTTCTATAAAATGAAGGTGTTAAATTAGGTGATTTAAGGCCCTCCCACCTCCAAATCCTATGATATGGCAAAATCCTAATAATAGATCAGTGAATGTGATACCAATGCCTACCAGTATTCTGAAGTCAGTAGATTTAGAGTGGGAAGGGACCCCAGAGATCATCTCATCTAATGGCCTATTAAATAGATGAGCAAACAGAAACCCTGAAATGTCAAGTAATTTGTCCAAATTCTTCCACCACTCCTCATTGTCTCTTAGTTTGAGGACCATTTTGTGCTTTTTTTTTATTTAATAGCTAGGCAATTTGGTGCAAGTTCCTTAACCACTAGCCTCAGTTTTCTTATCTGTTAAATATTAATAACAAGACTTCCACTATCTGCTTCCAAGGGTTTTGTGAGAAAAAAAAATGAAATAATACCTGCAAAATACTTTGTAAGGCAGCATGGCTCAGCTGGTCTTGAAGTCAGGAAGACCTGGGTTCAAGTCCTTTCTCTGACAAATCCTGGCTGGGCAATTCAGGGCTAATCACTTAATTTGTCAGTCCTCCAAGCAACTTTCCAAGACCATAAATAGAAGAATAGGTTATGATCGCATTGGTGGAAAAGTTCTCTCATTGGGAGTTCCTTATACAAATTAAATTGTAGGTCAGGACTAGCCACCCCCACCCCCCACCTCCATGCCTTATTAAAGAGAAAAAGAATAAAGTACAACAGACTTAGAAAGTCTAGTAATTCTGGAATTAAAGCACGTGGGAATCTTCCTGAAATGTCCCCAGTTTAGGCATCTGAAGTCAAGACTATTTCTAATTCTTGTTCATCCTGCTCCAATCTACCTAATACCCAAGCCTGGCTCCCTAACATAGTTGCTTTTGAAGAGGAACCCAAACGGGTCCTTCTCAGTAGTTCTTACCTAAACTCAGGCTCCTTCAAAGATGTCGCTACTTTGGAGCCCTTCTACCAACTTCCAGGATCAGGTCTTCCTAATACCATCAATCTACCAAGTATAGGATTGAGGCCCCACCTTGCAACACTAAATAAAGGATCATTTGTCCCCACAATCTTGCCTCTTTCACTAGATTAGATGGTCTGCTTATATTTCCCACATTGTCCACCACTTTACTTGGCACATAGGTCAAGTCAAGTCAACAAGTATTTATTAAGACCTTATTATGTGCCAGATATTGTGCTAAGCCTTGGAGATACAAAAAAAAAAAGGCAAAAGATAGTCCCTGCTCTCAAGGAGTTCACAGTCTTATGGAGGAGACAATGTGAAAACAATTATATACAGGCAAGGCATATACAAAGTAAATTGGAGGTAATCAGAGAGGAAAGTGCTAGTACTAAAGGGAATTAGGAAAAGTAGGATTTGAGGTGAATCTCAAAGGAAGCCAGGAGGGAGAGCATTCCAGACAAGGGGAATAGCCAGTGAAAGTTCACAGAGCTGGGAGATACTTTCTCTTGTTGGAGGAATCGAAGAGAATGCAGTGTCATTGGATTAAAGAGGATGTGCAAAAGGAGGAAGGTTTAAAAACACTAGAAGACTATGAAGGCATCAGGTTGTGAAGGGCTTTAAAAGCCAAACAGAGGATTTTATATTTGATCCTGGAGGTAATAGGGGGCCACTGGAGTTTATTGAGTGGTGGGGTTTGGGGGAGGTAACATGGACAGATCTGCACTTTGGGAAGATCATTTTGATAACTAGATGGAGTTTGAACTGACGTGGGCAGAAGAACTAGATAGAATCACCAGCAGGCCATTGCAATAGTCCAAGTGTGACGTAGTGAGGGCCTGCACCCAGGGTGGTGGCAATGCCTGAGCAGGGAAGGTACCAGAGACGGTATAGAGATAGAATCAGGATTGGCAACAGATTGGATATAAGATTATGAAAGAGTAAGGAGTTGAAGCTGACATCTGGACTGTGAGCCTGAGGGCCTGGGATGATGGTGATTCCTTCAACAGTAAAAGGAAAGTTAAGAAGAGAAGAAGGTTTGGAGAAGGCACTTAACAAACATTGACCAATGTAATATGATGGAAAGAGTGCTAGACTTGGAGTCAGGAAATCTGGGTTCAAATCTCACCTGTGATACTTATTGCTTGAGAAACTCTGGGCAAGACCCAGTTTCCTCTTCTATAAAACAGAGATATAAATTGGCTCCTAATGTTCCCTTGACAGACCATCCATTTAATAACTTGTCTTATAATTTTGTGCTACCTATTTCATAGGATTGTGGGGATGGTACTTTGTATATTTGAAAACACTGTAGAAATCAGTTATTGATTGAGAGAATCTGAAATATTGGGCTGAAAAGACAGCAAGAGGGATTCAGGTAAGACATAAAGGAGAACAGTCTCTGAACATTGCATATATGGGGACCAGTGACCAAGAAAAGAACATGGAATGACAGAATAACTTAGCAGACAAGAACATTGGGCGTGGAATTGGGAAGATCTGGGTTCAAATCCTACTTCCAACATTTATTAGCTGTGTGACTATGGGCAACTCATTTTGCTTCTCAGGCACAGTTTCCTCATCTGCAAAATGAGGATAATAATACCTGTAGGACATCACAGATTGTTGGGAGTCTCAAAGGAGAGTGTATATGAAATATTTTGAAAGCCTTAAGATATAAAATGTCACAGGATCATAGATGTAGGGCTGGAGAGGGCTTTGGGAGAAATCTGGTTTGATTCCCTTATTTTACAGATGAGGTAACTGATGCCCTAAGAGGTAAGGTGACTTGTCCAAACTCACACAGATTGTAATGAAAGAGCCAGAATTTGAACCCAAGTCCTCTGGTTCAAATTGAGCATACTTTCTTCTATACTACGGCAAGTGAAAAAAAGAGCAGACTCAGGACTCTTGTCAGCTGTCACTGTCTTTATTCCTATGACTTCTTTAAGGCTGGGATCTTTGCACCTATTGGCTCTCTGGGAGAGATGAGAAGCAGAATTAGCAACAGGATAAGATCAAGGAACAGGGAGTAAATCTAATGATTTACCAACACCAACAAACTCAGGCAGGATTCCTTTCATACAGTTTTATTTCCACTCATATGGAAAATATGAGAAGAGAAAAAAGCTCCACAAAGTTAACATGACCAGGAGTGGATACACGTACAATGGATGAGTACATGCGCATGTTATATTTGTATACATACAGCACAGAGGCTTTTTGTCTATGAAGATGTGGAGGTGAAGGTATCTGAGAGGAAGCAATAGATGTGATTGACTCTAAAGCCAGCATATCTCTGAGACTTTCCGGCTTGCTACTGCCACTGGGATCAAGGGCACAAATTGAGGAGAAAGAGGAGGAGGAGGAAAAGAGGAGGAGAAAGAGTACAGTGCCATGAGGCTTATGTTTATGCTCAAGTCATTCAGCTCTGATTTGCATGGGACATGTAGAGATCCCTCCTCCCCTCCCCCTAGGGACCATGGGAGTAGTGCTTACCTGACCACCAACTGAGAGGAACATAGATTGAAAGTCATGTGTAAGGGAAGGGCCTTGACCTAGCCATATAAGCATGGCTGCTTATATCCCCAGTAATATACTGACTTTAAGCAAGAGTCTTACAGGAACTAATTGGAAGCAAAAGAGTAAATTACTTAATCTACTAATTAGTTAATAGCCAGGGGAAGCAATCTTCTGTAAAATGGCACCTGGATTCGACAAAGAGGACAGGAGACGGAGATAAAATGAAGAGAAGAAAAGAAAAGAGATACATTGGAAACCTCTTGAAGGCAGGGATTAAGTTTTGAGAATTCTCTTTAACTACCCTATTCCCTCAGGGTTCAGTTCAGTGTCACAAATATAGTGGCTGCTCTTTATGATAAATAGATATTGATTAAAGTGTAAACCATTCACAATATTAACTTCTACTTGTTTTCACTCTGTGTGTGTCATAGGTGTGTTCTATATGCACAACTCAATATTGGCATGTTCTCCTCCTCTGTGGTCTATCTCCTGCATCACATTTGGGACTTCACAGTACAGAGTCACAGCCTTTCTTTCACAACCCATCCCCTCCTCTACCTCTGCTTATCCCCACCCTCATGTTCAGGCTAGGGTTCTGTTGGAAGACATGAGTCATGGGTCTGAATGAGCGTCACCTAGGACAGACTATGAAATGTGGTTAAAGAGAACAGCGCAGGGACATCACCGTGAAATACTTTCAACAAGTTGTACAAACAGCAGCCTGATGCTGAAAGCCTGTAGCTCCCATTACCATATTGCTGGACATCAGGTCTGTATTGTCTCCTAACTGTGATGAGAAGCAGTAAAAACTAGGTGCTGGGATACACTGTAAGTTCAAGCCACAAGCATTTATTAAGTACCTACTATCTGCAGGGTTAAGAATATGACAAGAAAGCACAAAGGCAGGATGGATTAATAAGTATAGTTCCTTGCTCCCACTTTGGTTAAATCACTATAGTATCAAGCCCAAAAGAACCAGTTAAAGGAATTGGGGCTGTCCTGTGTTTACACAAGGAAGGAAGGCAGAAGTACAGCTCAGAAGATCTACTGTTATAGAAGTTTGCCCCTCTATCCTGAAAAATATGTGGGTTACCTAAACCAAAGGCTACCAAGAAAATGCCTAAAAGTGGCAAGAGGGAGTGAGAAGGATGGGAAGTACATTATAATAATGAGCACTGGTCTGGGGTCTGGAGAACTGGTTCCTTGTCTTAGTTCTATCACCAACTACCTCAGGCAGGGCATTTCATCTCTTAGTTTCCTCAATGATAAAATGAGGGAAGTGGACAAGGAAGTGACCTTTAAAGCGCCTTGTAGTTCTAACATTATATATGGTTCTAGAATTTTCAATCCTCATAATCCTATGACCTATATCATAGATCAAGCCAAAGGAATATTTAAAACCCAGAGCCAAAGTAGATTCTAGAATGGGTAGATAATAGCACTAGAAATTATTTAGTCCTTACAATTTTCAGATAAGAAAAATACACTTGGTTTGCACAATTATATCCCAGAGTATTCACATTTCTTGTGTATGTGATTGTCATTAATGGTCTTTGAAGAATCATGGAGAATAGGAGAGGTGCTCTGACTGAAGATGATCAAATGTCCCAATTTTCAAAAAGGTGGAGGGAAAAGGTGGATGTTGAAAACCATTGGGCAATAAGTATAGTGTCCAAGGCCTGGCAAAATTATAGCTCAGGTTATTGAATGGATTGGTCTGTCAGCTGAGCCAAGTTTGGATTCACTAAGGACAAATTATGTCATTCTCTCTCTCTCTCTCTCTCTCTCTTTTGCACAGGGTTACTAACTAGACTGGTAGACCAGGAGAAGATTGTCATGACAGCAAATCTGGATTTCAGCGAGGTGCTTGACAAAAGTTCTAATGATATCCTTGTAGACAAGACTGAGAAATATATGGGCTCACTAAAGAACATTTAGGTGAATTTGTAACCGATTGAAAGACCAGACTTAAAGAGTGTTGATTAATGGATTGATGTCAACATGGGATGAAATCTTTTAACTGGCTTGCTAGAAGTATCTGTCCTTGGTGATGTTCGGTTCAACAGATTTATAAGGAGAAAGGCACAGATGGCAAATTTGCTGAGGATGTGAGCAGAGAGGGAAAGCACATGCATTGCATTTTAAAAGGCAGAGACAAAAAGACTTCAAGACACTGTGATAATAGATCAAATCTAACATGAAATTTGAGAAAAATAGTAAGTTTTACATTTTGGTAAAAAATGGGCTAGACATGACTGTGTAGCAGCTTATGTAAAGATTTGGAGATTTAGAGAATGGCAAGCTCAGTGAGAGTCAATGATGTGACATGGTAGCCAAAAAATGAAATGGGACATTGGACTGCATCAAGAGAGGCATCAGGTCCAGAACAAGGGAGGTGATGGTCTTTACTCTACTTTTTTTTGTCAGATCTCACTTGAAATACTGAGTTCTGTTCTGGGTGACAAATTTGAGGAGGTACACTCACAAATTATAATGTGTCTAGAGTGGAGTACCCAGGATGGTCGAAAGACTCTAAATGAAATCATATGAGGAAAGGTTGAAGGAATTATGGATGTTTAGACTGAAGAAGAGAAGATGGGGTGTGGAGAATGGCAACTATTTTCAAATATTTGAAGAACTCTTGGGTAGAAAAGGGATTGGACTTCTTTTTGGTCCTAGAGGGGAGAACTAGGGTCCCATGGATATTACAAGGAGGCAGAACAGCTCAATATAAGGAGAAAATTTTAGGCAATTAGAATGATCTGAAAAGAGAATGGGTACTCAGTTCTCTGTTGACAGATGTATTCAAGCAAAGGGCAGGTGAACACGGGATCCTAAAGAGGGAATTCATCTTTCAGTAAGGTGTACCACCATAATAAAAAAGAAAAGGCAGTTGAAGTGTAGGACAAGGAAATGAGTAGCTCCTGCCAATAGCCCTAATTAACTTCTTTTCCACTTTGAGGCTGCCTGCAGGACTAGCATTCCTAAAATGAATAGCCTTAGTACTATGTCTACAAAATGAATAGCTACACAGTAGGTTTAATTGACAGGAGGGAGAGGAAGAACATCAGGTGAGATCTCTGTGGAAGAATAGTATGACTTGAAGATGAAGGGCTAGTCTGATGTTTCCTGGATAGTTTGCCATATATGTTTGTGATTTATTTCTTCAAGGAGTCTTGTGCATTGGAATGTTATTCAAGATGCTTGAAGGATAAAGTGGAGAGACAATGATCTTTTTATGAGATCAATGACAGATGCATTATTAACAACACCTTCTTAAGGTGCTCCTACATCAGAGCTTATGGAATCTTGACTCAGTGGTTGGACTGGAGGACCTTTCCGATCCTCTTCAACTCATGGATTTTATTAAAAACAAAGCCTGGAGAGTTGAAATGACTTACTTAAGGAATTTGGAATGGCAATTCCACCACATGCGCTACCTATGAGATCTTTTAGTGGAAAGGAAGTCTCTGAGGAGATTAAAAATGCAATCTCCCCCTTATCAAATGGAGGAGAAAGAATGGAAAAAGAAATAACTCTGAGTGAGCAATGCCATATATATGGGATGAAGAGAGAGCTGGTGGTATTTGGTCTTGGGAGATTAAAAATATTCTAGAATGGAAATTATTTCTCCAAGTGTGCATGAAACACCATTGAAAGGAGATGGTGGTGGTGGGAGGATGGAGAAAAGGAGGGAGCCACACACAGAATAACCTAAACCCACTTGAAGTAATGTGACAAGGGGAAAATAGCTTTGTACCAAAAGAGGTTGAGCAAGGTCATATAATTAAACAAAAACCTAGGAGAGAGAGTAACAACCAAGAGAGAAGAATCTTCGCCAAAGGAAGGAAGACTGAGGTACTCTTGTCAGAAACCCAGGTATACCTTGGAGACCAGCCAAGGGCTTTAACCTAGGAGCCAGGCAAGAAGAAAGGAAAGAAAGTAGGAGGGAGAGGCCCAGAAAGTGGAACATGGTTATTAGGCAAGGGAAGAGGGAATAAATTATTGAGAAGGGGAATGGAAGCTTAGGACCTATCCCATTGAAAAATAAGTCATGAAAGGGGAAAGATGAGATTTTTAGTTTTCTCCAAGTCCCAACTGGATTTTTATAATGGGTTCTCAAAATAGATCCTTAAATAGATTGAAAAAAAAAGTGGATCCCGAACTGGAGCTCTCAGATCCCCAGCTTGTGTTACAAGATCAATGCTAGTAAAACAGAACCTATGCTGACCAGGTATCTCTGACCTGGAAGCCTCTGCCAGAACCTGACTCTAATGCTAGATGTCATTTCTCTGTGATCAACTCTGACCACTTGTCACAATCGTAAGCAGGAACAGCCAATGCTCAAAGACGCCCATGGCCTTCCAAGATGTGGGTATGGTGGGAGGCTGTGATATGTATCCTCCTTTGTCACTTTGAAGTCAGAAGCTAGTCCCAGGCCAGGACCATTAAAAAAAAAAGACATCATCAGTATTTGTACTAAGTGACCATGACAAAGAGCAAGAGAACAAGAAGTACCAAGTCAAGAACGGAACTCACAATACTGACCTCCACTGACCACTAGGTGTCACTAATGTGTCTCATCTTAGACATGGAGGTGCATTTCCACATGATGGAAGAGGCTTCTGGGAGATATCCAGTTGTCCCTCCCCTTCTCCCTACTTTCTCTTCTACACTCTAAGTAGTAGAAATATTAGGTAGGTAGTGGCAGTCTCCAGCTGTTAATTTGGCTAATTCAAAGCCACATAGACAGATACCAGATGATGAAGCTGGCATTGGTGAATGACCAAGCCCAATAATGTGAGAATTGAGTGCCTTGAAGACATCAGACATCTCACTGTGGATGGTCAAAGGAGATCTGGAGGCTCTGTTTTTCTACAAATCCCATTTTTATTCCTGTGTTCTGCCTCACCCAACCCTACCAACCCATTCCATGTAGATTCTACATAATTCCCTCCTCCCACCTTCCCCTTTACTCACTGCTCTTTCTCTGCTCCTACACTTTCTCAACACCCTTGAAGATATGAGAGGATATACATAGGGGAGGAGGGGGGAGCTTCTAGCCTACAGTTCTCAGAAAGTGCAAACAGATCCTCAGCTGGCATCATCGCGAGACTATTCATCCGTTTCAAAAGCTAACCAGGAAGGTATGAGGTTGCCTGATACTGGTTCTTGCTAGAATACCAGATCTACTTCTCTCTAGGAGTTCTTGGCCATTCCCTTATATGCTTTCTGTTAAACAAGAAGCTATGACAATGGGATAAATGTCTTCCCATTTTGGGCTTGATGCCAATGGGGAATGGAAGAGGAAACAGCTGTGGCTATAGAAACCCTGCATAATTCTGGGAGAAGGAAACAGTAGAAGGGATGATATGATAAAGATTTCTTCTCTCTCCTGGGCTACAATTACACAATGGGCAGTTATAAAAGGTGTTTTCTAGACCTGGTTGGGAAGACTTATCTCCTCTCCTAGATCAAGGTCTTCTAGACCTGTTTGGGAAGAGACATCATCTCTCCTTGGTCAAGGTCAATAATCTAGATGCCATTTCACGGGCCAGACCATTATTGGGATGGTGAAGTGTGAATGAGAGTGAGGGTGGAGGAGAGAAGGGAGATTGGGTAAAGCACATGCAATTTGACACTTCCAGGTGGGCGAAGGGACTCCTAAAAAAGGAGACTATATATGGCAAGAAGTTTGGGGTTGGTGTTTATACGTAGGAGAGACAGTTCTTTGAACCTGGTGGGTTGACAGTAAGTTCTTAGACTTCATACTCCCACATGAGGGAAGGGAAGTGCAATAAGGGATGGGGAACTGTCCTCCTCCTTTCCTTAGGAACCCTATATGGGTGGAGAAAGGAAAAGCCCAAAGAGGGTAGAAAAGGCAATGGAGCATGTCAGGAAGTGGGCACATGGGCCACCCCTGACTGAGAGGTGTTCAAGTCTCTTCAGAGAAGTCCAGTTGGCATCAAGGTGGGAGTTAGATGATCACAGACTGCAGGAGCCGGAAACACATCATCAGGTCCAGTGGGATAGGTGGCTTCAGCTGGTTCCCATCGAGTCGCAGGTAGCGGAGGTGTGGCACATTTTCCAAGTCTGAGGAGAAGTCATGGAATTCAACCAGGTTGCTGGGGCAGATTTGGGTCCCATTGATTTCTATGAAGAGAGAAAAAGAGAGAAGAAAAGGATAAGGCAAGGGAAGAAGGTAGTAAAAATTGAGTTGGGACTGAAATGGGGAAGGAAGGAAACAATTGGAATCAGGATTTCTGGATGACTTGAAGGTGGGGGTGGGGGTCTGATGTTTCCTGAATAGCTTTCCTTGTATATTGGTGTTTGTGGTCCCTATTATTCATGTCCCTGGTGAAGTATCATGAATGTGCTGTATGCTGCCCAACAGCTAAAGTTAGGAAATGTTCTCTCTGATCCTGGGTGGCAAGGGGAAATAGGCTAAGAATAGCTTCTCCTCCATATGCTGCAGGGTTCTATACCCTAGTTCCCCTGGCACATATTTCTAACAGCCTGTGATGTCTGGTTTCCCTTCCTTGTACACCATTGAATGTCCACCTGCCTCCCAGCTCCCCTCTGCTCAATAAATCTGCATCTTGTCTAAGTCTGATTGGAAATGGTTGTGAATCTGGAGATAGCATCTCTTTTCACCATCCTAACTTCTGGCTAGAGAATATTAGGTCTAGATGTTCTGAATGTGAACACCTTGCTGCTAATGATGTGCTTGCTTTATTTCACTGATTTAATCTAGACTAGAGATAGCTAAATGTAATGGGAAGAAAAGGTTCTAGTTCTGACAACCATTTGTTAGCAGGGTGACCTTGCCAAGTTATTTATCCACTCTCAGCCTCAGTTTCCTCATCTATAAAATGGGAGTGCTAAGGCATTGATAGACATGGAAACCTGTTCCACCTGTTCACAAGATTGTGGTAACATTTAACCAAACTAACAGTTATTAAGAACCTGATAAATACGAGTCTATGCCAGATGCTAGGGAAGCGAAGATAAAATTACAACAGTCCTTGTCTTTAAGGTGTTTACATTTCTGTCAAGGGACCTAAGGAGATGGTGTGCATGAAAATTCTTTGAAAACCAAACAGTACCATACAAAAAATACCATTTTATAGCACTTTAACATTTATAAACCACTTTTCTCACAACAACCTTATGAAGTATGTATTTTTATCTCTTTCATAAAGTGGGAAACTGAGATTTAAAGATACTTTCACATATAGTAGAAGTCAGGCCTGGATTTGAACCCAGAGCTCTTGAGTCCAAGTCCAGGGCTCTTTCCATTCACTGCACCATTGCAAATATTACTGAAAATGTCATTATCACATTGAATCCAATCTGACAGGGTCTCTTGACCTCTGACATAAACATAGCCAAGAGAACAAGGCAATGCTTGGTAGGGATGGTTTCAGACACAACTGATATTGACTTAAATACTAACCTTATTTTATATATTATATATTTATATATTATGTATCATATTTATTTATCTCCTTATTTTCTATATTACCTACAGTCATCCATAGAGTAAGCAAAAAGCTAGTGCTCAAGTCAGAGACACTAGCAGCAGCTGCTGTCTTCCTGTCCCCACCTCTTAGCTGCCCCTCCTTTCTGGTTATAGTAACAGAGCTCACCTCTGAGGCCCATCCCCTTTATTCTTCTATATGAGGAGGGGTGGTGGCCTTCCCTACCACACTAGGCGACTGCTGGACCACTGCCTTAATCTCAGCTAGTTATTTTGCATACTGTCTACCTCAGTATACCCTTATCTGGCAGTCTCTATCTCGTCCTTTTTTTTTTCTTGCTGGAGAAGCTAGTACTACTCCTAATGACTGGGCAATATTAAGGACAATTCAAATCATCCTCCTTGCCTGCTTTGTATCTTCAAGGTTCTGCCAATAGGAATGAATGTCTCTTCTTTGGGTAGTCTCTACATTCAGGAATTGTTTTATTCCCTGATTCCTTCTTTCTTTCTACGTACTAAAGACTTCTTGGTCCAATCTGCAGACAGCCAAGAGAATGTTGGTCTTCTCTATTCCCTCCCTGCCCCCCCCCGCCCCTCTGGGAGCTTCCTTTAGCTCTTGGAACCATGCGGCACACCACCCTATGGAACTGGGTTCTTATCAATCTGGTGGAGTTCTGGGGATAAGATGTAAACTACCATTACAGTGAGCCCAGTCTAGGACAGGTGCATTGCTGTGCTCTCTAGTCTGAGGTGGCCTCAGGCCAGATGACAAAGGCACTACACTAAAAATATGAGTTATAGTGGGCTCAGTAGAGTCATACCCAGAGGTACCGAAATCTCTGTACCATCCATAAGACTAATCTCAACTATTTCATACTTTCCCACACCCTTCTTTTGGTCCTAACCCTGGGTCTGACGGCAGTACACGGTTAGATGATCAGGAACATTGCCTCTGAAAGACAGGCCATGCTGATCTTGGCATCACTAATTCTGAGAAGCTTGGCACTGACGGCTGACCCTCAACTACATGGGCTCAGGATTCTCCGGCTTGTTCATCCAGAGCTCCTTCTGCCTACTCCTATTGATTCAGAACTTGTTTCCTCTTCCATTCATTCACCTGCATGAGCATCGTGCCTGTGCATCAGACCCATCAGGTTATCTGGAGTGGGGTATGTAACAATTAAGATCCCCATTTAACTCCCTCTACAGATCTCTTTCAGCACTGCTATACTAATAGAGTAAGCAAGTATTCCCTTTGCTGTCAGCAACTGCAACTCTGGGAGTCACTGCTACTGCCTAGAGTCACTGGTCAGACCTTTTACGGAAACTCTTATATCTTATCCTAGAGTCAATGAGCGGCCACTTATGCTTCCTAATCATGGCGGTGACACAGTCAGATCTGTGCTTTAGGAGCATTCATTTTGTAGCTGTGTGGAGGATGGCTTAGAAGGGCAGAGATGAAATGTAAGGAGATCAGTTAAGAGGCTATTGTAATAGTCCAGACAAGGTGATACAGTACTGATTCTTAGGAATCATTAATGATATGAGAAACAGTCTTCTATCTCAATATGTGCCTCCCAATGTATCTGCAGCACCTTGCTTCTTATGAGGCTTTCCAAAACAAGCATTAAAGCGTTTCACATACAGAATGTGTGCTGAGTAAATATACTGCATTTGGAGGAGGAGGGGACAGCAATAATAATTATAGAACTGAGGAAATTTCTCCTATGGGGGTGGTACCTAAGCTGTGCTTTGAAGGAAGCTAGGGATTGCTAGCAGTAGATAGAGGGCCAGGCCTGGAGTCAGGAAGACCTGAGTTCAAATCTGTCCTCAGATACTTACTAGCTGTGTGACCCTGGGCAAATCATTTGACCCTATTTGCCTCAGTTTCCTTATTTGTAAAATGAGCTGGAGAAGGAAATGGGAAACCTCTCTAGTATCTTTGCCAAGAAAATCCCAAATGGGGTGGTGAAGAGAAGGATTGAACAATAGCAAAAAGAGATTTTCTGTCGAAAGTAGTCTTCTCAAATTGCTGCTCTATCAATACAACCTCTTCCAATTTCCCAATGATGAATATCACTAGTACCAGTTATAATGGAAGAACATGGATCCAAGTCTATCAGATCAGATGACAATGCCCAGAGAAAGTCAATATCTCTGCCTCACTGTCCCAAGAATGTAAGTGGAGATAACACTCAGAGGCTTGGCTGCAGTGGAATCATTGCTGAAGGCAAGTGTGGGAGGGTCTGTGAGTGTAACCTGTGCAGGATAAGAACACAGACTATAATCCTATCAGCTACCACCCGCCTGCTACGATTGTTCCCCCAAGTTTTTCATTGTTTAGTCCCCACTAAGACCTTGGGGGGGCAGACTTTGTGGAGTGTTTATGTTACCACCAAGATATTATGCCTTCTGATACAGGCACATTAGAGTAGGGGGAATGGAATAAGAATTGATTAAGTACCTACTATGTGCTAGGTACTAGCTTTACAAATATTGATCCCCACAATAGCCCTGAGATAGGTGCTATTATTATCTCCATTTTACAGATGAGGAAACTGAGGCAGACAGAGGTTAAGTGACTTGCACAGCATCACACAGTTAGGAAGCATCTGAGACTGGACTTGAACTCAGATCTTCCTGACTCCGGGCTCAGGGCTTTATCCACTGCACCACCTAGCTGCCACAAGACTGAGTAGACGCTATCATGGATACAGCTATAGCTGGCTTTATGACACAGTCATCATCATCAATCCTTTGGTGTTCTCTGGGCCTTAGACTTTAGGCAACTTAGAATATAATCCAGAGGATGGACTTCCTTGAAGGACACAGCATAGGGGGACACAAGTATAAACACAAGGAAAGCCACCCAGGAAAGAGAAGGGCCTCCCGGTTTGTCCAAGAAGTGGTTTCATCTGCTCTCCTGGCTCGGATTCTCTTGGCCCTTTGATTGTATTATAATGGGCCTTGAACAGCAGCATGGAGACTCTTTCTGTCTTGGTGTTCACATGCTGCCTCAAGACAGCCTCGGATTAGGAGAGGGTCTTCATGCTCTTAGCAAGGCTGAGCTGTTGCTTTCAATTCAGTTCAAAAAACATTAATGGAACACCTACCACATGGGAGACACCATACTAGTTGTGTTGGGGGTACAAAGACAGAAACAAAATTGCCCCTGCTGTCAAGCTGCTTGCATTTTATGGAGAGGAAAGCAACATATGATGCAATAAGAAAGCAACGTATAATACAAAATGTATAAAGAGTAAATACAATGAATTTGGAGGAGGATGACGGGGAGAGCAATAATAAGTAGGGAGAGGAGGAAAGGACTCCTGCAGGGATTCTATGAAGCTGAAGTAAGGAGGGAGGGCATTGCAGGCATGGGGCACCACCTATGCAAAGACATAGAAGAGGGAGATGGAATGTGTGTGTGAGGGACAGCAAGTAAGCCAGTTTGGCCAGAAAGAAGTAAGCAAGATCAGTTTAGAAAGATAGGTTGGAGCCATATTGACTTTAAATATAGACTCCTCATACAGAGAAGTTTATATCTTACCTTAGAGGCAGTAAGTGGCCACTAAGCTTTCTAGTCATGGGAATGACATGACCTGTGCTTTAGGAGTATTAATTGTGTAGCTATTTGGAGGATGGGATGGGAAAGGGGAGAGACTAAAGAGAGGGAGATCAGTTAAGAGGCTATTGCAATACTCTGGACAAGAGGTGATGAGGGTCTGAACTAGGGTGGGGACCATGATCAAATGAGATAACATTTGTAGAAAACAATAACCACAAAAATGCCAAGCATGCTTCCTGGCAAATACTAGGCACTACATAAATGCTTATTGCCATCCCCTTTCCTGTCTCCATTCTAGTTCCAGTCAGACTGGCCTAAATGCTCTTCCCCATTCACAACATTCCAGGCTCCATCTCAGCACCTTTATACAGACCATGCCCTGGGGCATGGAATGCCCTCTACCCACCTTTGCTTCTGGGAACCTCTACCTTCCATCCAAGTCATTTTGCTGCCTCCTATGTGAAGCCTCTCTTGATTCCCCAAGTTGTTAGTATACCCCCATTACTTTGTATTAACTTTATGTAGGCAGCATGGATGGATTGACCCATGAGGTCTTATGAGGGCCAGTTTTCAAAGCAGAGGCAGATGTGCCTTGCCTCATTCCAGTCCTTGAACTAAGGGCAGATATTCTCTGGTTTCAGTTTAAGCAACCATGTAGAAACTTTGGTAAGCCTACCTGTGGTCATGAACGACTAAGGGGCTGGTACTGTGTGATGATGAAAAGTCTGCTAATTGGCTGTGGAGCCAGTAGAGTAGATAACTCAGGAGGGGCTCAGATAGAACTGAGTGTGCACATAAGAGGTATAAACCACTGATCCACCAGTCTCTTTTTTTCTTGGGGGCCTGGCACAAGGAGAACTGTTTTGAGCTGGTCGGTGAGGGGAGAAAGGAATGCCCTATCTTTCACATGGCTCTGATGCATCTGTGAACAAGTAATGCTTCTATTTTTTTTGTGGTTGTTATTTCCTGATCTTAGGAGAATAAGTATTCTGAGATGGGAGTGACTAGGTGACCCGGTGAGTTTGGAAGAACCAGAGGTGCCATAAAAGGTCCCCCTGGTGACTAGAGGCAATAGCAGCGGCTATCAGAGTTGTAGTTGTTGACAACAAAGGAAACACCTGCAGGCAGATAGTAAGAAGTGGCAGCTTCAGAAACTATGCCTCCTTGAAATGACAGAAATGCTGGCTGTGGACTTTAGTAAGGCATTGATCCTCAAAGCTCAACAGGTAACTACATCAAAGGGGAACTTCATAAGAACTCCACAAATTGAAAAAAGGACTTCCAGTGCCAGCACTTATGAGGTACTCCTTTGCCATCTGTGTTCCCTTCACATGGACCTCACTACCCTTGTACTTAAGTTTGAGTCCACTCTCCCAGGTACCTTGTGAGTGCTAGGAGAAACAAGTAACTTACAGGAGAATGTTTTCGCACCAATTCTTCCTGCTGTTGTTCTTGTTCCGTTGTTTTGAGTTATATCCGACTCTCCATGACCTCATTTGGGGTTTTCTTGGCAAAAACACTGGAATGGTTTGCCATTTCCTTCTCCAGCTCATTTTGTAGATGAGGAACTGAGGCAAACAGGGCCAAATGGCTTGTGTAGGATCACAGAGCTAGTAAGTGTCTTGGGCCAGATTTGGACTCAGAAAGCTGAGTTTTCCTGACTTCACTATATCCATTGTGCCACCTAACTGTCCCTTTCTTGCTATACCTTCCCTATACATCCCTTTTCCAAAAGTTAATGGAGTTCAATTAACAGATTGACAATGGAGACCACACAGGTGGGGGGCTCAAAAGCTTCAGTGTTTGAAGACACAACACCTTAGAGCTACCCCTAGGATGTTGAGAGAAGTGATCTGCTACTTTCTGGGGACTGTAACTATTAGTATTCTGTTGGGGAAGTGACCCCAGAAAGGATACTGAATACATACTTCATATTTATTATATGTGTGTGTGCTATTGTCTCTCAATAGAATATAAGTTCCTTGAAGACAGGGACTTTTTAATTTTTGTCTTTGTATCCATGGTGACAGGCACAAAGTAGTCACTTTGTTGTTTTCATTTTAATGTTACCCCACAATCAGAAAAAATACTCAAGTGCACCCCTGTAGATCATGGGAAAGAAGTAGCCACCCATGCAGAGCTCCTGAATGGGAAGAATTGTTCTCTCTAACCTGGGTCATCTTTGGAGAGGCAGCTATTGTTTAGTGAGGCATCTGTGTTGTGATAAGAGCACTGGTTTTGGAGTTTGAAGACGCTGGTCTCAAGCTCCAGTCTGGTCAATCACTACCTGTCACTTTGGTCAAGTCATATTAACTCCTCTGACTGTCAGTTACCTCCATAGTAAAGCAGGGATAGTAGCTTTTGAGCTATCTAGATCACCGGCGTGTTATAAGGCAACACTGTGAACCTTAAAACAACCATACAAACGAGAGCCACCATCGGACTACTGGTATGGAATCATGACTCTGGAAGACCACCTAGGCCAACCTGCACCTGAACAAGAATCCCTATAACTAACAGCACTAAGTGGTGGTTCAGCCACAGTAGGGGAGAGCTCATTGTCTCCCAAAGAAGCTGCCTCCACTTTAGGGCAGCTCTCACTGTTAACAAGATTTTTCTTGACATCCAGCCTAAATTTGCTTCTTTGTACCTTCTACCCATATTGGTCCTAGTTCTGCCCTCTGCACCAAGCAGAGCAAGTACAATCCATCTTCCACATGACAGCCCTGCCCGTACTTGAAGACAGCTATTCTCCATTGGTCAAATCTTTTTATCTTCAAGGCTAAACGTTCTTAGTTTCTCCAATGATTTTTTTTTCTTTTTTTAGGCAATTGGGGTTAAGTGACTTGCCCAGGGTCACACAGCTAGTAAGTGTCAAGTGTTTAGTCTGAGGCCAGATGTGAACTCCAGTCCTCCTGACTTCAGGGTCAGTGCTCTATCCATTGCACCACCTAACTGCCCCTCCAACCAATTTTCACATGACATGATCTCAAAGCGCTTTACCATCCTGATTGCCTCTATTGGACGTTCTCCATCTTATCAAGATGCTTTCTAAAATGGGGTGACCAGACTGAACATAATACTCAAGATATAGTTTGACTATGATAGGACTATCACCTCCCTAGTCTTGGATACTGTGTCTCTCTTAATGCCGTCTAAGATCGCATTAGTATTTTTGGCTTCCATATCACATTGCTGATTTATATGGAGTTAGCAGTCCACTAAAACCCCTAGCTCTTTCTCAGGCAAACTGCTGGCCCTTATCCTCCATTTTATACTTATAAAGTAAATATCTCTCTCTCTCTCTCTCTCTCTCTGTGTCTCTCTTTCTCTCTCTGCTCTCCTCTCTCTTCCTCCCTTTCTCTTCTCTCTCTTTTTGTCTCTATCTTTTCCTCTCCTTTCCTCTTTTCTCCTCTTCTCTCTCTGTCTCTGTTTTCTCATTTCTGTCTCTGTGTGTCTCTCTGCCTATTTATTTCTGGCTCTCTCTGTCTCTGTCTATCTGTCTTTCTGACTGTCTCTCTGTGTGTCTCTCTCTCTTTCTCTCTCTGTCTTTCTCTGTCTCTCCCTTTCTTTATATTTTGCCCAGAGCCTAGTGCAGTGCTTGGCATATCGTAAGCACTTAATAAATTCTTGTTGCCAACCTGTCTTAGAACAGTACCAGAAACGTAGCAAATCCTTAATAAGTTATTGTTTCCTGCCTCAGCACAGCACCTGGAATATCGCAGGCCCTTAACAATTGCTTATTGTCTGACTCTTCCATCTTGTCCTTCCCTCATTGCTCATGCCCATTCCCCCCATGCCATCCATTACTCACTCTGAATCTCATTGTTGTTGAGGTACAGGTGTTCCAGCCGGTTGTTGATGGCTGGCACATTGCTGAGCTTGTTGTGAGACAAATGGAGGACCAACAGGTTGGAGATGTTGAAGGAGTTCTTGGGGAGCCCCTTGTCAGACAGCTGGTTGTAGTTGAGCCGGATAAAAGAGAGGTTGGGGAAGCCCTTGAAGTAGCCATTGGGGATGTTCTCGATGTTGTTGCTATCCAGGAAGAGCTGGTGGATGGCTGTGGGGACCTTGGGGGGCATCTTCCTCAGGATGTTGTGAGCGAGGTTGAGCTGCATGAGGTTCTTGAGACCCTGGAAGGTGTCAGGCTTGAAGACCCCATCACTGAGCTTGTTGTGGTGCAGATCTAAGAGCACCAGGTTCTCCAGCTTGCTAAAGGCACCTGGAGGGATTTTGTTGATTTGGTTCTGGCTCAGCCTCAGCTGCTCCAGGTTGCGGGGAAGGGCCATGGGGACCTCTTGGAGCTGGTTCTTCTCCATGTAGAGAAAGACCAGACTCTCCAGCTTCTCCAACACCTTCTGGTCTATCTTGCGGATACGGTTGTTGTCAAGGTTGACCCACCTCAGTCCAGTGGCATTCTTGAAGGATTCTATGGGAAGGTCCGTGATGAAATTGTTCTGAAGGTAGAGATAGTGAATTCGGGACGGGATGACTGGTACCTTTCTCAAGTTGCGGCTGTCACAATACAGGGCTGATGGGAAGTCTGGGGGGCAGTAGCATTCTCTAGGGCAGTCAGGAAAGATCGATGGGGGTCCTGGGGGGAGGGGAGGAGGCAGGTCTGTGGGTTCAGAGGGCTCTTCAAGGCCAGGTCTGAATGGAGGAGGGACTCTTGGTGTAGGCTTGGGTTTGGGCCCAGGTTTAGGTCGCCTTTTGGGAGGCCTACTTTGGCTATGGGCTCCCAAGAACAAGATGAAGAGGAGAAGGAGGGCCCAGCAGAGAGAGGGCTTCATGGTCCAGGGCATTCACCTACAGTAGAGAGATATAGGAGGGTCATTAGAGTATTAAATAGATTAGACTAAGGCAGCTTGACAAAAAAAATGGTCAACTCTGCAAGAGTTCCCCAAAAAAACAACAGAAAAGGATTCATCTCATATTGGAACCCTGCTCAAGGGCAGAGAGAGGGGTGGTTGGGGAACCTGTATTTTCTCTATTTTCTCCAGAAAAGAAAAGATACTCTATGCAGTGGCCTTGGCCTCCTGGGAGCGTGCCTGAGTCACTCTGGGGAGGTCGGTGACTAGCCCATTAGGAATCAGGAGTCTCCACTCTACTCCAAGATTGCAAAAATGTCATCTAACCTTTCATTTACCCACCTGTGATAGAGAGAAATTGTCTCTCCCTCCCAACCCCGGTAAGAAAAGGGTGGTAGTATAGTGTGAATCACTAGGTATTAGAACTTTTAGACACCTTAAAGATCATTCAGCTCAAAGGTTCTTAACTTGGGGTTCATGGACCCCCAATGGGCAAGTGGATAGATTTCAGGGGGTCTGTGAACTTCAACAAGAAAAAAATGACATCTTTATCTTCACTAGCCTTTAGTTTCCTTTGTACTCCTGTATATTTTATGTTATGCATCTAAAAACTTTCTGAGGAGTCCATGACAATAGATTACTAAGGGGTTGGTGACACAAAAAAGGTGGACGAGGTGAACAACTTCCTTTTACAGATGAGGCAGCTGAGACCTAGAGAACAGAAGTGACTTTCTCAAGACACCACACCGAGGTAGTAGCAGAGCTAGGATTGGTCCTGAGTCTCCACACTACCAAGCTTTCGGGAGCTGCCTGGTGAAAAGGTACCATCAGAGTCTGACCATCCAGGGCAGCTCTGTGCTGCTCCTCTGCTCTCCTCCCACTTGGCTCACACAGCCTCAGTCTTTGCCTGCAGCACACAGACTCAGAATTTCCCTCAGACATCGTGTTCCTTGGAAAAACAAACAGAAAGATGTGAGATAGAAAAGGCCCTTTCAATCTGTCTGACCTGGGATTGCTGCAATCCATCTCTGCTAAGAAAAGAAGAATGTGGGCTACCGCAGCCGAAGAGACTGAAGGCAGATGTCAAGAACTTTCTGGTCATCAGCAGTGGGAGAACATTGGCATGGGAGACTGAGGGGGGTGGAGAGTCTCACTCCACCAATGAGAGGCCCCTGTTTGGGGTGGAGCAGTGCTGTTCAAAGTCAGAGAGAGGGGCAAGCTGACCCCTTCAGTTTTTTGCTAGGCTGGGGATTCTGGGATTCCTACCCTGCTTTCTACCCCTCCTCAACTACTGGGACTTTCCCAGGCACCTCCTGGGGGTCACAATGCATCTAGGTTGTCAAATACTCCAAGTGAAAAGGAAGTCGGAGAGTTGATGTGTGATGCCAATCAGAGAAATGAGGACAATTATCAGGACAAACCAGGACCTCTGATTATGTGACTGGTGGGCAGTGTTTTCTCCTCTCATCATGGTATTTATCCTTATCAACTTGCACATTATATCCATGCACTGGAATGTTAAGTGGAGGGACTGTTTTCTGTTTTGTCTCAATAATCTCAGAGCCAAGCCCAGCGCCTTGATCCGGGCTTTTTGGATTGAATTGGGTTGGTTTTGCCATAGGATCAGTCCTTTCAGACCATCCTGCTGTGGGGTGAGATGAGAGTTCTCACCCTCGGCGGGGGGAGTGTCTTCCCCTGCCTTTGCCTGGCAAGGGATTGCTGCCCTACCTCTCCTCCGAGGCATTTTCCCTCCACTTTAAGCCCTGAAGTTGATCTGGAGCAGAACTTTGAGAGGCAGAGAGAAGAGCTAGAGGACAGTGGCCAAATAGCATTCATTAGAAGAGGAGTAAAAGAGGCGAAGGTTCTAGGAGCACTGGAAAGGTCTCAGGAGTGCTGGCTGCCTCACCACATAGGTGCTACAAGGAAGAGGGGCTGTCTGTTTCAAAGGCTAGGTGACCTACGTTTGTCTCCATCAGCACTGATGACATTCTTCTAACTATCCCAACAGGCCTGCCACCTCCATGCTCCCCCCATACCACAGGGAAGCTTTGTCTACAAACTCCTCCTTCCACTTTCCTGGGCCCTGGAGAATTTATTAATAGACCAGCACAGGATCCCTCCAGGAAGGGACCAGTTGGGACACCTCAGCGAAGTGGGTAGTAGAGCCAGGAACAGGTGTCTACTCTTGGGGGCCAAACCTAGCCCCAAGAAGAGCTTAACTATGCAAGCAGACCATCACTTTCCATCACTCCCCACCCCACCCCTGCCCCCATGGCTAGTCCTACAAGGCTGCTCACATACACTTAGCAAACAGGCTCCCTCCACAAGATGGACCTCTGGGCTACCCAGTTTTGGTGGTGCTGTAGTGGTAGAGAAAGAGAAAGGGGCCCCACAGATGAGGGAAGAGGAGCACTGCCAGCCCTCAGTGGGTTCCTGCCAGCTGGAAGCTGCATCCGAATGCCCAGACGACCCCCCAGAGAGCAGCCGGTGGCTTCTGTCCAACTGACAGTGGGGAAATATCAATAAGGATGAGGGCATTGGTAAAAGAGCAAGGACTTCCAACCCTCACTCCCTCCTCTCTCCTCCCTTCCTGGGTTGAGAAGTTTTCCCAGCATCAATGAGATGGCTGGGAAGGGACATGAAGCACATCTCCCCAGTCACCTACCCTCAGCCCCATTCCATGCTCCACTCCCTTTTGCTTCTTTGCACAGACACTGGAGCATCTCTCCTCAGTGAGGAGTCCTATTTCAAATCCAGATCTGCCTCTCCTTCCTGCTGCCCAATTGTTGTTATTATTCAGTCACTTTTCAGTTGTGTCCTACTCTTTATGACCCCATTTGGGGTTTTCTTGGCAAAGATATTGGAGCGTTTTGCCATTTCCTTCTCCAGTTCATTTTACAGATGAGGAAATTGAGGCAGCTAGGGTTCAGTGACTTGCCCAGGGTCACACAGTTAGTAAGTATCTGAGGTCAGATTTGAACTCAAGAAGATGAATCTTCCTGATTCCAGGCCCAGCTCTTTCTCCACCACACCACCTAGCTGCTCCCCAAAAAGATTCTAATTACTTTTGCCAGATTCCCCAAATGCTTCCTAATCAGACTCATCCCTGAGAAGTCACAGGGTACAGTGGAGAGCCACTGCTATGCCTTGGAGAGCTACAGATAACTCAGGTGTTTGGGAATTTGCTTTACTTGACTATGCACATTTGTTACAAGGATTTTGTTTTTCTTTCTTTTTTTCTAGAGGGATGGATGGGGGAGGAAGAAGAAATGAATGCCTGTTAATTGAAAAAAAAATTTAAAGACCAAAATGGGGGCAGAGTTGTGTGAGTCCCCAATTCTTGGGCATGGTGGTAACTGCTGACAGGATCGTGTACTTTTCCCGGAGAACACCTCTGGCCTCTTTTCTCTCTCTTTTCCCCCTTCCCTTCCCTTCCTCCCCTCTCCTTCCTCCACCTTCTCTTTTTCTGTCTCTCTTCTCTCCCAATCTCTCTTCTGTCTTCTCTCTATCTCTCTTTCTTCCTCGTCCTTTCTCTCTCTCTCTCTCTCTCTGTCATCTGTCTGTTTCTGCCTCTGTGTCTCACTGTCTTTTATTCACTTCCCCTCCCATCTCTTCCTCTTCTTCTCTCCTCTCTACTGCTCTCATTTTCTCTCCTCGGCTTCCATCTGGTCCTGCTTCCTCCACCCCTTCTCTGTAGCACGCCTTCCAGCTGGTTCCAATCAGAGGAAAGACTGGCCACTTGCAGAGTGACTACAGATATGCCCAGCTTCCAAGGCTAGAGTCACATCCTCTCACACCACATAACCACGTGCATTCACTCACCCTTCTCATGTACATAAACACTCACATGTGCTCACATACATAAACACCCACATGTGCCCACCCAGGCATGTAGGCATTCTCCCACATACACATACATGTCCATGAACATGCACAACATGCCTAGGCAAGAGGGAGGAGGCTTGTTCTGGATTCCAAGATGATTCTTCAGCTTCTTGTGAAGTGCTTTCCCCGCAAGGTGTCCCCAACATCCATGACTACTTCCTTTCTTCCCCTCCATTTTCTTGCCCCCAAAGGTTTTCACTAATCTCTAGATACCAATCAAAGCATTAACTCTCTGTATGACTTTGGAGGAATCCCTTCGATTTCCTTCTCTATAAAATGAGGGGTTTGCACTAGAGGATCCCTCAGTCTCTTCTAGTTTTGGGTACTGACTCTTACCAGCTGTGTGACTAGGAGGAAATCACTTAACCTCTCTGGGTCCACTTGTCAGGAACAGCTCGAACGTTCCCTGCTAGCTCTAAATCTATCCCCCTACGAATACCTGCCATGTTAGGCTTAAATGAGATAAATGTACATAAGGTTCTCTGTAAACTTTAAAGCACCATTTAAATGTCAGTTATTATTGGTTCAATTCTAAGATTATGGCAAAACATACAGGCATACACAAAATTGAACTGACTGCAATAGACTGTACTTGGAAGGGAGGATTAGTCATGGTAGCTTTAGGATTTGGATCTCTTAAGTGGAGTAGTAAGAAAAGCAATGGATTGGGTATCAGGAAACCTGTGGGTTCTTGTCTCCCCTCTAGAACTAACCAGCTATGTGACCGTGGGTCTGTTCTTTCATCTCTGAAGGCCTAAAAGTTCTCTTCCAGTTCTGACAATCTCTCAGCAGCTACTTATCTGACCAGTCCTAATATTGATTGGATGGCAAGGGTGGAAAGTAGGAGGGGAATCCCAGGTCCACATGGTCTTGCGACCTTGGGCAAGTAATTTCCTCTCTTTGGGCATCGGTTTCCTTATTTGTAACAAAAAGAAATTGGTAGGATTAATGTGGCTAAAGGTTGCATTAGTGCATGCATTTTTAACCCAGGGTCCGTGAACTTGCTCTAAAAAAAATTTTTTTTTGGATAATTGCATTTCAACAGAATTGGTTTCCTTTGTAATCCTTCGTACTTTATTTTATGCATTTAAAAATATTGTTGTGAGAAGGAATCCATAGGCTTTACCAGATTGCCAAAGAGGCCCTTTGCACGAAAAGGTTAAGAATTTAACCTTTTTGGATGGTAGGATACTGGACTAAGAGTCAGGAAAACTTGGATCCAAACTGTGCACCAGCTGTGTGACCTTGGGCAAATCACATAACCTCTCTGTGGTTCAGTTCTCTCCTCTGTAAAATGAGGGGGCTGAACCTGATGGCTTTGAAAGCCCCTTCCAACAGCAAATCGATGATCCTGAATCTACATTTTTATGTAAGTTGCTGCCTTATTCAAAGCAAACCTTGAAATCCTTTCTTATCCCTATGTCTAATGTCCAGAATCTTTCAGCCTTGCTGGTACCCTGTCACATCTTCATCTCAGCTCTGAGGCAGAAAGGAGATCAGCACTTCACCCAAAGCCCAGCACCCGTCTGGGTGGAGGTTTTCATTACCCTTGCTTCTAATGGACCACAGCCCAGCAATACTGAACTATTGGACCCTCTTACAGAAATATAGAATCTCCAAGCTGGATGAGACCTCTGAAGTCATCTGATCTAACCCATCCCTAAAGAAGAATTCTTCTGACAAAACCCTGAAAAGCCTTCAACCACTCTCTACTTAAAGACCTCCCCTGAATGGAAACCCACAGCCTGCCAAGATGGCCCGTTCCATGTTTGGAGAGCCCTCCTTGCTATCGGCCTCTGCAACTTTCTACTCATTCCTTTTAGTACTGCTTTCTGGGGCCAAGTAGAAAAGTCGATTCCCTTCTTCCACAAGATAACCCTAGAAATACGCATCCTCCCTGAGTCTTCTCACCACGAACCTTTAACCAGTCTTCACGTAGCAGACGGATCCTTCAAAGCTTTATGTCAACACCATGGCATCCCAGCTATCTCTTCCTAGCAATGCCACCAGTCTTTGCCAGCCTCTTGGGTATTTGGATGGTGCCCCAGATTTTCCCTGGCCAAGGCCCTTTCTTTATAATCCTTCTCTTTCTGTCTCCATACTCCAGGGGGTTTCCAGGTCCCCCTGAACTAATGTGATGCCTCACAGAGGGAAAAGCTGTTCTTAACCACAGGAACCTAAGAGCTTATCCTCTCCCCTTCTCCCATCCTCTCAGGCCCCATTAGGCCCATTATTTCTGTTGATTTTGCTCAGGACAAACTGCTCCTTCCTGAGGCTTTTCTGACGGGTCACCGCCCCTCCCTCCCCCAGCTTGGCTCTGGCAGGGGATATCTGACAGTACGGACATTGCTGAGGCAATGCCAGCTTAACATCATAAGCCTCGGAAGCCAACAAGAGGTCCCCGACGACCGGAAGCCTTTACCCTAGGACCGAAAGCCCCTGTTTGTATTTCCTGATCATTAGCTTAGGATCCATGGGTAGATTTCAGGAGGTCTGTGAAGTTGGATGGGGAAAAAAGCACATCTATATCAATAGATTTGATTTTCTTTGTAATCCTATATATTTTATTTATTCATTTAAAAACTTTATTATGAGTTGGGGGTCTATAAGGTTTCACCAGACTGCCCAAGGGTTTGGACCATGCAAAAATGGTTAAGAACCTCTGGTCCAGAGGATAACCTTTTGGAGACCATGAGCGTGTCTTTTTTTTTCCCCTTGCTGTACCACCCTGTGCACCCTACAGGGCTCTGCATACACTAAGTGTTCAATAGATGCTTGTAGACTACTTACTGTCATTTTTTTTTTCATCAGACCCAATTCATTGAGCATTGGTTTTGTTGTATGTGTTTTCATTTAGCAGTTTTCATAGCTGCTTTCATCCCCCCAATTCAAATTAATCAACATTTAACAAGCTCCTATCCTGAGCAAGGAACCGTGACAGGTGATAAAGATTACAAAAATTGCAAAGCAACACAATTCCTGCCCTCAAGGGGCTTAGGATCTAATGGGGACTAGGAAAACAGGTAGGGATAGGACAAGCATGCAGTGAGGAGAGTGAAAGAGAAATGAACCAATGGCTTTAGGAAAATTTAAGAGAAAAGGATCCACTTTCAGTGGGACTGGTCAGGGTAGACGTCATGGAATAGATAGCATGTGAGCTGGGCTTTAAAGGAAGAGAAAGATTTCAGTGGAGTATCTTATAGGCAATAAGTATTTATTGATCAGACAAACCTGACCCTGTCACTTCATTAGCTACTAAAACATCCTCAGTGGCTCCGTATTGCCTATAGAATTATTGCCTATAGAATGAGCTTTAGCCTCCTTAATTTGACATTCAATGACTTCCTCAGTAAGCTTCCAACCTTTTTTCTATGCTTTGGAAGTACCTTCCTCTCCTGTGGCTCCCTCTCTGATTGGATGGCTACTCCCAGAAACTCCATTTAAGGAGAGTATCCAAGCAAACCAGGGTATCCAGGTACAGCTAGGTGGTTGAGTATCAGCCCTGAAGTCAGGAGGACCTGAGTTCAAATTCAGCCCCAGACACTTATTAGTTGTATGATCCTGGACAAGTCACTTAACCTGGTTTGCCTCAGTTCCTCATCTATAAAATGAGCTAAAAAAGGAAACGGCAAGCCACTCTAGTATCATTTGCCATGAAAACCCCAAATGGAGTCATGAAGAATGGGGCAGCTAGCTGGTATAGTAGATAGAGAGGCCCACCTAGAGTCAGAAAGATCTGAGTTCAAATTCAGCCCTAGACACTTACTAGCTATATGATCCTGGGTAAATCACATAATCCTGTTTGCCTCAGTGTCCTCATCTGTAAAATAAGCTGGAGAAGGAAATGGTCAACCATTCCAGTATCATTTGCCATGAAAGCGCTATATGGGCTTAGGAAGCGTCAGAATTGACTAAGCAACACATCCAGGCAAACCATGTCCCATTCTGGATGCTCTCTGGACTTCCCCTACCATTCCCCATCCCTCCCCTTTTTACATGTGGTCTTCCCCCATTAGAATGTAAGCTTCTTGAGGGCAGGGACTATATTCCTTTCTTCTCATGTTTGTATTCCCAGCACTTGGCAGTATCTGTTACATAGTAATCACTTAACAAATGCTTCTTGGCTTGGCTCAGCTCTCAGCCTTATTTTACATCCTTCCCTTTTGCATAATCCATGATGCAGCCAGACTGACTGCTAGCTGTTCCTTTGTCTCCCCCTTCATTCTCCCACCTCTCTGCATCTGTGCAGATGATTCTTCCTACCTGGAACACATTCCCTATTCTCCATTTATTGAAATCTTTCCATGCTCAGTTCAATGTCACCTCTACCACAAAATCTTCCATTTTCCTAGTTCAGGAAATCTTAACCTTCCTTGTGTCAGTCAACAAGTACTTAGCTTATTTTGTTCTGTGTCCAATGAAACTCATGGACTCCTCAGAATAATATTTGTTGCCTATGTTCATAATCGAAAGAAATGCTAAATTTCCACTAAAGATTAGTGGAAAATAAATGCAGTTCTTTTATCTCATCTAAGGTCATGGATCCCCATCTGCGGGCCCCAGGTAAAGAACCCCTAAGCTGACAGTGACCTCTACC
Organism: Vombatus ursinus; assembly: GCF_900497805.2. Taxonomy (NCBI): domain Eukaryota; kingdom Metazoa; phylum Chordata; class Mammalia; order Diprotodontia; family Vombatidae; genus Vombatus; species Vombatus ursinus. The sequence goes on from NW_020954576.1 coordinate 50,817,925, forward strand.
TCCTTAAATTTTCCTACCCCACCTTGTCTGTCATCTTTGCCCCATCATACTCTACTCACTATTATGTATTTCTATTTGTATACATTCAATCTGATTGTAAGCTCCTTGAACATATGTACTGAGTGGACATTTGTGGAAAGAAAAGGCACCTCCAGGGTTCACACTAACCTCATAAAAGAGGTTTTCAGAGAGATCTTTCAAACCCAACACCAGCTCGATAGCTAGGTGACACAGTGGTTAGGGCACTGGGCCCCTAGTCAGGAAGAGCTGAATTCAAATCTGACTCCAGACACTTACTAGCTCTGTGACCCTGGGTAGGTCATTTAATTTCTGCCTCAGTTTCCTCGTCTGTAAAACAGAATTAATAATAACAACACCTACCTCCCAGGGTTGTTTCAAGGATCAAATGAAATCATATTTGTGAAACACTTAGCAAAGTTCCTAACACATAACAGGTGTTTGACAAATGCTTAATCCCTTCCCTTTAGAGAGTTCCTGAACCCAATGCCTTGGGATTGGGGGGAACCTCTTTCCTCCTTTACCTTGTCTGGCTGCTTGGGTCAGGGCTAGGGTGACAGGGTTTGGATTAAGGCTGGTTAAGGTTAGGGTTGAGGGATGTAGTTTCTTATTTGTTTTGAAGGCAGCATGGTAGAAAGAGCAGTAATCTTGAAGTCCAAAGACCAGTGTTTGAGGCTAAGTCCTAACACTTATGGATATACTTAAGACTTAAGGCAAGTTGTTTAACTCTGGGCTCTAATTTTCTTAATGCTGAAGCATCATAGGATCAAAGAATCATAGAAATATATGTGGAGCTGGGAGGGACCTTAGAGGAAGTAACTTGCCCAAGGTGACCCTTGTACTAAGCATCAATGTGAACTCTTGGATTCCAGTTGAATGGGCTTTAGGTTGGAACTGGGATTTGACCTAACCATTGAGGTTATGGTTTGAGTTAATGTTGAGGCTGGCATTAGTATCGGAATCCAGGCTGGGCTATTGAAATTGAGGTTAGTGCAGGGGTTAAGGCTATCTTTATACCATGTTGTTTATTCATATGTCTGAACATAACTTATATCACTGTCAAGTTAAAATCTGCCTACAACACATTGCTTAACACACACAGCTCCTTGATGGTGGAGAATGGCCAGCTTCTCTCCATCCAGGAAGCCCGCCCCAGAGGAGATCTGAATGACCTTTTGTTTCTCTTTTCAGTCCGAGCCTCTGTTCCAGGCCTAATTGCCCAAATACGTATAGATCCACCCTGGTCCTTTCACCCTCTTTTCTAAAGTAACCATGAGAAAGAATGTCTGGCAAGATGGACAGTTTTTTTGACTGTCTCAGAGGTGCATTCTTCTAGTTAGCCTATGGCAATCAGCTTCTAGCGGCAATGGCCCCCCTTCATTTTTCCATCCCACCCCAATCATGAGATTACAGAATTTTAGAATTGAAGGGACCTTGGTGACCATCTAGTCCAATCCCTAAAATCCCCCAAAAGAATCTCAACTGTAACATACCAGACAAGTGATTATCTAATATATCCACTCTCTGACTTTCTCCTTACATAGTGTGACCCAGAACTGAATACAGGCCTCTAAGTAAAGTCTGCTGTCCACCTATGCCTTCCCTTCCTTATACTTGTGAAACTGATTTTTTGTACCCAAATGTAAGGGACTCTATATTCACCTCTATTGAGTTTCATCAGCATTCTAGCCTACCATGATTCTCTGGATTATGTCATCTACTGTGTTAGCTATCCCTCCTAGTTCTGTGTCATTTGCATATTTGATGAGTGTACCATCTTTGCCTTTATCCATCAGCCCAGTATGCTGTTGTTGTGTTGTTTCAGTCATGTCTGACTCTCCAGGATCCCACTAGGGGTTTTCCTGGCAAAGATACTGGAATGGTTTGGCATTTCCTTCTCCAGCTCATTTGACAGATGAGGAATTTAGGCAAACAGAGTTAAGTGAGTTGCCCAGGGTCACACAACTAATGAGTGTCGGAGGCTGGATTTGAACTCAGGTCCTCCTGACTGCAGGACTGGCATTCTATCCACCTAATTGCCTAGAACTGGGACAGTGAAGAAGGATCTGTTGTGGAGACTACAGTGAACATGAACTGTTCTTTGATGTGGCTTTGCTATCACTCTACTAGTAAAACAAATCCAAGTGAATCTAAACTTAATCCTATAGAATGTAAAATATTTGAGGGATTAATTTTTCATTTTGTCTTCTTGGAGTCAGGAAGATCTGAGTTCAAATCTAGCCTCAGGTACTCACTCACTGTGTGACCCTGGGCAAGCCACTGCATCTCTGTCTGCCTTGGTTTCCTTGACTACATAATAGTAACACCTATCTCCCAGGGTTGTTGTGAGGATCTAAGAAGATAACAGTTGTAAAGGGCTTAGCACAGTGCCTTACACATCGTAGGCACATAATAAATGCTTATTTTCTGCTTCACTTCTTTGTATCCCTAGCACAGTGCCTTGCATATAGTGGGTGGTGAATAATGGCTTATTGAATTGGATTGGAAGTGTTTACCCCCGACTAAACGAGGCCGTAGTTCAGTGGAAAGACCATTAGTTTGGATGAGGCCTGGGTTCCAGTATTAGTTTCAACACTATGCAGCTGTGTGACTCTGGGAAAATCACTTCCCCTTTCTGGGTCTCAGTTTATCATTCTGTAAAATGAAGAGTTAGTCTACAGTGTCTCTGATACCTCTTTCAAACTCAAAATATCCTCAGTCTATAATCCGTCAACAAAGTAATTCACCTCCTGGAGTTCCTGTGGCTTCATCAGTTGTTTTTGTTTTTTGTTTTTTTAATGGGGCTAATGCTTTCCCTACTCACCCCTGTTGCTGTGGCTCAAATGAGACTAGAGCCCTGAATATGTGTTGCAAAGCAAAAAACACGACGTAAATGCATGTGACTCTGCACTTTCTCTATCTCTCCTGCGCCAGCCGGAGAGAATTGTAAACAGGATAGAGTTTGCTTTGGAGTTGTGGCATAGGACCAAGAACAAGTTTTTCATGTGAAGAGATGGAGGAGATGGGGAGAAGCTTTGGAGATGGTCATCTGAGCACTTAGTCACTTAACATTTTCTCTAAGGGTTATTTTTTCTCTCCCAGGTCAAGCTGCTCCTAAGAGCGAGATACTCCTTCCTATCTGTCAGTCCCTCCAGGACTTCCCCCATTCTGTCTTCCCATCCCCCCAGAATTCAAGGCTGCAGAGGAGATTGTGAAAACCCAGAAGAATTTGGCAAAAGATTCCAAAGCACTGATTCCTTGGATTCTTTTTCTCATGGGTGGTTATTATTATGATCTAGTAGTTAATATTATTGTTAGTAATAACAACCTGTTACTTTGGTGCGTCACGTCATATTTTCAAAGCACTTTCACACATAATCTCATTTGACTCTTATGACAACCCAGGGAGGTAGGACTTCATTATTCTCATTTTACAGATTAGGGCACAGAGACTCAGAGATCTTAAGAACTTGCCCAAGGTCACACAGCTAAGGTAGGATGAGAAACTAGATCTTCTGTCTCCTAGTCTAATACCATTTCTCACATACTACTAATGTTTAAAGGACAGTCCTACCCTGCAGCAAGGGAATAAATACAATGCTCTTTCGGGGTCCCTCCCAATCTATTTTTCACCAGAGCCCCGCTTCTTTGATCTCCGCCGTCATTGGTACATGAGATACCATTTTATGCCTCTTTTTAAGGTTCTTCCCTTCCCCCATCCTCACCCCCATTTAGCATAGCATGGTTGGATTCTCTTGGTCACTCCCATGGGCATGAACATGTCATGAATGCTAAAGATATGGTGCTCAAAACACCACCATCTGTAGATTTCAAGGACCCTTCTGTGCAGCTGTGTAACAGCAGGGGTGAAACTGGAGGAGAAGGGATGGGACGACTTTGTGTTCTCAATCCCCTGGGGTCTGAGGGAGGGAAGATTGGCAGGTGTGAGGAAAAACAAGTTCTTTGGAGCTAAATTAGGAGGGCTTCCTTGCTTACTGTGCCTAAGCAACTGGATGTCAATGCCTGAGTGGAACGGGGCAAGGAAGCATGTGGCAAATGCCAGCTTCCTCCTCTAGCTGCAGCCCACCACCAACCACAGAATCAATTCTCCTCTCCTCCTCCCAAAGAATGGAAATGAGCCCCATTCTGAAGGGTTGCCTATGCTGGTCCTTTCTCAAAAGATCCCCATTTAAGATATCTCAAGTGGACCAACCCCTAAAAGTTCCAGAAAATGTGTAGCTATAATCTATCATTTTCAAAGCACTGTATTCAGAACCAGGGAACCTGGGTTCAAATCTCATCTCTAATATGAGTTTCTGTGACCAGGTGACCACTTTTCTTGGCCTGGGTTTTCTCACCTGTAAAGTGATTAGCATCTCCCCTCAAAGTGCCTCTGAAATGTGCCTCAATGTTTCCTCATCAGTAAATGAGGAGGTTGGATGAGATAGCCTGTAGGGTCCCTTCCAGCTCTGTGATTCCATGACTTCTGAAATCACCTCTAAATCCATGAAACTGTGACACTAATTAAGGCCAGGGGAGAGGGAAACCACTCTTTTCGGGAAGAACTTTCCTCAGTTGCTTTTTCCAACGTCTCTCCTCTCTAGCTGGTATCTTATTTTCCTACCTTGAGATTTTCTCACTAACCTGCCCAATAGAGAAGTCAAAAAAGAATGTGGATGTGGGTGGGTGGTAGTAACCAATACTGCCTTTTCTGGTTACCAGGCAAGAAAAGGTTAATCCCTCCTCTGAGCTGGAAATAAGGAAATTCAGGAGTGAGCCATGCCTTGGAATTCATACCACTCTTTTTTCTGACAGAATAAACATGGTTTGGAGAAGAAAGGCAGGTAAAGTCAAGGCTGATTGCAAGAAATTGTAAAGGTTCAGAGTGCTTTCTTTCCTTCCTCCTCTCTAGTCAGACACCATGCTCATCTCCTCTCAGCTCAGCCTACCCTGTAAGACTCCCCCACTTTCTTCTCTGTCCTGAGGTTTCAGTGGGAAGGTTCTCTTCCCTCTCTTTCTTTTGCTTTTACAGCTTAGGAGGCATTTGTGAGAGCCTGAGACAAACGCAGAGAATGTGGGTGTGTGTGTGGGGGAGTGAGAGAGACTCAGTGTGTATTAGTGTATGTGTGTGTGTGTGTGTGTGTGTGTGTGTGTGTGTGTGTGTGTGTGTGTGTGTGTGTGTGTGTGGTATAGAGCCCAGTTCTGTGTGTCAGGAGGAATCAAAGGACCAAAGCAGTTATACAGGACACATGTGACTTTTTGTTCACTTGCGTGGGTGTGGGTGAGAGTATAGCCTCTGTGTGTGTGTGTGTGTGTGTGTGTGTGTGTATGTGTGTGTGTGACAATGTGTGAAAGGTGTGGGGAAGCAGGCTCTCTAGCCATGTTTCTATGGAAACACCTAATTTGTAGAAATATTACATGGAGCTCTGAGCTTCACAGAAAACATCTGTGCCAAGAAAGTTTTACTTTTGAAACAAATAGATAGCTTATTGTAGGGGGAGGAGGGAGAAAAGAGGAGGAGGAAGAGAATTGGGAAGGGGGGCTATGAGGGAAACTAAACATTGGGATAATAGAGAGAAAGAAAGAAAAAAAGAAAGAAGGGGAAGGGATGAAGGCAGGATGGAAAGGAGGAAGCAGGGAAGAGAAAAGAAGACAGAGATTGTATCAGCTTAGGTTACCAAGTTGGAAAGATCAAGAAGAAATTTGCTAGAGGAGATATTGATGCATATCTTGTTCCCTCTTTCCCTGTTGGACCTTACCTGTGCACACCCGCCCTTCCTCTTAGCTCTGTGTATAAATCCCAGGAAAGTGTCTCTCTCCTCCTCTTCCTCCCCCACCCTTCAGCGGAGCTCGGAGCCGTGAGCCTGACTGCTCCAAGTTCTGATCTCTGTGTGTGTTTGCCCTGTTTCTATTCCTCTAGATTCTATTGGGGAGGGGAGGGGGTGGGAAGAAGGGAGGGAGGAAAGGAGAGAGGGAGGGAAGGGTGGAAGAAGGGAGGGAGGGAGGGATCTAGGAAATGGGGGAATGACAACAATAAAGTCTTTATTTGGCAGCCAGAACTCCCAAAGAATTAATCCTCACACATCATGCCTTCTAACGGACTCAAATTTAATAACATTTCCTTCTGCTGCAGCCGGTTCTGGAGAAACCCTACATGGTCCATGTTTTGAAAACAAACTAAGTTACAAAAAAGAAAGAAGCATGCAAAGAAACCTCACCCATAGGCTGGGCAGGAGCATGAGCAGAACAGCCGGGTTCTCAGCCAGACTCATTCTGATTCAAAGAATTGCTTTTCTTTTGGTCAGCCCAAGACAATTGAGCTCTTCAAGTGTTCTCTGAACAGGGCTGGCAGTTGCTGGCACGTTCTTGAAGAGGTGACAGGATAGACTAAATAAATAGCAGTGAAGAGATAGTATACTGACATCACGCCATTTGACAGGGGGAGACTTTGTGACCCAGAGAGAGATCATACAGCAAGAACAGGGATCTTAACTCCTGGCCTTGGAGTTCAAGTGGACACGTTCTCTGTCAACAAAGCTTTCTGTTTCAAACGCACACAAAAGTTAATTGCTATATGAATACCACCACAGAAAAATTCCCCAAATGAGACCCTGACCACACTTTATTAACTCTAGGACCTAAGTCATCTTCACCAAAGAACCACCCATAGAAACATAGAATCTTAGTGATAGAAGTACTTTAGAGATCATGTAGGCCAATTCCTCTTTATATGAAGTACTGAGGGCCCTCCTCACAATGGGCCCCCATAAAACTGTCCCCAGGGCAAGGCACTTTGTGGGTGAGCATACACTCAAAGCCATCTCATGTGCAGCCCCTCCACACTCCCCTCCCCCACCAGCCCCATGTGGTTACTTTTGATAGGCCAATGAGATGGCACATCAGTTCAAATACAAAAGACATTAATAAAACAGCATAGCAAAATAAATGAGGAGGGTTTCCCCACATGCAAATAGGAGTATACTTTCCCACAGTTTACTGCACCACCAGGGAAGAGTACATGTTAGACAATATTTGGGGCACATGCATAGATAATATTGTCCAGACTACACACAGGGATGGGTATACACATGTGCAGAACACATATGGTAGCAAGTACCAGTGGCCCAGGCAACTAAAGTCTCCAATGCTACATGGTTGACTCTGTTAACCTTTACTGGATGTCTCTGTTGAACTGTTCTCTTGACCTGCAGTGTCTTTACTAAGGTGCTCTCTGCTGCCACCTGCTGGCCACCTGATATGTGGCTTCTTTACTGAGCAGCTACTACGTTGCCATCTGCAAGTCTTCAGCTGCCATGGTGTTTCTTCCCCACCATGGTTGGGGGCAAGGGAAGTGAGGAGCAGAGGAAAGGATATTGACAGGTTCTTACACTTATAATCCTAGGTGCTATCCTCAGTTCTTTTGTGATGTAGTCCCCAGACAGCTATATCCAGCCAGCTACCTAAGTAGAGAAACTCTTATGCCTTTTTATTGTCCTATATCTTGCTGTTGCTCCGACTTTCTTAGTCCAATCTGTTATTTGAATGATGGTACAAAATTTCTTTAAACTCCCACCATATACCTGGGTATATAGTCCAAATACCCTTCAAATCATCCCAAGAACTACACATAACAAAACTGCAAAGTACAGTGAAACTAGAAAATTCTTTTCACACAAACACACACACACACACTAAATGGCCTAGGTTATCTTGCAAAGCAATACAGGAACAAGATCTAAAATATCTGGATGGAACTGATAAAGTTTGCCCCACACTCTTGCTAGTGTTCAACCCCTTCCTTTAGGATCTCTGGACCCAACCAGACCCTTGTCCTTGCCCTTAGCAAACTTTTGTGATCTCTGACTCTAACAGGGTATTCTTCTAATATGATTTTAGACATTCTCACAAGGATATCTCCTTACTTTAAGTGCTGCCAAGAAGAAATGGGGTCAATAGAAAGGAGCTTTTTGTACAGACATTGCAGATTGGGACCCATCTGCTTTCCCTCAAGCACCAGGCAGCAGGTGGGAGTAGAAGTTTTGCCTGAAATTGCAGTGGCTCTCTATTGCCTCTAGGATAAAATATAAATAAACTCTTCTTGTTGGCATTTAAAACCCTTCACAACTTAGACACAGCCTGCCTTTCCAGGTTTGTTTGGTTTTTTTTAACGTATTAGTCCCCTTCACATAATCTAGCCAAATACTCAACTCTCAAATGGACCTAGGTTCTCATAAATTCAGGAGTTCCCTCTAAAATTAACAGATCACAACCAATCCATGCCTGCCCCATTCTGTGCAATTTGCATACATATCTTTACAAAAATTCACTACTGGGGGTTCACTCACCATGTTGGAAGCCTTCCTCAATTTTTCCCGAAACCATGAGTATACTCGTGGAGCATTTGGGTTGTTCAACTGTCACCCCCTTGCCCTTACCATGTGACCAGATCATCTTCTCTTTTTGTCATACAATGCTCTGATTACATAATTTGCTCCTATTCTTCACGTTTACGCTATAGGTTGCTGCCTGGTCACATTTATTACATACTTTTCCATTACCCTCTGTGGGATGCTCATCTTTATTTCTTCAGGGGCAGTGGCTTTCCATGTCTCACTCTGGTAAAATGCTTATGTTGAGAAGATGGACCTCTTCATTATGGGAAGCTCGGATATTATAAGAAGTAAAAGTGTTTTGCAATTTTCCAAAAGAAATCTAGCTCACTATCCTCCTTTTCAGTTACGCCTAATTCATTGTCCATCTATATTGTGTGTCCCATAAATACATATTGTTGGACAAGCGCTATAGGTTGTCCATTCAGATTCATGTTGAAATCTAGACAATAGACCTTGTTTATCCATTTGGTGTTTCCCATATGGGTATATTGGCCAAGCTCTTTGAGTGATAACAGATCTCTTTCCAGAAGCTCTGCAATGTCTTGAGACTTGATACAATCAACACAATATTTTCCATGAACAAGAAAATCTGGAGTACTCACCATTCACCCTCCTCAACCTGGTCACTGCACTCTATTCATTCTATCACAGATGAAGATTTTTGGCAAGCTTACACCTCCCTGTTTTATGCTTCACCTGGTGTTTATTATCAAAAAGTCATTGAAGAGGGTTACTTTTGTTATTACATTTTCCAAGGAGTCATGAGTGATCTTGATATATGGATCAGAAATCTCTTGCAGTAAAAGCGCCTGTAAAAATACATTTTGTTCCACCAAGTTGAGTGCTTTTTTTTTAAGGCAATTGGGGTTAAGTGACTTGCCCACGGTCACACAGCTAGTGTCAAGTGTTTGGTCTGAGGCCGGATTTGAACTCAGGTTCTCCTGACTTCAGGGCCAGTGCTCTATTTACTGCACCACCTAGCTGCCCTTTGAATGCTTTTTACATCATCAAAACAGTCTGCACGATGAGATCTTATGTTCTCTACATCTTTCCATTAATTATGAGGTGTTCCCTGCTAATACTCTCATTGAAGATGCTCTTAATTCATGTATAGGTAACTCTTATAAAGACTTTATATAAATGGTATAATTGGTAGTTGTTCATGTTCTTTTGGTCATTTTTCTGGTTACCAATAACATCTGAGATTTCCCTCCCCTCCCATACTTTTAATATCTTCCCCTCAATGGATATCTTACAACTTGGTCCCTCAGTGCCTTCAAAGCCATGTCACTACCAGCATGGATCTCTTCTATCCAACTAGGCTATTTTTATCATCTTGTTCTTTTCAAGGCCATTTCTTTTCCTCTGTAAGTTCTTCAGTAATTGTGATGTTAGTCTCTGAGTATGGTGCTTCCATTATACTTGATAAACAAAGCAGTTCATTGTTTTTGCAAATCTTTTCCATTTTCTTCTATTTGTAGTCCTCTTTCTATTCTCATGCTTGAATGTCCTTGGGATGATTGCTTAGTTGAATATCTTGCCAAGCTTTCTTTAGACTATTTCTATCCTACAGTGTTTCTCTCTGTTTTATGAGACAAGGACACTCATAATCATCAATATTCCTTCTATATATGAGTTACAGATGAGTTAATATTCCAGCCCAGTATTGTCTTTGGAAGCTGTCTCTCTCTATTTAGAAAGTAAATAAAATGTTTGCTGACTAAGGGCCCTTAGTCAGGGCCATTCTCTCAGTGGCAATTAACTTACATTGGTTTAGCTTTCAAATAAAATTACTATAATCAGTGTTGATGTCATTTCTGTTGTCCATCTTCCTTTTTTTTCTAATAGCTTGCTTAAATTATTCAGGGTTAAACCTCAATTGTCTATCATCTATTTTTTTCTCATTAGTATTCTTCCCCCTCATTTATTATGAATTCTCATCTTAGCTCCAACAAGTTAATAGGCTAACTATGCACCACCAACTGACTGAGCTGACTCCCATAATCACAAAAAGTCTTTTCTTATCTGTTAAAATGTAGTCAATTTCATTCCCTGAGATATTAGTTGGTGCTTGCCATGTTCAATGCTCAAAATTATTTTTTTCTGAAGACAGTATTTACAATATAGATACTTGAGGGTTCTTCATAGTCTACAAGGCCTTGGCCTTTCTCATTTCTTCCTTCTGAATCATACTTTCCCATGTATTTTTCCCTATTCTTACTTTTCCCCACTCTTGTACTGAATTCATCAGTACAGAGTTCATGTTGATTTTATCTGGAGGGTCTTATCAAATTTGTCATAGGATTTCTCCTCAACTTAATCCTGAGCAACTGATGTTGGCCTATAAGCTTCAATTATGTCCATAATGGTCTTTTTGCAAATATTTATCATTGATACAGCAGAATGGGATGACCAAATATCTCATGAAATAATATTTCTTGTAGCTTTGGAGCAAACAATGAAACCCATCCTGCAACTCTTTTCTTTGCCTCTCCAAGGAGCACCTGTGAGCCATCCTTCAAATATATTCACACATTGGTTCTTGGCCAAGGATATTATGTTTAGAGTACTAATCATCAACATTAAGTTGATTGACTGTCTAAAATACGTGTGACTTATTAGCACCACCTCATCCCTTTCAATCCACTTTGTCAATATTATTGCAGAAATGAAAGGGCATTATACAGAACTGTAAGCTACTTAATTTTTTATTTATTTCATGAGTTGTCACGGCCAAAACAGTTTTGACCACTAGTACTCTAAATGCTATATCTTTGGTCAATGATGAATGATTGAACATATTGGGAGGATGGCTCACAGGTACTCCTTGGAGAAGCAATGAAAGGAGTTGGCATAGTAGGTTTTGTTTTGTTGTTTGCCTCAAAGCTACAAGCTTTATAAGCAAGTTATGAACTTTTTTTTGGATTCTGATTCTGTCATCCAATATGTTAGCTTTCTCTCTCAGTTTCTTGACATCAAGAAGTGCGACAATCCTGCCATCAATGTCTTAATCCAAGTCATTCATAAAAATGTTGAACAGAACAGGGCCCAAGACAGAGCCATAACTCATTCCCATTAGTAACTTCTCTTTAAGCTGATGGGAGTTCATTAGTCACCATTCTCTGGGTCCAATCATTCAAGCAATTATGAATCCAGCTATCTATACTGCAACCCAACTCATATCTCTCTAGGTTTTCTATAAGAATACTGTGAAAGACTGTCACATGATTTGCTATACTATATCTGCAACATGTCACTGATCAACTAGACTAATAATCTTGTCAAAAAAAGGAAGAAAGGAAGGAAAAAAAGGAAGAATGAAATGGAAGGAAGGAAGGAAGGAAGGAAGGAAGGAAGGAAGGAAGGAAGGAAGTTTAGGATAGTTTGGCTAGTTCTTAATGAACCCATACTGACTCATAGTGATCACTGCTTCCCTTTAAAGGTACTATACCAGGCACTGAAGTATACAAAGATGAACAAGACAAATCACCAGAATACATTGTGTTGGAAATGCTTGCAGTTTAATAGGGAACAGCTTAGCAACTACAGCAAAGGGAAATTGCCTCTATTTTGACAACTTTAGTTAGAGTACCTGCTTTAGACTAATGTCTCCAAATTTCAGGTCATCACAAATCGTCTGAGTATTGGGAAGGTGTTTACAAGTTGGGCCAATCATAAAAGCTGAAGTTCCTGACCTGAGGGGTCATCAGCTAACTAACAGAAACCAATAAAGTAGGACAGAAGAGTGAAATGTTACAGGTCTAAGATTTCTCAATAGCATCTCTCTCATGCTTTCCTTTAGATAGAGAAGAGCCTTTATTGAGTGTATTCTTATGGAAACAAAGTGTTCAAAGGGATAAAAATGAGAATCCAAAATAAAAGGGAAAATCCATTCTAAATGTAGAGTCCCAGAACCCTGGGAGATTTGAGAAATACCTTAAAGGCTTTAGGCGATCACTCAATACTCCCATAGATTTATTAATACACTGATGTGGTTCTTTCTTCCAATGATGCAGATTGAAACCTTTCCATGCCTGCCCATCCTTTGGGACTCTTATCCGTGGCCATGGTCATATCCACAGTGGTTCCAGCCAAGCTTTTAGGGACCTTCCTCATTTCTTTTTTACATTGTGAAGAAATAAGTGAAGTGCATTGGTCATTCCTTAGTTATCTTAGTCTTACCTCATGACAAGTCTCTATTTTTTATTTTTTATTTTGTTAATCATATATTTCTTTGATGACATCTCTTTACTCCAGATCTCCACAATTCCTTATTGGCTATGAGTTGCAGACTGCTTACATCCACCATATACCTGTCAATTGACCTCTGGGTAATATTTGATTTTAATTTTTCAGAAATCATGTTCTTTGACTGGCAGTCCTCTGATAATGACAGCAGAATATTGGTAGCAAAAGGATGAGCCTTTGTTTCTAGTAGAAGTTTGGGGTCAATAAAGGAACTTTGTAATTTCCCAAAGGCAATCCATCCTGCTTTTCAATCCCTGTTCAATTCTTGTCCCTTGCCTTGTCTTTAATTCTTGTAATTGTCTTGCTAGTGTTTCCCAAATATATGTACTATGCCTTGAAACATACATTATAAACATGTACAAGTATATATATACACATATGTACATATACAAATATATATACACACGTATACATACATACTGATAGATAAGCTCTATAGGTTGTTCATCTAACTACATGTCATAACATTGACAACAGAAGGCATCTTCATCCACTTATTTTTTCCAATGTGGATGGTTTGGCCAAACTTTTTTTTCTTTGTTAGTGGTTACTGATATTATCAAGGAGACTCCACATAATTCCAGGGCTTGATGTAATTAGCACAATGGCATCTAAAGAGAAGTATCTGAAGGTTCTTACCATCTGTAAGAAATCCTTCTTCAGCTTGGACTCTGAACTGGATCACCTCCATAGCAACAGTGAAAATTTTCAGTAAGCATATGTATCTTTATTTCATGCCTCATCTTATTAATGGTCAGAGGGTTGTCCAAAAAAAAAAGATTATTCTTGTCATTGAACTTAATAAATAAATACTTGTTTATTGGTTGAACTTCTGAGGAATCTTGAATAAGTTTGATGGAGTCACCTTGTTGGTAGACAACTTTTTATATCATATTTTGCTCTACAAAATCAAATTGGTCTTTTAATAGTCAACAGACAGTAAACACTGTGGAATCTTGCATTGTCTACATATTTTAGTCAGCTCTATGGTGGCAAAAACATGATATAAAATATCACTTGAAAAAACTGTTTCCTATTAATATCATCACCAAGATGATGACAATCGTATAAAATACAGTGGGGAAAGAGAATACCATGCAGCAATACAAGGAACTGAACAACAAAATGAATATGAGAGAAAAAGGAAAGTCAAGGAGCCTAATGATGTGAAAGAAAATGAAGATCTAAGTATTATTGAGAAGGAAAAACAGTATTTAATAGCAGTATTTTGGAAGACATTGGGTAGAAAAAGAAGTAGGTTTCTGTGTGTCTGCTGATTTCATTTCACTTCTCAGATTCTCAATTCCATCAACTGAAAAGTAGATTGGGTCAAACAGTACTTAATGCCCTTTCCTGTTTTAATATTCTCTAGTTCTATATAATTCTATATACATAGACATACATACGTATACAATTCTAGATAGCTATACAACCTTAAATAAGACATTTTACCTCTCTGGGCCTCAGTTTCCTCATGTGTAAAACAAGAAAGTTGGACTATAATCTCTAAGGTCCTTTTCAAGCCATGAGATCCCACTGGTCTTTCCCCTGAATTACATTAAATTCATTCTTGAAAAGTCTAAGGAGATATTAAACTATGCCTAGCATTTTCTTCCTTATTTGTTATGAACTCTGAGATACCATGGTCACTTTCTCCACAATTTTCCATCATTTTCACTTTTTCAACTAATTCCTTTTTATTAGTTATTTCCTCTTCTTTATGCCTCAGTGTCAACATTTGCAAAAATGAAAAAGCTTCAGGAGATGAATTCTACAGTCCTTTGCAGTTAAAAAGTTCTAAAATCCTATAATGTTGATCTTCAGAGTTTTTTATTAACATCTTGACTAGAAGCTAGCACATCTGATTCTTGTCATTGTACCAACTTCATAGGATTTCGGGGGAGGGGAGCAGTAATAGAATGAGATATCAAAATGCTTCATATAAAGTGCTAAATGTTTCTTTCAACATGTTTATTATTGTAATTACAAATTATTGCTGTTACTATTATTTAATAGGGATGATGACAATGATGACGAATGCCTATTACAGCCAGGCTCTAATTGGGCAGTATACATATGTTCATGACTTCTCCCTTCTACTTAGTAATTTGCCAAGTATTTTTTTGGACGCCTGCTATGCAACTAGCTCAGGCAAGTGCTCTGAGTAGTACCAAGAAGTACATGATAAAGTTTCTGTCTTCAAGAAGCTTGCAGTCTAGCATTGATAACATGGGAATAGGAACTGGACCTATGCTTTCATTGGAATAGCAAATTCTCTCTCCCAATGTAGATCAGCATCTTCTCTGTAACCTATAGCCTCTTAAACAGTTGGCTTGGGAAGTAAACTTCAAAGTGGTGGGCCATGGTTTCACCCCAAGTGATGTGTGATCAACCAATAGGGGGTGGAAAAATGGGTTGTAGCTCACCTTCCTTCCTGTTGCTGATTCTGCCCCACCCATACCCTACCCACATCCTGTCCCCTGATCAGGACATTCATGATCTATATATTCCAAAGCAATAGATGGTGAATAACTTCCCCCACCATTTTCATCTTTTGGTGAGAAAGAGTGAGTAACACAGGATAACCAAAATGGATAGCTTTCAATTACCTTACCTTACACTATTACATTATAATATAATATAATAATATAACATATTATATTATATTACATTATATTATATTAGTCATATATAATCTGCATCTGTCTCTCTGAATAAAGCATTTGTTAGGTGTTTACCATGTGCAAAGGACTGTTCTAAGCAACGGGGATATATGTAGAAACGTAAAATGGTCCCTGCTCCCAAGGAGCTCACATTTTAAAGTAGAAGACAACACACAAGGAAGGTTTCAGCTGAAATTCCAATAGAAGAGTCCCATGGTCTTTAGGGTACAGGAACAAAACAGATGGCAATACCTCTTCTTAATGTAATTTCCTCTGATAAAATCATACCAGTTTCTGACCAGCCATTTGATAGTGCCAAGGACCTTCTTTTCTGGATCTTTAGTATCGGTGACTGTGTAGCACCTACAAGAGCAGATGCCAGGCAGTATCTCCACTGGTATTGCTTCCCAGGACAATGGTTGAGGCACTGGGCTGGAAGTTTTGTTATTCCCAAGGCTCTTGGGTTCAGGCTTCTGGGCTGTCTCCATTAGAAATTCCATTCATTATACTATTCTGTACACACCCCTGAAATAGGAAATAATGCTACAGGGTGATGTAGCATCCCATGCCAGATTGCATGATACAACCCCAGGAAGTTCAGAGGAGGAACTCAGTGAAGATTAGAATAGAAACAGAGGAGATAAGAATCCGTCTCTTTTCCAGGTTCAATGGGTCTGGAAGTGGGTGTTGGGGTGCTTTTTTGAGTGCATTTGCTGCAGTCAGACAGATTGGCAGCTGTGTTTTCTAATAGGGAGCTGAAGGAGTAGGACAGCAGCTGGAGTAATTGGATGAAGTAGGTGTGAGACAGAAGAAAGGGTGGAGAGTAAGAAATGTGTATAAAGCCAGTGCCCCTTTTGCAACTGAATAGGATTCTTGAGGGTGAAGGAGTTAAACAAAATCTGCCCATCTGGGCCCAGGGCCTAATTTTCTAGGCTGTTCTAATGACTCACAGGTTGGGCAGCTGAAACAACCTTCAAATTCCAGCTAAAGTCCATAGCTATAGTGAGGGTGGGGACAACATGGGTTTTGTCCTAGCAGCAAGCTGCTAAATTTAGGGTGCTAATAACACTTGTAGTCCTTCAGCAACTTCGAAATAACAGAGTTTAGCATCTAGTTAACATGGGAAGGTATCAGGTGCCACCTGAGGCTCAGATGAGCTCCTTCCCCTCTTTTCCTCCCTTTTCCTGTCTCTTCCTCCTGTTCCTCCTCCACTCCCCTTACTTCTCATCCTTCCATCTGACATACCTGGAAGGTGTATAAAAATTGCCTTCTTTCCTAATCACCCCATCCCCAGAGATCTCTTTCTCTTATCTACACTATACAATTCACCTGGCAAAGTCTGAGGTAGTTTGCAATATTTTCATGTTTATGTCATTTGTCTCCCAAACTGGAAGGGTCCCCTTCTACAAGAAGCCTTTTCTAATCTTTTCCAACTTGTTGTGCCCTCCCTTAGAAAACAAGCTTATATTCAATTTCCATGTATTCTGCATAACCTTATGCTCCAACCTCTGGCTGGCCTGGGAAGAGCTGTAACAGTCAGAGCCCTTGTGGCCTGCCAGAGCCCAGCCATCAGAGGTTGCTACTCTTATATATGTACATTAGAATGTAAGGTCCCTGAGGACAAAATCCATCTCACAGTTGTCTTCATATCCTCAGTGACCAGCACAGGAACTGGCCCCTAGGAGGTACTTAATCGTGTCAAATGAGACAATAAAAATAAATAGCTTTGTAAGCAATAAAGTGCTAAATATTTATTATTATATTAAATAATTAATATAACAAATCATTCGTACATTATAAGTAATTACAGGTACTTATAATGTATATATATATATTTCTGTATTAATATGTGTTGCATATATTGATTATATAATACAATAATATATTTTATGTAAATATATGTTTATAATTTATAATAAATAATTTATAAAATTACTTGTCATTTATAATTACTTATAAATGCTTGTTGACCGAATAGATGCTCCCTGAGGGCAGGCACAATGGCTTCCTTTTCTTTATATTCCTGGTGTTGTCCTCTCCTAGTAGTTGCTAAATAAATAAATCTGATGGGAAAGGAGCACAGAACTACAAGTGAGAAAAGGGAAAAGGGACTTCATAACTATCTAGGCAGCAGAGATGACAATCAGGAAATAGACCTTTGACCTACTTCAGCAAGCCCTCCACCACTTCCACCTTCTCCTGCTTCTCTAACCGCATTCCCATCCCACCCATGTTGTTGCCATTCACTTGTTTCTGACTCTTCATGACCCCATTTGGGGTTTTCTTGGTAAAGATACCAGAGTGGTTTGTCATTTCCTTCTCCAGCTCATTTTACTGATGAGGAAACTGAGGCAAACAGGGCTAAGTGACATGCCCAGGGTCACACAGCTAGTAAGTGTCAGGTCTTCCTGGCTACAGAGCTAGCACTCTATCCACTGTGCCACCCAGCTGCCCTACCCCACTCATTAGCTATTGTACAATCCAGTCTCCTTCATAATCTCTGTTAGGTTGAGGTTTGTCTAATGAGGAGCAGTGAGGTGTAATAAAAAGAGTACTGGCCTTGGAGTCCAGAGACTTGCCTTCAAACCCCAGCCCACCACAATCTATGTGACCATGGGCAAGTCATGTAACTTCCCTTAGTCTCAGTCTCATCAGTTTCATCTGTAAAATGAGAATAATAATACTGACACTACCTAACTCGTAGAGTTCTCCTGAGGAAAGTGCTTTGTAACCTCTAAGTGGTATAGAAATGTGAAACATTATTATTTGGGGAGACAGGCCAGTTGGGTTCTACCCGACATGATGAACAGTGTTCCAGCGCCCAAACTTTCAATCCAGAGGTGTGAGTTCCATAGGGCTCAAAACTAAGCGACATCCCCACCCCCCGCACCCCCAACACACACCGCTCAAGCCTGGACAACCTACTGGGTCGGTATGCACCCTGGCTCCCTCCTTAGCTGAGGGAAAGGAAGCAGCCAGAGACCAAAACCACAAACCTGCTAGCTCCTCTTCGGGTCCCCCCTCCTCTCTCCAGGCTCAGAGCTGTTGGGCTCTGGCACCAGCCAATTCCCCTCAAAGGGGGAGGAATTAACCTCTTCCCCCTTCCTGGGCCCCCTGCTTTTTCCAGAATGAGGACAGGGAATAATAACCCTCCCCTCCCCCTTTGTTGGTTACACGTGGCAGCCATCTGTAGCTGGGGTCACTTTGGACCTGGCCATCAATAAGTATCTCTCCCCCATCCCAACCCCGCGCCGTCAGACCTCTATCTCCAAAAAAATAACTGCAACCATGAGCATTCTCAAAACAAAAATAATTTCCAGGTCTCTCTTCTAGGGAACAACTCACCCAGCTTTGACATCCCTGTCATTCTGGTGTAACCTCAACACTTGTGTTCAGAGTTTGTAAACAATTCATTCACAACTACGTATTTCTAAGCTTTAAAATGGGTTTTCTATGCCTGTGACCTATATTTCATATTCAGTTGGGAGTACTCTGAGTGAAGACGTTGTGTCACCCCTCATTAAACCATCTACTCCAGCAGATCGTGAGCTCCCTAAGATCGGCGACTGTGTCTTCTCACATGGTACTGGGAGCTCTCTGAGGGCAGGGGCAGAGCTGCAACCAGGAATATTTGAGCCTGCGACGGAACAGTCGGAGTAGGGAGGAAGGGGAAGCCTGGAGGACCATCCCCCTGAACACAGATGCTGTTGCTTTCACAGAAGGGGGGGCACACTTTGCCTTTGCGTCGCCAATTGTTCATCCTTCATTCGTGAAGAGGTGGGATGGTACAGGGCCATTTATAGTGCAAATCACCTGAGGATTGGGAGGTGAACTGTGTCCCAGTGGGGAGAAATCGCTCTCCTTCCCCCATGTCAAGATGGAGGAGAAGTCCCTTTCTCTTCATCTCCTGTCAACCCCGTGGGGAAAGACCCTCTTTTGTCCTATGTTAATTACAGTTCCAAGAAGAGATTTCAGCTTCCCATTAGATTGGGAACTTCCCAAGGGTAAAACCTCTATCTCCTCTTTTCATTTCACTTCCAGTTTCCAGAAGGATCTTCACAATAGGGAGAGGGTTTGATACAGGAGGACTTGTGAGGGTGGTGATGAATGCCTGAGTGGTTCTGTACCAAGCAAGCTAAAAGACTTAGTCACCACCCTCTCTCCCTCCTTCCCCACTCCCACCTCGCAGCCCCAAGCCCCATTAGCCGACCGTCAAACACAGATAACACCGATGGCAACAGATCAGTTAAGGGACATGCACGCAAGGGATCTGCGCACACAGCCTGACCTCAAGCCCACATAAAAATGGGATAAACATATTTCTCACTGGAGCTTGGGAGCAGAAGAGGCACTAGAAAGATGGAGAGGTATTGTTTTGAGTCTGTTTTGCCAAGAGACAGTGTGTTTCCTTCTTTGTGTTTATACTGGCTATGAAAATGTCAGCTGGAAACCCAAGAGAAGAGAGGGAATAATAGAGAATATGAGGAGCTGGAGAAGGTCGATGCTGCCACCATTCCCCCTCCCCTGTCTGAGCCAATGCCTCCTTCCCACCAGCATGGCCCACAGCAAGACTGGACGCCCCCTCTTAAGGGTCAGTCTCCCCCATTAGATTTGTGCCTAACACTGTGCTTTGCACATATTAGACAGCTCCGGATGGTTATCTTTAGGATGTCTCAAGTTGAATTACATTGGACCTACAAAACATGTAAGTTCAACATCTCAAGTTGAAATATATTGAATCTACAGGATACATACTCTCCTGGAGAGGGGTGAGAATGAAAAGAACAACAATGACCTGAACCCCACCTTCTCCCACTTAGCTCATCAACTTGGACTCGATGTATGCCTGACCTCGGAATTGGGGTGACCTGAGAGTTACCATTCTGCCCAGTTCCAGAGTCCAGAAAATTGTTATATGTTGATCTCAGGGCCCCAAGTCAGGGTGCTCCATTCCCTCCAAGGACAGAGAAGCAACAGTGTGGAAAGTGTGATGCTAGAGCCGAACCATTCAGGTGTAGGAAATTTGGGGTCCCTGTCTGAGTCAAGCCACAGAATAAAGACAAAAAGCAAAACATGTTTTTGGGGTAGGTCATGGGGCAGCTTTGGCTATTGGCTTCCTGGCCGTCAGAACATTGAGCAAGCCAGCACACAGCAACCTGCCCAGGCACCAGAAGAAGAGTAAGGGAAGCGGGGCTGACGTCTTAGCCAATCCAGATGATTCATCTCTTCTTTAAAAATCCCAGAAACAACTCTTACCCCTAACCTGTTCCAAGCTGGAATGACTATTAGGAAGTTCTTTCTTCTGTCTAACTACTGTCCCTTATGCTCCAGTTCAATCCCTTTTTTATCTCTGCTGCTGTCCTCAATGGAGGATGGAGAAATCTCCTCTGGCTGCCGGAAGTCATCTCAACAGAGTGCTTTGAGCTCCTTAGAGACAGGTGCTATGTACACACAGCCCGTTGTTATTAGTGCTATTATATTATTAGCATTACTCATCCTGCCAGGGCACCTTCTGAATTGCAGTAGCTCTCTGGGCAGGCAGCCACCCTCCCTTCTGTTTGTTCTAGAAGGAGAGGAAAGAGGGATGGGGTGGGTGGGGAAGGAGGGGGGAGATGGGAAGGAGGAGGGGGAGGGGAAGAGAAACCCCTAGGGACAGAGGAGAGAGGTAGAGCCAAAAATATTTTGCAGCTCTGATATGTAATGGCCCTCCCACTTTCTGAGCTTTTCAGTAGATGGAGGGATAATTTGGGTCTTGGAGTCTGATACCCTTGGATTCTTTTTTGACACAGACCCATTTCCCTCCCTCCTCTTCCTTTTCATTTTTTTTAATTTCTCCCCCCTCTTACCTCTCTTCTCCTCCTCCATGCTATTTTCACCACATCTCCCTCTTTCAGTCTTCTTCTCTTTCTCCTTTCCCTTTCTTTTTATCTCCCTCCTCCCTTTCTCCTTACTATTCTGTCTCTCTTTGCCCCTCACTTTCTGTTCTCCCTCTCTCCTTCATCACTTCTCCTCCATCTTTCTTCTCTTCTCCTTTTCTGTCCTCCCTCTCCCTACTTTCTTCCTTAAGTCTCTCTCATCTTCCCTCCTCCCTTCCTCTGTTTTCTCTTCTTCCTCCTCCACTCAATTTTCTTCCCTTCCTCAATTACTTTCCTCCCACTCCTCCTCCCCCTTGTTTCTCCTTTATACCTCTTCCTTACTCCCTCCCTTTTTTCCTTTCCTTCCTATTCAGCACCCCACCCCACTGCCCTACAGTTATTCTTACGTGTTTTTTGAAGAACAGGGAAGAGATATGAAATTCATTAAAATTCACATTGCTGTAGGATTACATCATCGCACCTATTTCCCTCACTCACTCCCAGATGCCTTATAGCTATAGTTGTCCCTTCCCTTTTCTAGCTCTCCTCTCCTCTCCCTTTCTCTACTCTCACCATCTTAGAACATCTAATTATCTCTCCTTCCTCATAGGATGGAAGCGATGAGGAGATGCCATCCCTGAGAGATGCCAATTCAGCTTACTTGTCTCCTTTTCCTTGCTGGGAGCAAGGGAGCAACAACTTGGATTCCCCTGGTCCTTCTATGCCCATAGTTCTCTCCCTTTCTCCACTGTCCCTTTGCCCCTTCTCCTTCCTTATCTTTGCTGAAAAGAGCCATGGGGGTCATGAACCCCAGGACCTGTGCTCCTCTGACTGAAAAGGAAGAACTCCATCTCTTCCCTCCCCTGCACAACAGAATGAGTTCTGTGTTCACAAATCAGTTCCTACCTTTCACTCTCCTCTGGCTCCATCTCCCTTGGTCAACCCACCTTGAAAGTTTCTTCTTTCACCTTCCTAGTCCTTTGACAACACTTCTGGTCCTCAATTGGCCTGAACTCTTCCCATTCTGTTTCTTTCCTTCCTTTCCTTCCATTCCTAGCTTCAAGCCCCTTCCTTCTCTTTTGCTGATCTCTTCAAATCCTGTGAGCATCCTAGGCAGAACTCTAGACATGTCATTTTCTCTACTCACAAATACTGACTCGTCAGGGACATTAAAAATCAGGAAGTATAATATATAGGAAAGAACACTAATTTGAAGTTAGAAGATTTGGGTTTAACTCTCAGCTCTGCTATTTATTGCTCATATGATCTTGGATAAGTCACTTCTTATCTGAAGTCACTGAAGAAGTGGCTTCATTTTTTTTTTACCTGTCAAATCAATCAGTCAATTGATAAACATTTACTAAACATCTACTATATCTCTGACACTGTGCTAAGTGTTACAGCCTACTTGCTGGGCCATCTCTAATTGTCCTGATCTATATCTGGCCACTGGACCCAGATGGCTCTGGAGGAGAAAGTGAGGCTGGTGACCTTGGTCAGCCCTCCCTCACTTAAATCCAATTCACTAGGGAGCAGCTAGGTGGCACTTACTAGCTGTGTGACCTTGGGCAAGTCACTTAACTCCATTGCCTAGCAAAACAAAAAATAAAAAATTTCAATTCACTTGCAAGTCATGGCAACATCTTCCTGATGTCGTAGTCCTCCTCAAGAACGAAGGACAAACCACAACACAACACAAGTGTTACTGCTAGGTCTTCTCTCAGGCCCCTTCTCACTCTAAATTCTTTGATCCTTTAAAAACCCTCAGAAAATTCTTTCCTATGTCAGATATTAATTCATTCCCTTATCCCACAGGCATTCATTCATTTATTTGTCTACTATGTACCAGGCACAGTGCTAGTTATCAGGGGATATAAAAATTAAAAGTGAAGTAATTCCTGCCCTCAAGGAGCTTATATTCCACTAGGGGAAAACAGCATGCACACAATAAATACAAAATATACACAAATGTTTACAAACTATTTACTGAGGAGGAACAACTAATGACTGAGGGATCAGGAAAGGCTTTATGTAAAAGGTGGTGCTTGAACTGGGCATTAGGGGTTTCTAAAAAGCGGAAGGGAGAAGGATATACATTCCAGCCATATACGAAGGTCTGGATATGGGATACAGAGTTCACCGTATGTGCATCGTTACCCAGTTGCCTGAAATGTAGAGTGTATCATGGGATATTTATTCCAGGATACTTCAAACCAGAGGTTAGCCTCCCAAAATCCTCAGTTTCCCCCAATCTATCATTATCATCCCTACAACCCTTACTGATCTCCTCTTGCTGAATTCCTGCAGCGTAGCCTGTACCCCCACAATCTAGTAATGAGAGGGACTGACCAATGAAAGCCCACCCCTGATGAGCATGCTCAGTGTGCTTAGCCTGGCTCAATCCCCACGTGGACTTTGGAACATGCAACAAGTATTCAATGATTGTGTCCTTCACTAACTGTGTG
Source organism: Vombatus ursinus (assembly GCF_900497805.2). Lineage (NCBI taxonomy): Eukaryota > Metazoa > Chordata > Mammalia > Diprotodontia > Vombatidae > Vombatus > Vombatus ursinus. Next base: position 50,841,567 of record NW_020954576.1, read on the forward strand.
GGGAAGAAAAGGCCTTTTTGATAACTGCTACGTGGTAACTGAGCTTGAATACAAAAGACCAAGTAGGCAATTGGAATCGTTTTTTTTTCTTGGCTGTAATTAAAGAAAAGCAGTATTTAAGCCTCTGAGTCGGGAGAGAGTCCATAAGCCCATCTTACTTGGGCTACATGTGACCTGTGAATATTTGGAGCCTCTTTGACTCTGTGTTTGTTCTTTCCCACATAAGGGTAGGGCATTGATTGAATAAATCAATCAAATCATCCCACCCCACTCAAAGTAAGTGATAAGGGGGGGGGGGCTGATACATTAAGGAGGTAAGAACAAGTACCAGTCAATCAATCACAGGCTTTAAAGTAATGCAAAAGGTCCTCCAGTGAACTGGAGTGATGCTGCACAGGAATTGTGTTTGGATAAGCAGAGGAAACTTGTCCACTCTAGGGGTGGTCTATAAAACATCAAGCTTGTTGAGAATTATACTTATTCCAGAGATTGGAGCAAGTGTGGAATTTCAGTAAAATACAGGAGAAAGAATTCTTGGTTGGGACAGGGAGGGGAGGGAGAACAGGGAAGGAAAGACTTCAACTTCGACAATGACATAGGTCTCCTTTTCTCCCACCCTTCAAGCTTTGAAAGGTCTGGAAGATTTTGATCTTCCCATATTCCCATAGGCATCCTGGCAACATCACCAAATCAGCTGATGTCAGTGTCTACATTAGGAGCCAAGGACAGACTGGACACAGATTTATGGTTCCACAGGGAAACTGGCAAAGAAGCTGCATCCTAACTAAGAGGAACTTCTCAACACCCCAAAAAGGGGAGAACAGATTTCCAGCAACCAGGAGCCATGAGTTACCCCTTTGCAACTTGTGCTGTCTGAAAAAACAAGTGAAAGAAAAATGCCTGTTACACAGACAATAATATTCAACCGAATAGCTAGCCCATAGAGCCTGAGGCATCGGGATCATGAAATCCCTACAACTGGAAACGACCTCAGAGACCATGAAGTCCAACCTCCTCACTTCGTGGATGAGGAAACTGAAGCCTAGGGATGTGAAGTGGCTTTTCTAATGTGCTCCCATTGGCGCAAATTTTTTAGATGGAGAAAGCAGTTGGACAAAGAGTATGGTTCATCATTCAATGGGATTAAGAGAGTGAACTGGTTTGTACTTGGCAAAACCTCTTTTTGCTGTTTTATGAAACAATATTCCTCATAATCTCGCAACATTTTGCTCCATAAATTTTGTTTTTCACCGTGGAAACTTGTTTATGAAGTGTGGAATAATCTAGCTAGCCAGACATGGATTAAATGAGTAAAATTTTGTTGGTAATGTATCCTAGGACAGTCAAGTCACATGTAGGCCTTTTGCTTTCAGAAGATCAGTATAGATCGGTATGTTGACCTTGACCACAACTATGTCATCTAGGTTCTTTACAGCCTTCTTGATTTCATGCTTGTTGGTTTTGACACCCAAATACTAAGATGTAGTTGCCCTCAATCTTTTTCATAACTGATCCAGTAGAGATCTGTATCCCAAAGAGATCATAAAAAAGGGAAAAGGATCTACATATGCAAAACTGATTTATAGCAGCTATTTTCATAGTGGCAAAATATTGGAAATTAAAGGGATGCCCATCAATTGGGGAATGGCTGAACAAGTTGTGGTATATGACTGTAATGAAATGCTACTGTGCATTAAGAAATGATGAACAGGCAGATTTCAGAAAAACCTAGAAAGACTTGTGTGAACTGATGCAAGGTGAAATGAGCAGAACCAGAAAAACATTGTACACAGTATCAGCAACATTGTGTGATGATAAACTAGCAATGCCTCAGCTTTTCTCAGCAACACAATGATCTAAGACAAGTACAAAGGACTCACGAAAGAAAATGGTATTGATATCCAGATAAAGAACTGATGGACTTTGAATGCAGATCGAAGTATAATTTTTTTTCACTTTATTCTTTCTTGTGTTTTTTTTTTCCTTTTGATCTGTTTCTTCTTTCACAACTGTGACTAATATGGAAATATTTCTACATGATAGAACATGTATAAACTGTACCAAACTGCCTGCCATTTTCAGAAGAGGGGAGGGGAAGGAGAGAGAAAAATTTGGAACTCAAAGTCTTGTAAAAATGAATGATAAAAATTTTCTTGACATGTAACTGGGGAAAAAATACTATTAAATTTTTTTTAAGATAATAAGTCACCAATGCAATGGAAAAAAATAGTCAGGGGAAAATTGGTGATGGTCCAATGGTCAAGCATGTTTCTCCAATGGGAATTTTTCCAAAGGTATTTGAACTGCCCATAACTCCAAAGTATCTTAAGTCTGTGGAGGATTTTGACTTTTCTTCTTGTTTCCATAGACACTTTTCCACAATTAAATAAACTTTTACTAATGACCAAAAACCTGTGAATCTTAGTACTCTTGCCCTCTTTAAACACTGTTGCCTTGGCTTTTGTAACCCTTGTGGCTTCACTTGGAGGACCTAAATTCTAATCCTCCCACTGTACTTATTATTTCTGGGACCTAAGATAAGTCATTTCATATCTATGAATCTCAGTTTCACCATTATCTGTCAAAATGAGGATGGTAAACTAGGTGCCTTCAAGAACTAAGATGCCTTCAAGATCTAAATCTACAATCCCAATTGTAAAAATAAATTCATATTCTTAGCTGGTATCACACTTCCCCAAGTCTTGTCCCATACTTGACAAGGAGATCAAGTATTTGTGGACTGAGGCAGTTTCTAGGCCCCTTCAGTCCCTTTATTGTGATGATTCATTGCCATTGGTTAAATGTCCTTAAGTAATGCTTGGGTTTTTTGTTTTTTTTCATCCCTTTCCCATTTTCAATGTCAACCCTTTGTTTAAATAGCTCCAATTGGAACTGGTTTTATGACACTCTCCATTTTTATTCTCTTAATTTGGCATTGACTTCCTATATCTTTGCTCTAATACTAGGTGATTGATTACAGAGTCAGATAAACTGGAAATAATTCCCACATCTGTATCTGATTGTTTCCCATCAATTAAGATATAGTCAACTTCATCTTTTTAAAAAAGTTTTTGATGTTGACCAAGTCCAGTGTTACTTGTCTCTTAAAGCAGTGTTCATGACATATAGGCACAAGGCTTTCTTATAGTTTATAATTTGACCTTTGATCTCTTTCATTTCTTGATCCTCAACCAAATTTTCCAGCATATTTTTTGTGTCTTTCCCTGTGACCACTTTGCACTGAGGTTAAAAAATATTCCATTATGTTTTGGTTTAATTTGGATGGTCAATTGAAGTTCTTTTTAAAATGTCCCTTCCTCCATATCTTCTGCCATAAAAATAGGCACATAGGTTATCATTATCTTGATGGTGGTCTTTTTGCAATATTCATCTTGAGCATTGTCATAGAATATGCCCACTTTGAAGTGATGTCTCATTGCATTTGGACACAGGATAAAATCAACTCCACCAACTCCTTTAGTTGACTCTCCAAAGAGAATGTGAGTTATCCTTGCACTTAACTGCAACTTCCTTTTTGTCTTGCTGTTTTGTTTATAGCAAGCATGGTGATATCGTATAATTAAATTCCTCCAGGGGAACGTTAACTCATTGGTCACTGGATAAAGATCCCAGATTCAAGATATCAACAATTGAATTTTTGTTCATAGATGATCTAAAATTTGTAATTCTTAGCATTCTTTGTCCCCCTTTCTAGCATTATGCCACTTTAATTTCAGAAGCAGAAAGCCTTAGGACCATTTTGTATGTTTCTTTGTTTTCTATTGTCAAAGAATTCATCCACCAGGGGCCAAACTTCTGGGGAGGGGCTTCTCTATCCTTACCTAGGCTGCTCCTCAAAAAACAGATATAACTGTTACTAGAAAAGGAATAAACAGGAATAAAATTATCCAGGAAAGGGGTGAACTAAAAAGGGGTGAACTTGTCTTATAGAGTGAGTTATCCATTAGGAGTTGGAGGACTCCAGTTCAAATTCTGTCTCTGATACTTATTATTTCTATTACTTAAGGTAAATCACTTCACCTTTCTAAGCTTCAGTTTCCTTATCTGTAAAAATGAAAGCAGAGGATGAGATGACTGCAAAGGTCCTTTTAAGAATTATCACCTGAATAACAAATGGATAGACTGGGTGCTGCACTGGTCCTTACAGAATGTTAAAAGAAACAGAGGAAGATCTCTAGTACACAGGGGGCTAGATGCTCTACAAAGACTTTATTGGAGATCATAAGTCCATTGAATTATGGAAGGATAGTTCTGTGTGCGTTAATCTTTTCTCCCCAGTTAGAATGTAAACTCCTTGAGGGTAGGGATCGTATCTTGCTTTCCTTGTTCCTAAAGCCATAGGTGTGTTGGATCCAGCTCAAACAGCCCCCAAAAGCCAATTGTTAAATGTTCAGCATGAACAGTTAAACCTCATAAATCAGAAAACATTACAAATCAGGGATTGTCCAGAAAAGAAACAAAAAGGAGATGTTAATAATGAAGATAAAACTTTAAAATGCGTCCTATGCACATTTCTTTTTCAGAGACCCAGTTATTAAATATCTACTGTCTACACCGTATTACTCAATGGAAAAATGCCAGTTATTCTCTACTTATAAGTGGAGCTCGTTGGTATTATCAGTGTAATTTCTCTATTACTGCTTTCCCACCTCTTGCCCTACCCTATCAACCAGGGCTTCATGGGGTTCAACTCTGAGCATCAATTTCTAGCTGGAAGGGGCTTCAGGAGTCATCTGGTTAGTTCCCAACTAAAATCCCATCTTCTACAGGAAGCCTTTCCTTCTTAATTCTAGTTTCTTCCCCTTGTTAATTATTTCCTATTTATCCCATATATAGTCTGTTTGTATATATTTATTTGTTTTCTCCCTCATTAGATTGTGAGCTTGTTAAGGGCAGAGGCTATCTCTTGCTTCTTTTTATAGTTTCAGTGCTTAGCACAGTGCCTGATACCTAGTAGATGCTTATTGATTGATTAATTAATTCAACATCCTCATTTTAGAGTTGAAGGAACTGAGACCCAGAGGGATGAAATGACTTGTCCAAAGTCACCCAGGAGGGAGCGGACACAGGAATCCAAATCAGGTTTTCTGACTCCAGATCTAGAACCTACCTCCTCACAGGGTTGTTTTAAGGATCAAATGAGGCTGTGTAAGGTCAGCTTTGCTGGCCTCAAAGTTCTATCTGAACGTGAACTGCATTATTGATGCTGCTGCTGCTGGTGTTTTCACTACACTACGAGGTGATGCTCTCATACCAACTGTTTTCTTCAGTTTCCTCATCTGTCAAATGGAGATAATAATATCACCTACCTTGCAGGGTAATTGTAAAGATCAAAAGAATTGACTTATGTAAATGCTTTACAAACCTTAAATGGTTGTATAAATGCTAGCTATTATTGTTGTTGTTGTTGTTGTTACTATTATATGGTTGTTGTGAAGATCAAGTGAGATAATGTTTATACTTTCTAACCCTTAAAACTCTATATGTATCAGATGTTTTTTTAATGTGGTTCTAACGAGGATTATTTTTATTACTATTATTGTCAGTCTCCAAGGGAAATGAGGTTGCTTAGAGAAACTGAGTACTATGGACCAGGCTGGATGGATTCTGGGAACCGGGTGGAGTAATATATGGAAAAGTTAAAAACCAACGAACCAACTAAACAAAACCTCTCAGATTTTGTTGAGTCCCCTGAACCTGAGGGAAGTAGATCTCACTCTGGATTCATCTCAGGCAACCTTCCCTATTTCTCTTTTTGACTACAATCTGCTCTGTTCTGATGGCTTAAGACTAAATGAGGAATGTGAGGTGTTCCCATCTGAGGTGCTACCAATTAATCCAACAGCTTGCAAATTTTATGAAGTGCTTGCTATGTTCCAGGTACCATGCTAGATGAAAGGCATGCTGATGATGAAATTTTCCCTTGCTTCTGTCCTTGTGCCCTAGAACGTGACTGGAGCTAGAATATACCTGTCTCAGATGAAATAGTACTCACCTTGTTTTATCCCTCATGGTCCTAAACCAAGTATGGCTTTATGCCAGGGTTTATTAATTAGAAGAGAAAGGGGAATTCTAAACAATTGCCAATGACACCTAGCTGGGTCATAGGCTTTACTAGGTTGACTCTCAAATCTTTCCCAGCTTGATAGGACCTGCCAGAACTCTCATTCCACTCACATAGCCTTTGAGACCCCAGGGACACCTTCACCTCACAGTGAGTCATTAGATGATGGAGGAGGCAATGTCCTCAAAACAAGAAAATCTTAGCTTTCTCAATTGAGCAGAACAGATGACCATGTATTCTTCCCATCCCATTCTTAACCCTCTTCCTCATGATAAATTTATTGACCAAACAAAGGTACTGTCTGGGCTCTTTCTTCAAGTCAGATGGAATGAATGCATCCATACATTAAAGAGCATTTATTAAATGCTTACTGTGCTTTGCTTTGGAGCTAAAAACAGAAAAGCGAAGTGATCCCTCCTCTCAAGGAGCTCATACTCTAATTAGGAGACACTGCTCAAAGATGAGTTCAGTTGTAGAGCAGATGGAAAGGTCTGGAAGCCCTAAGGATTCAGTGCTAGGGAAAATGGCAAGGCCCAGTGGACCTTGGTGTACATTGGCAGGTCAGATGGCAGGGCCCCAGGGATCTGGAGGATAAAACTAGCAGATTTCTGGGGGTCTGCTCCCCTGGGCATCTGTGATCTGCCATTGAATAGAAGTGGGAGGTATTCAATATGGAGAAGTTAATTGAGTCATTTATGATAGCCAAACTTCATGGGAGTGAGCTGTTGAGCAGTCTGCCTCCTGGTGGTTAGGGGGTGGAACAGCAGAGGTGTCTGTTTAGTGACTGATGATAGTCCTTTTTGACTGACCATGGGGTTAAAGGTGATAGTTGTTCAAGATCTTTAGAGGGTCTTTCATCTCATCAATGTGTCTATTCCCTTCAACAAAGGGAAATACAGTTCAACCTATGTCTGCCTATTCTATGCATCTCCAATCCAAATCTTACCATAAGTTCGCTATATGGCATCTACTTTGGCTTTGCCCTGATAAGAGAATATCAGTGGAGCAAATAGGCCATCCATTGGTTATGTTTTGCTCTTACTAAGCCAACTTCTTTTTCAGTCATGCATTCCTTTGATAACATAATTCTGGTAATCCCTGATCAATTCCCTCCCAGTGAAAATTCATTTCTGTAAACCAGAGCTAAACCAAGGTAAAGTTAACTGATAGGCTTCAAACCCTTTGATGAATTCAGGGGATGTCTGCCCCAACCATGTAAAGACGTCCCCTAGTGAAATGGGTGCATGAGAACATTTTGTTTCAATGGCTATTAAAGAGGCTGAAGCAGATGTTGTGTAGCATTTAGGTCAGACGTGAAGACACAAGGTCATCCACTACATCTCAGGCCAGCCCCAGTTATCCTGACTTTTTTCCTGTCACTGAACTTTGACGACTCTGAAAGAGAGATTGAGGCTGACGATTTTGTGCAACTCTGCCTCACTTAATCCAGTTCAAGTCATCACCCGTGATGTCATGGGTCCTTTTCAAAATGAAGGACAAACAACAACAAATATACAAACATACTCCCCTACACATGGGACAATTCCCTCCCCACCAAGCACCCCTAATGAGCTATAGTCTCTGGAGAGGGAAAGGGACTAGCTCACACCTTAGGCCACTTCCTATAGAGTACCATTAATGGGAAAAAGTTGTTAAGAGACCAATTTAGGCCTAATATCTGGGGAAAAAAACCTTCCTCTTAGAGCTGTCTAAACATAGAATTGCCTACACAGAGAAGGGGTGAGTGGCTCCTTCTTGGAGGTGTTCAAGCAGATGTTGAATGACCCCTTTTAAAAATTCCTTTCATTTATGGGTTGGGCTGCTGAAATTTTTCCCAAAGCTCAAGTTCTGTATTTCTGTACCTGGAGCAAGCTATTATGGATTAGAGTGACCGTTTTGTACTGGGCCTATAAAAGGCTTCCACAGTCCCACAGTCAGTTGAGGAGACTCATAGAGAACTGAGCGCAGATCAAAGACAAAAGACCCAAGAGCAGACGTTGGTTCACAGTGGGGTTCTAAAGGTTGTACCTCCCAGCAGCCTCCCAGGGACCTGTCAGGGTTGATAAAGACAGTTCCCTTTTGAGCGGAGCCCAAGCACTTTGAGTAAGGTGGCTGACCTGTAAAACTCCTTGGATTGAACTTGGGATTCACTGGAATGCCTTAGAGGAAAGAAGGCAAGTTGAGTCTTACCCCTTTAGCAACCTTAAGCTAATTTCCTTTCTGAGGGGAGTTCAAACACCTTAAGAAGTCTGGCAAAACTAGAGGCTATATAGGTCCCTATGGTGAAGACAGGACTAATTGGAAAGGATAGGATAATTGTATTGCCTATTTATGGGCTACTATGAGTCCTTTATACTGTTTTACTTGTGAAATATAGGTTGTCCTACATCTGATATGCATTGTTACCTTGAGTGCTTGAATGGGAGCTAAAACTCTATTACCCATATCTGTGGAGATCTAGACCAAGCCATACTCTTAAGTTCTCAGAAAGACTCTGGGTGGGGGAAAAAAAAACCCAAACAAACTTATAAATATAACCTGTAGGGTAGAAGCCCCCAAGATTGTGTCCAATGCCAGTAAACCCAGTGCCTGACTTTCTACCATGTGAGTTACATGTATATAATCATACCCAGATATATTCCTCACCAACAATAGAGATAAGGTCATTTTTTTTGCATGCTTCTCCTCACTACCCCTCAAAACCCATTTCTAATTGTTGAAATAAAAGAACCACTGTGTGTTAGAGCTGGAAGGAAACTGTGAGATCATCTAGTCTAACCCCCTTATTTTAGAGATGAGGAAACTGAGGCCTTTTATAAACTGGGATGAGTTATCGATGGTTTGGTTCCAAGCCAAGGTCTTTTTCCAAGGAGGACGGTGTGACATAGTAATGAAGTAATGAAGAATGGAACAGTGGTGAGCACATAGTAAGTGCTTAATTAAAGCTTGTTGACTACTTATGGACTAATTGACTGTCCCACTGGGTGGTGTGCGGGGTCCAAGAAAATTTATCACCAAAATAACTGAGTGGAGACACAAGGGAGATGGTGTCGAGTGCAAACAGACCTTGCAATGTCCGTGGAACTGTTTGTTCACTGAAGATCTTGGCACAAGTCGTCTGCTTTGAGGTCTGCCCAGACGATGCTGGAGTGTAACCCTTTACCAGTTGAAGAGGGGCAAATAGAACTGAAAACTCTCTCTACCCATTATTTAAGGATAAATCTCATTTCCTCCGTGAAGTCTTCCCTTCTCCCCCAACCAGATGTGATCTCTCTTTTTTCCAGGCCATCATAATACTCTTATGGAATTTAACATATCCTGCCACATCACACTTAAGTATTTTTATTTTATGTATCTCTTCAATTATGTATTTATTTGATGTATCTTCTCTATTAGATGGTAAGATTCACAAGGTCAGGAATTTGCTCTTATTCATCTCCCAGAGTTTCCAGTTTCTGAGCCCAAAGCTGTCTCCTTAAGAAACAAGGTAAAGCACAATGAGTACACACCCAGCTTACCTTTGAAAGGAAGTCAAGAAGCAGTAAGTTTTACAAATATCTCATAAGCCTCACAGCCCTCCTGGGAGGTAAGTGCTATTATTATACCCATTTTACAGTTGAGAAAACTGAGGCAAACAGAAGTTAAGTGACTTGCCTAGGGTCTCATACAGGTGGTAAATGTCTGAGGCTGGATTCAAACTCTGATCTTCCTGCTTTCAGGCCCAGGGTTCTATCTACTGCACTATCTAGTTGGTCTAGCTAACCCTGGTGGATATAGGCAAGCCAGCTGCAGTTGGGTATATTTGGACTAGCAGGGAGAAAGGAGTTGACCCAGATTAGTTTTAGGGACACAGGGAAAGATACGGCTGCAGTTTGGGTAACCAAGTGTTTTTTTTTTCCTGTTCAGTATTGTGTGTGTTCTGCTGTTCGTACAAGAGTGGTGTGCAGAGGGGCTATTGGGTGTCTGTACATCCCATCTTCCGATCACTTCTTGCCCCAGAGGGAAGATGGGAGGTGGGGTGAGGATTTCAGCTTGCCACTCCCTGGAAGGAAAGGTCTGTGATGACATGGTAATTCAGATTTGGCCTTGGTTTGTGTATCTGACTAAGCACTTTGAGACGTCCCTTTTCTTTCTAGGACCATGTCCAGGAGGACCCTAGATGTTACTTCTTGGGTCTCTGCTTCATTCTGTCATCATTCCCGGCTGCTCTGATTATCTCTGTAATGTAGTACACATTTTTAACTAGCCTTTTGCTTTCATTCCCAGCTCCCTTCTTTCGTCTGTGGCAATGGACAGCACACGTGTGGATCTCATCCTTCTCTAGGGTTCTAGAGTTGAAACTCTCTGTTAACACTTTACCTTCTGCCATACAAGGCTTTTCAAACAGCAGGTGCTACATAAATGAGTGATGAATGATAAAATGAACTAGAAAACACTTCTTAGGTTGCACCATTTATAGATTTTGAAACGGACGGGTCCTAATTGCTGCTTCTTGGACGAATTGCTTGGCTACACTAGCAAGGCCCTTGGCAAGCGTGTCTTTGACACCATGACCCCATCACTCTCTCTCTTCTTATTTTTCCTCCTACACCTCTTCTCAGCCCTCGGCTCTGATGCCTGTCTTGGGAAGGGGATGTGAATAGTCCCCTAGAACTTGAACAAGTCCAATAACTACTCTGAGACTCGATTTCTTTACCTGTCAAATATGAGAGTAGATTATCTCTCAGGCACTTTTCAGCTCTGACACTCTGTGATCTGTGATCCTGATGTGAATTAATTTGCTCTCTCTCAAAAGTAACTAAATTTTAAGAGGTGAAGGGAAGGAAATAGCACCAACTATATTTATTATTAAGCACCTACTATATGCCAGGAACTGTGCTGAGTGTTTTACAAATGCAGTTATCACTTCCATTTCATGGGGGTTAGTGGCCCCAGATATGGAAAATCTGCATAAAATTTTTGGTCCTCCCTTCATACCAGAGAAGACATTTGAATTTTTTCTTTTTCTTTTTGGGGTGTTTATAGTATCTTATTGTAAAGTTTGGGTTAAGTATTTGATCATAGGCTCTGTGTCATCTGCTGGTCTTTGTGTATCATCTGTGGCTTCCATAAAACGCCCTCCAAAATTCCCATTTAATTTCTTATACCAAATCAAGGTATATTAAAACTGTGATGGGGAAAGTCACGATGAGGAAGGGACAAGTATATTATCTCCTTTGATCCTCACAACAACCCCGTATGATAGGTACTATTATTATCCCCATTTTACAGTTGAGGAAACTGAGTCAGACAAAGGTTAAGTGAATTTATGAGGGTGACCTAACTAATACATGTCTAAGGCCAGATTTGAACTCAGATCTTCTTGACTTCAGGCCCAGCATTCTATCCACTGCACTTCTTAGTGCACCTTACTTGCTAAGAGGAAAAAGAAACTGACGGATATAGCAGCACCTTCACCAATAGAGAGTTTAATTTCTGTAGTGTTTTAAAGTTCTAAAGTGTTTTAAGGTACTCTTCTCCTGAAAACCCTGTGAAGTAGTGACTGTAATGCTACTCTCATTTTACACATGAGGAAACTGAGTCTCAGAAAAGTTAAGTGACTTGCTCATAGTCACACTATGTGACTATATTACTATGGAAACACTTTTAGGCACTGCAGCATTTAAGTAGTAGAGAGTGGGAGTAGGGATATAAAGAGGGACAATTCCCAGAATTCTTTAAATCATGCTGCAAGCAGTTGCCACACCACTTTTGCATAAGGACTGTGCCTTCTAAGGCTCGCCCAAAGTGCTCTGCAGTGTCATCTGCCCCTGCTGGAGCCTAGGACCCCACACCATGCTGTCCTCTCTTCCCCTCCTTCGTCCCAACCCATCCATACCTCCCCCAACACTTCGTCTTTCTTAGGCTGTCTTGGTGGCAGCATTCCTAAGGGTCTGTGGCTTCCCATCAATCAACCCTCTACTGTGCTAGGCCTGAGAGAGCTGAGTCAGCAAAATAGAGGCCTGGCAGTGCCAAGAAATAATACACAGGTCCCTTTACAGCAGAATTGGGGAGGTCAAGATGGAAAAGGGCTTCGTGAGGCAGGCAGAGGGTGGCTTCCAACACTTAGGAACCTGGTCCTGCTAGGACTGTCTCCTCTCTTGGGTCATGTTAATTTTTTCCCATCTGTGCCCGGTACCAGCTACTCTTCTCCCTTCGTGTGCTGGGAGAGGAAAGAGTAAAAATTGCCTGCCACTAATATGGCCTATTTGGGATAGAAACCCTGGCTGCTATTGAGATTCCTCAAGAATGTTTGTGGAGCCCACAAGAATGTTAGAGAGCTGTAGGTTACCGTGGCTTAGAAGAGGAGCTGAAAGGGGTGGGGTAGATGCACCAGGACTCCAGATTCCTGAGTGTCTCCATGTGCCACGCTGTCTTATTCAGGGCAACCTATTGGTACCTCTCTCCCCTTAGCCTCAGCCTGGGAAGTTGGCATTTCATAAGATTAGTTTAATGGGTAGATTTCAGGTCAGCAAGTAGCTACCAGGCTGCTTCCTTGTGCCCAGCACAGTGCCAAGCACTAGAGAAGATAGAAAACTATGGCAAAATCCCCATCCTTAGGGAATTTTTAATCTTGTCAGAAAAATAAAATAAACACACAAATATCAAGATGGCACGGAACAACACAGTCTATAATTCTTTCGGGTTACTTGGAAGCAGACTGTCCGTGTTGTCACACTTCAGAAGACTGAGAGGTGATCAAAGATTAGAAGAGCTGGAGGAGGCTTCCCAGGAGGTGATGATGCTAGAGCTGGGCCTTGAAGGATGGGAAGAATTTGGATGAGAGGACCAGGCTGTTGTTTGTCCTTTGTTCTGAAAGGGGACCATGACATCAGGGAGGTGATGCCATGACATGTAAGGGAATTGGATTTAAGTGAGGCAGGGCTGTGCAAGGTCACCAGCTACACTTTCTACCCTGGAGCCATCTGGGTCCAGTGGCCAGATAGAGATCAAGTTGACTGGAGATGGCCTTCTCACTTAGGGGAGAAGAAAGAAGGAGGAGAGGAACTGTGTCTTATCCCAACTTTGTTCTCTAGCATCTATCATCATGCTCCACACATAGAAGGAATTTAATGTTTGGATGAATGAATTAAAAAAAAACCTTTATTAAGCACTTACTATGTGCAAAGCACCATGCTAAGTGGTGGGGATACAAATAAGAGAGTAAGACAGTCGCTTCTCTCAAGGAGCTCACATTCTCATAGTGAGAGACAGCCCAGGTTTCATTTGCAGGGTAGATATAAAAGTTCTTAAATTTTTTTAATTAATTTTTTTCAAATTAGATTAAATTAAAATTTAATTTAAAAATAACAAAAAAATGTTCTCCTTCCCACTGGAAAAAGAAGAAATACAAAAACATTGTAACAAACATGCCTTCATGGTCCTTAGGGTATAGCAGCAAGGCAGATGGTAAGGCATCATCTTTAATGTCATTTCCATGAATAAAACCGTATCTGTTTCTGATTTTTAGCCATTTAACAATGCCAAAGACTTTGGGGGGTGAGAACTTTCTTTTCTGGGTTTTTTTAGTAGCTGTGGCTGCTGAACCCATAGAATCAGTTTCTAGTTGGCACCTTTGAAGGAGAATGGCTGCAGAGCTGGTGGTCTGGGGAGGTGCTGCTATTCCTAAGACTCCCAAGTCCAACGTCCTGGGCAGTCTCCACTGGGATTTGAGGAGAAGGAGTGGTGGCCCACCAGACACATGCCCCTCTGAGTGCATCGCTGCTCCAGCCAGCCTGGCTTATGTTACGGGTTGGTGGCAGTTGGTTAGGTGATGAGACTTAGCTGTCTCAAATCTAGCACAGTAGAAGGCTAATGGAGAGGAAGCCACAGACCCCTCAGGAATGCTGCCACCAAGACAGCCTAAGAAAGAAGTGTTGGTAGAGGTATGGACGAGTTGGAATGAAGGAGGGGAAGGGAGGACAGCGTGGTGTGGGGTCCTAGAGCTGACCATCTCATCAAGGTCAAGGGACACTACCACGCAGAGCACTTTGAGGAAACCTTACATACATGTAGGTTAGACAGCTGCCAGTGGTGAAAATACCAGTGGGTGAATCAATTAAAAACTCCTTGTTTGGGGAATGACCATTGGCTTTGGGGCCCTCCATTTTCCATTTCTGTGGTTATTCCTTGTGTCCACACTTACCTCTTCCATGGACCGAGTGCCCTCATGGGTAGAGGATAGTCACATCCTCTCAATGATTGGTGAACCCCTGCATGAAACCTCCATATCACAAGTAGGCTCAGCTACAATGCTTTCACTCTCCCAGCCTAGCTCACCCTCCAGCCTGCTCCACCTTCACACTGGTTGGCTGGACCTTCCCTCTCACACCATCCCTTTCCAGCTCCACCCCTTATATTTTGTCTTCCCCTTATTTCAATGTAAGTTTCTTGAAAATAGAGACTGTCTTGTTTTCCCATTTTGTATCCCTCATACTTAGCACAATGCTGGGCACATAATAAGCATTTAATAAATGCTTTATCTATCTATCTGTAAGACAATAATAACAATAAGAGATGGTCACCTTCCTGTAGTACTTGACCCCTTCTAAAGCATTTTACTTGCAAAAGTCCTCTAAGACAGATCATGTATGTGTTACTTCTTTTTTTGCCTTAATAGTATTTTAATTTTTCCCAATTACATGTAAAGATAGTTTTCAACATTCCTTTTTGTAAGATTTTGAGGTCCAATTTTTTCTCCCTCCCTTCCTCCCTCCATAAGATAGCAAGCAATCTGATATAGGCTGTACATGTACAATCATGTTAAACATATTTCCACATTAGTCATGTTGTGAAAGAAGAATCAGAACAAATGGGGAAAACCATGGGAAAGAAAAAAGAGAGAGAAAAAATAGTATGCTTCGATCTGTATTCAGATTCAATAATTCTTTCTCTGGATATGGAGAGCGTTTTCCATCGTGAGTCTTTTGGAATTGTCTTGGATCATTGTATTGCTAAAAAGAGCTAAGTCTGTTATAGTTAGTTAATCATTGCTATGTGTTACTTCTTTAATATTACCGAGTGGGTACCTCCCCCTACACAGATTGCTATCCCTCCAGCCTTATTTATCACCTGGTGGCCAGCCTTCTAGAATGATTTTTCTGAGCTTAGCTAGACTAGCTCTTGTGTGTGACTTCTTAAAGCTGGCTGGTGCCATAGCCAGACATTGTGAGAAGTGATGGCAGGAACTTTCCCATTAGAGTGAACTTAAGGAAGTCAGAAAACTGTCCTAGCCACATGAGACCAAGTGTAAAAACACACACCCGCCCAAAGAAAACTGAGCTCAGCAAATGAGGTAAACTCAAACTCCACTTTTGGTTATTTGGGTCTCCTCCTCTGGCTCACCTTCCTGCAGATGCTATCCAGAACCACTTCTGGCCTTCCTCTTTCCCCCACTTTTTAGGCCTCCCTTATGTTTTGCTTCCACCTATTAGAATGTAGGAGCAGCTGGGTGACACAGTTGATAGAGTGCTGGGCCTGGAGTCAGGAAGACCCGAGTTCAAATTTGACCTCAGACACTTACTAGCTGTGTGACTCTGAGCAAGTCACTTAACCCTGTCTGCCTCAGTTTTCTCATCTGTAAAATAAGCTGGAGAAGGAAATGGCAAACTATTCCAATCTCTCAGCCAGGAAAACCCCAAATGGGGTCACAAAGAATTGAACACGAGGGGCAGTTAAGTGACCCAGGAGATAGGGCACCAGCCCTGAAGTCAGGAGGACCTTAGTTCAAATCTGTCCTCAGACACGTAACATTCACTAGCTGTGTGACTCTGGGCAAGTCACTTGACCCCAATTGCCTCACCAAAAAAAAAAAAGTAGTCTATTTATTTAGGGGCAGCTAAGTGGTGCAGTCAATAGAACTCTGGCCTTGGAGTCAGGAGGACCTGAGTTCAAATCCAGCCTCAGACACTTAACACTTACTAGCTGTGTGACCCTGGGCAAGTCACTTAACCTCGATCGCCTCACCAAAAAAAAAAAAAAAAAAAGAATTGAACATGCCTGAACAACAACAACAATTAGAATATGAGCCCTTCATTAGGACAGTCTGTCTTG
This sequence comes from Vombatus ursinus, assembly GCF_900497805.2. Taxonomy (NCBI): domain Eukaryota; kingdom Metazoa; phylum Chordata; class Mammalia; order Diprotodontia; family Vombatidae; genus Vombatus; species Vombatus ursinus. The sequence continues at coordinate 50,857,744 of NW_020954576.1, forward strand.
CAGAGGCCTCTGCTCTTTGCTCAACCCTTCCTGCGACACTGGCCTCCCGGCTGTTCCATAAACAAAATATTCCATTTCTTGGCTCCAAGCATTTTCTCTGGCTCTCTCTCATGGCTGGAATGTTCTTCCTCTTCTGTTGAGACTACTGATCTCCCTGGCTTCCTTTACATCCCTATTAAAATCCCATTTTTTACGGGAAGGCTTCCCTAGACCCACCTAATTCTAGTCTAGTCCCTCTGTTAATTTTTCCTCTTTATGCTGTATACAGCTTACTTTCTATATATTTGTTTACATGCCGTCTCTCCTCCATTAGATTTTAAGCTCTTTGAGGTCAGGGACTGCATTTTGCCTCCTTTTGTATTTCCAGCACTTAGTACAATGCCTGACACATAGTAGGTACTTAACAAATATTAATTGATTGATCAGTTGGTTGGCTGAATTCTGTTCTGGATCTTGGTTCTAATTTGCTTCCGCTCCAAACACTGGCTTCTGCTTCTAGCTCTCCAGTTCCATAACCTTCATCATGGTCATCAATGCTAGCAAGGAATACAGTGCTTCTGAACAACGCCAGAAGTCCCAGACTGTGTTCTGCCCTCCATTCCCAGCTGGAGAAGCTCCAAACTGGGCAACACAACCTGCTGAGTCTACAGTTCTGGAAGGTTCTATTCCTAGGTTTATTCAGACTTGGGACTGGGAAGATCAGAGGTAGGAGGGTTGTCCCGTCCTTGGGTGATTGAAATAATCAATGTCTGGCACCTCATTCAAAACCAGCTTGACAGACACTTCTAAAACCTGTGCTCCATTTCCATATCCTTCCAGGGCCACCTTCACAGATGATAATGAAGTAAAGGAGGAATCCTGGAATGGAAGAGGATAGCCCTATTTTACAGGTGGAGAAACTGAGATTCAGAGAGGTGAAGTTGTTTGTCCTAGATCATGTAACTGTTAAAAGATGAAATCAGAACTTTAATTCAGGTCTTCTAGCCCCAAATTCAATGCTCTTTCCATATTACACTTAACCATTCTCAGCCTCAGTTCCCCATCTGCTAAATGGGGATCATAATAACAAAGGTGACATGTGAAGCACTCATAAAACTTAAAGTACTATGTAAATGTTCACTATTATTGTTAGACCACATACTGCAAAACGAAGGTATTTGCTACCATGGTCTCTAACATCCTCGAGAGCACTAATAGTCTAGGATTCTGTTTCTGTAGCAGATTCTGAAGCAGAAGACTGCTACATGTCATTTTTCTCCTCGATCCTTGCAAATCTCTCTATAAATTCACCTTTAAGCAATTAGGCTTGAGCACTTTCTGCCTTGGGGGCACATTTTCTCTTGTTGTTGTTCAGTTGTGTCCAATTCTTCATGACCCCATGGACCACTGTGTGCCAGGCCCTTCTGTTCTCTACTATCTCTCAAAGTCTGTCCAAGCTCATACTTGTTTTTCCATGTTTTTCCATGACACTATCCATCTCATCCTGTGCCATCCCATTTTCCTTTTGCCTTCAATTTCTTCCAATATCAGGGTCTTTTCTAATGAGTCCTATCTTCTCATTATCTGGCTAAACTACTTAAGCTTCAGCTTCAGTATTTGACTTTCCAGTGAATAGTGTGAATTAATTTAAGTATTGACTGACTTGATCTTCTTTTTATCCAAGGGACTCTCAAAAGTCTTACCCAGCACCACTATTTGAAAGCAGCACTCAGCTTTCCCTATAATCCAACTCTCACAGTCATAAATTACTCCTGGAAAAACAGTAGCTTTGTCTATATGGACCTTTGTTGGCAAGGTGATGTCTTTGATTTTTAGTATGCTGTCCAGATTTGCCATAGCTTTCCTTCCAAAGGACAAACATCTTTTAATCTCATGACTGCAGTTGCCATCTGCAGTGATCTTTGAGCCCAAGAACGTGGCCAATCGCCAAGAATATCAATGTATCAGGATCTTCTACTTAAGGGTCTTTTGATCTTCACAGTTACTGTCGCACACAACACCAAGGAAAGATCCAGTTCAGTAATATTTGAAGGTCAGCTTCTGAAAGCAGCTACGAAGCTCCTGTCTGCATGTGCTGTCTTGTAGCAGTGAATAGTCAATGACAGTGAAAAGAGCTGTAGCTTGAGTGTCCAGAGACAAGGGTTTTCAAACCTTAAAGAGCTGTATAAATGCTTTCATCCTCTTCCTCCTCCTCCTCCTCCTCCTTCTTCTCCTTCTTCTTCTTCTTTTTCTTCTTCTTCTTCTTCTTCTTCTTCTTCCTCTTCTTCTTCTTCTTCTTCTTCTTCTTCTTCTTCTTCTTCTCCTTCTCCTTCTCCTTCTCCTTCTCCTTCTCCTTCTCCTTCTCCTCTCTTTCTCTTCCTCCTCCTCCTCTTATTGTTTTGTGGTTCTAGGAACAACGGATTTGACATCAGAGGACTGGCACCTCAGTCCCAGGTGTGAAATGTAGTACCTGTGAAAACTTGGCTAAGTCACAACTTTTTTCATCTGTAAAATTAAAGTGTTTGGCTAGATAGCTTCTGAGGTCCCTCCTAGCTCTAAATCTTACGATTTCGGTGGTCTGAGCCTTAGTTTTCTCTTCCATAAAATAGGACTCTAAGTCCCTGCTCAGATGTAACAGGGCATATGTAAAGTGGCTCAAATGTAGTAACTTGTGCAAAAGTCACTTATAAAGTATTGTAACAATGTAAAATATATTATTATGGATCAAAAAATCAATAGGAAGGAGACAAAAATGATAGAAAAGATGCATAGAGAGATGTGATGGAGAAAAGGGCAGTTGGAGGTTGGCAAAGAATGGGAAGGGATTGCAGTGAGTTTAAAGGGGAAAGGATTAAGTAGATCAAGTGATATGGAGAGATGATCTTAGGAAAGCCCAACAGGGCAGACCACTTAGTGATTCCTGGGCATAGAAGTCATAGCAAATGGAGTAACAAGCTTAGGATATTTGGAGGAAGCATTTGGACCCAGAGATAGAAAGGGCATAAATTTCTCAAGGACTAGAGAGCAGAAATCCATTGCTGATGTGGGCTGGTGTAAAACGAAGAAGATAAATCATATTTATCTGTTTAAGCTAAACTCTGTAGCTAAGATTTGTACCTTAAATGTTCTTTTCTCTAAGTGGTTTATATTCTATTATCTTTCACCTCCTAGTAAGGCTGTTAAGAAACAACCTAAATGACTGACTGAATATTGTAACCTCCCCCCACTCCCATTAAAATATTGCTCTGCATATAGTAAACACTGAAAAATTTTGTTGAATGAATGAATGAATCTCAATGCCATTTACGTAGAAAATTTTCCTTAAAGGCCACTTTTCATTGGGGCAATCCCCGTGTGAAATCATGAATCCTTAAACATTCACTAAAATAAGAGAGATAAGAAAGCTCTTCTTATTTTCTTTCCTTCCTCCTCCAAAAAAACAACCCCCAAGAAACAGGGAAGAGAGTCATTGTGGTGCCAAAGTAACCAAAAGGAATTTTCCTAAACATTCCACCTACAAAAATGATCCCCACATCTATTTATTCACTCTCCAATTTTTGGGCAAAACAAAACATGGAAAAAAGTTGGACCAAGAAACAAGTCCCAAAGCTATGAGCACAGAGCTTGGGATGGAAAGTGTTTTGCAATTTCACAGCCCTCACCACCTTGGATGGCGTAATGATCCCTGAATGCTGCTGTATTTTGGTTGCTACTGGGACAGAAGAGTCAGCTGAAGAGTGGCCAGAGGAAGTTCCAGACACAGGCTCTATTGACCTTTGCATGTTTAATGGTACAACAGCCAATGCAAGAAGTCACCTGGAGCCACTGACTCCTCCATGGGGTGACATAGCTGCTTATGGCCCTCCAAGGCCACTGCCAGCTTCTGATCTGGTATGACAGAAGCTACTGTTGTGAGACATCTCTCATGGGATCAGGCTTTGAAAAGGGATTCAGAACTTTTTTTGCCAAGGAGATGGAGGAAGGAATGACTTGTTTTCTCGCTGTCTCGCTGGCTCTATAAGAGAAAAAGAACTCTGACTACCACAGGCGGGAGTCAGGTTAGACTTTCAGAAACTACTTCCTGACTGTCTGGGCCATGAGACGCTGGAAGCAGTGATGTTGTCTCACTTCTCTGGAAAGGAGGTGGTCTCCTTCTCTGGGAAGTCTTGAAAAGCCTTCATTTGGGAAGTAACAGGACTTCCAGAGGCAGGGGGATGGACTTAGTGATCTCTCTCTCTCTCTCTCTCATCTCTCATTCTCTCTCTATCTTTCATCTCTCTCATTCTCTGTCTCTCTCTCTGCCTCTGTCTGTCTCTGTCTGTCTCTGTCTATCTCTGTCTCTCTGTCTGTCTGTCTCTCTGTCTGTCTCTGTCTTTGTCTCTCTCTGTCTCTGTCACTCTCTCTCTCTTTCTCACTCTTTCTCTCTCCCCCTTGCAGACTAAGAGCCTGTAACTCACCTGCACTTTGCCAACTCCTTTTGCATCTAAGGGAGGATGCTACAGTGGAAAGAATACTGGCCTTGGTTTCAGGAGACCTGTGTTCAAATCCTGTCTCTGGTACCACTCACTATGAATTTTGAGCAAATCACTAAGACTATCTGAGCCTCAATTTCTTTGTCTGAAAATCAAGGGCACCTCCTGTGGCAAATGTTTGGGAGGACAAGGACGAGAGCCTCACCAGACAGGCTGCAATCAGCGTTATTGGAGGAAACTCAAAAATTGATGAGATCATGAATCCATTTGAGGTATTTCAGTGATGTTTTCCCTATTTGCTTCCCAGACTTGTTCTGAAGAAAACACTTAGTAAACCTTAAAGTGCCACCAAATTTTCCGTTATTATTTTATAGGGAAAACACACAGGTGAGCATACACACTTACTCCCTCGGCTCTCTAAATTGTCTCTGAAAGCCCACTGTTCTCTTCCTCAAAGAAACAAAGACATATTTGTCAAAAATAGGGAGACTAAAAGGGAAAGGACACACAAGAAGACACGAAGGTGGAGACTGATGGAATGCTTTGTCCCTCTCTTCTCTTAGGGAGGAATGGGCCAGCCTCTCTCCTGGTGAGCGGCATCAGAGCATTTCTGAACTTGTCTCATCTGATCTTGTCCTCAGTGGAGCTGGGGACCTTGGGGGTTTAATGACATGTTAGGAATCATCCAGTTCAAATCACTATGGATCTCTCTGAAAAAACTTGAAGCAAAATTACCACCCCCATTTGATGGATTGGGAAACTGAGGTCCAGAGGCATGAAGTTCTCCATGCTCAGTCCCACATCCTGGCCTCCATACTGACCCCAGCCTTCTCTCTTTTGTGCAAGGAAAGGAAGAAAAAAGACAAGTAGGAACCCATCTATTCATAGGTAACATAAAGAGTTTGCGTCCAAAGAGATTCAAAGATTGTGAGACCTGGAAGATCCTTAGAAGACGTCATCTGATCCAATCCCCCTTATTTTCCAGATGAGGAAATTCAGCCACCCCTCTCCCAGAGGGGGATTGATTTGCTTAGGGTTACACAGTATTTAGTGACCAAGTGGGGACTTGAGCCCAGGTCTCCTCCTAGTCACATTGTGCTCTTGGTTAAGCCATCTTACATTGATCAAGGCTGTAGAACAAAGTATGGAATTATTCTTGTTATTGTCTTCAAAATGATATATACAGATTAGGGGAGGTGAGCACAAAAAAAAAGATTGTATTAATCTTATTAGGGTTCTTAGCCTGGGGTTGGTAGATAGATTTTTAGGGGGTCCATGGACTTGGGATGGGTAAAAATTAATCTTTATCTTTACCAATCTTTGTAATCTTGTGTATTTTATTTAATTAAAGCATTATTTTGAGAAAGGGTACATAAACTTCACTAGACTGTCAAAGGGTTTCATGACAAAAAAGCTCAAGAACCCCTAGTACAAATATAGGCTGCCTTCAAATATGGGCTGTGCCTTCAAAAGAAGATAGGACTCTTTGAAAGAAAATGGGTATGTGCTAAAAATAATAATAATAATAATAACACTGGTCATAGGCCACATCCTTTGAAAGAAAATGGGTATGTGCTAAAAATAATAATAATAATAATAACACTGGTCATAGGCCACATCCAGGTTTAACAGAAGCCAGATTTATGGGATAAATGGGTCTATATCTGGACCCCCATATTAGATGAAAAGAAGGTGTGCGGAACTGGCCAAAGTCAATGGTCCCAATCTATCCCTTTCATTAGCCAAGATGACATCACTTGGGGAAGGCTGATTGCTTGATTCTTGGAGCTGATGATGATTTTCCAGCATCCCAAGGAGCCAGAAATGACTTTCATGTATACAAAATGCTCAGAAAAAGAAGATTAAATGAATTAAGGCAGTGGGTCCTGATAATACCAGTGGCCTCCTGTGGATGTGGGAGACCTATTCCTTCATTCCCCACCCTATCCCACATTGGACTCTGTTCCCCAACCTGGTCCAGATTTAGTTTCTCCTATTCCCTGACCTCCTGTTGAACCAGACCATACCTATCTGGTCCCAAACCCCAAACTCCTGGGAAGGTAGCACAAAGGGAAACAGTCCTCAGTGCCAATACCCGACATGGGAGCCAAGACTGTCTGACCTCTGTAAGTGGACGGAAGGAATGATACAGGGAAAGGAGAAAGCAAGAGCCAAGACATTATTGAGGGTGGAAAGATGGGATCTCTGGCCAATCTGTCTGCAGCAACTTGTCATTTTCCACCTCCGTTGCCCTCCCTGGGGAGCAGGAAGGTTCCAGGAGAAGCTAAGAAGGAATATATGATTGATTCTCCAAAAGAAAGTAAGGAGTTAACTGAGGTCATGCAATCCCCAGGGTGTCAAAGTTACATCAAATGTTAGGAATGGATGCTCTAGTTTTCTCAACCAAACCCAGGCTCTTAATGATTTAGTGTATGTAGCTCTTCATTGGCACTGAGTGGGCAGAGCAGAGGTAGTGGGGTAAGGGAAATTTTCCAGAGACAGTGTTGATGTAATAGAAAGAGTAATGAACTAAGAGTCATAAGACTTGATTTTAGTACTAGTGCTGTTCCTACCCACTGTATGAGCTTGCCTTCTCTGGGACTCAGCTTTCTCCTCTTTAAAATGAATGAGTTTGACTAGAGTATTTCCAAATTCCCCTGTAATATATGGCAATCTACAGTTCTGTGCTCCCTCTAGTCTTTGCAGTGGGTGATGGTGAGGATGGGAAAAAACATTCATCAATTTACTCATCATCCTTAAGTGACTTGCCAGAGGTCATACAGTGAATTAGAGAAAGACCTGGGACTAGAACCCAGATACTGTAGCTCCTAGCCCAAAGCCTCTTTCCACCACACTGTGTGGGAAGTGATCCCACATTCTCTTGCTTGGTTGTCCTAGGCTGCTGGAGGTAATGAGGGATGGGAGGGAAGAGAGGGTAGCTGTTTTGTTGCCAGGCACTAAATTTGTATCAAGAGATATTAAGTTTGGGAATGAAAGGTGCTTCCTTATGTTTAAAGAGTAGAGTTTAGACAGGCCAGCCTGATGCTCTGGCTGGACTGTAGCATGGTGCAAGGAATTGGGGGTGGGGTGGATTGAGTTAAAGATGTTAGAATGGACAATGATAGGTGTCTTTGTCCCCATTACAGCTGAGACTTAGGTTTGGAAATTAATTAGTGCCTTGATCTATATGCTAATAAAGAAACATTTACCAGAGGGTCCTCAATGCAGAATACTGAAACAGGAAAGGGCAGGCATGTTGCCTGCCCTCTTTTAGCCCCCTGGTGGATAGGGAGACAATGCAGACACTTGTGGAATCAGTAGAATTAAGTGATAGCATGTAGTCATTACCAGAAGGAATCGAGGGGAATTTGTCAAGGAATCATATTCATTCTCCTTGGCCAATACTGGGGCAGCCAGGTGGCACAGTGGATAGAGAACTGGCCCTGGAGTCAGGAGGACCTGAGTTCAAATCCAGCCTCAGACACTTACTAGCTGCATGACTCTGGGCAGGTAACTTAAACCTAATTGCTTCTCACCCGTGTGTGTGTGTGTGTGTGTACAACACCAGTTCAGCACTCAGATCTTAAAAGTACACCTAGCCTAGTTACTTGAGTTCATTGAGATCTTTTAGCTGTTCAACAGAATGACTTACCATCTCCTCATTTATTTTGAGTTTTACTTCCTCAGCTTCCTATTATCCATTTTTGTTTTTATTTTTTAAGTCTAAAGATCATTCTCTTTAGTTGAGAAAATAGAAGCAAAATTAGAGTTGAGCAATTCTGATTTCTCTTTGTAGTTTTTTTGTCCCTTTGGCAGCTGTCTGAGAGGCCTTTTTATGGGTCTGTTGGACCAATTAAAAATATCTAAACATGTGTTGCTCAGCCCCCAGGCATGCTGTCTGGATAGTTTCACAAAAAACAAGCTATTACTCCCTTTGAGGAAGAAGAAATCCCACCAGTAGGAATGTTACAGGGGCAGGGATAAGTAGCAGTCAAGGATAGTTAGTTGCTGGCAGCTGGAGTGAGCTATAAAAAATTCCAGCTGTGACATAGGATTGAATGAAGATAGTCACACTAAAATGAGAATCTGAGGGAGATTACACTCCTTTCTGAATTGGCAAAGGTGATGCTGGGTCTACTGTTTGGTTTTCCTTTTATTTGCTTCCAACTTAAATTATTGCCTCAATTAAAAAACATTTGCTATTTGATTTGTGAGTCCTGCTTGGTCTCTTGGTAGAGAGTAAAGTGGATTTGGGCTAGATGCATTGTACAACTATGCCAAAATACCACGCACTGAACCTGTTTCAAAGAGTTACAGAGTCAATCTGTGCCACATGTGCATGTATAAAACAAAACAAAACAAAAAACCACTTTTTCACTTTCCATCAGAGGATCTTAAGATTTTAAGCTCCTAATTATTGTTTACATTTGCATAGCTTTTAAAGTTTTCAAAGTGATTTTATCTTATCTATTTTGATCCTAAAAATAATCCTTTAAAGTGGGTACTGTGTCTCCTGTGTTCCAGTCCTGTGAACAAACTGCCTATTGAACATCTCAGATTGTATATCCTGTATGCATCTCAAACTCAACATGTCCCAGATAGAGCTCATTACATTCCACCCCCTGCAAGCCACCCTTCTTCAGGTCTTCCCTATAACTATGGAGGACATCACCATTGTTCTGCTAACCCAGGTTCTTGATGTCAGTATCATTCTTGACTCCCCATTCCCTTTCACTAAACATATCCAATCACATGCCAGATCTGACATGTCTATAGCTTCCAACTTCTCTTACATCCAGAAGTGTGCTGATAAATGTTTAACAACCAGTTCCCTAAGAGGGAGAATGCATATACAACACATTTTTAAGTTTAATCTGCATAAGTAACATTTTCTTTATCACTTTATTAAATCAGACAATCAAAAAAATAAACCAAGCCCTGATTTATGGTGTTTTCTGATCTCTGATGTGTAAATAATCATGCTGAAAATTTAATAAAATTGCTCTCACAAGCCAGTAGGAGCCAGCATGCCATGCTACACCCCTTCTCTCTCCTCATACAGCCACTTCAATACTTCTCATTTGATTCCACTTCTTCAAGTCTATCCTCACTCCAATTCATCCTCCAAAGAGCCACCATGGCTAAATCACAGGTATGAACCCCACTCCATTAGCCCTACTAGATAAACTTCAGTAAATCCCTATTATCTCTGGGATCTATTATTTCCTCTGATTGTCATTTAATGGATCATACAAATGGGTCTAGACCTGGAAGAGACCTTTGAGACCATCTGATCCAACTCCCTCAATTTACAGATGAGGAAACTGAGGCCCAGTAAGATTAAGTGATTTCTCCAGCTAATACATGTCAGAGGCAGGATTTAAATCCAGGTCTTTTGCCTCCATAACCAGTGTTTCTTCATTGGTACTATTGCCTCTAGAATAAAATATAAACTCCTTTCTTTGGATTTTAAAGCTAGTCTAGTCTTATTTTTCTAGTCTCTTTTTTTTTTTTTACATATTCCTCTCATCCATAGAGTCTGGCCATATTGACCTGCTCACTGTTCCTCACACACACAATATTCCATCTCTCATCTCAATGCCTTTGTACAAGTTGTCCTTCATGCCTGGAATGTACCCCTTCACTCCCACCTCTTAGAATCCCTGGTTTCCTTTAAGACTCAATTCAAGCATCATCTTCCTCATGAAACCTCTCCTGATTACCCCCACCCCCAAATGCATCCTTGTGTAATGGGGGACTTGCCAATGAAAGCCCAGTCCTTAGAAGCATAGGTAGGGGGCTCTGCCTGATGCAATCTCCTGCATGGTCTGTGGAGTGAGAGCAGGCATTCTATGACTGGTTTCCTATCCAATTACTTCAAGGTGAAGGAAGAGGCTTTTTGGTTGATTACTGAGCCAGGACTGAGCTTACATTCAAAAGGACATGAGCCTGCCAAAGCAAACCTTTCTCTTTCCTGCCTGGCTGCATTGGGGTAAGAATTACTACTGTAAGCCTAGGGAGTGGGTTGGGGGTGGGAGGAGATGAAAGATTGGAGGTAATAGTAATGACAGCAGTGGTTTCTTGCTGTTAGATGCCTATCTCCCCACCCAGGCCAACTCTTGGCCATGAGCATATTGTCCCTGATTCTTGCCTCTTTGTTTTTAGGTGAATGAGTGTGAAGGATGAATTGTAAGATCTCCAAAGGTCCAGGGATGGGAGTCCCTCCCAGAATCTGCCCCCAGAGCAGCCCCAAAGATTGATTTGCTTGACCAACCACAGCAGTGAATCAAATCAGTAGCCAAGATTATTTTTGGAATGACTTCATCTGTCACCTATGCCACATTTGGAAGTTATTTGGAGGAGAAAAATGCTTTGGAGTAAATATTTTAAGTCTGAACTGTTCTTCCCAGGGACTGAGGTAACACAGGGGAGAGTGTGCCCCTAATTTGGGGTGATATTTTGTGCTTCTTGTCTTTCTGTATCTTCTTAGTAAGTATCTCTGTCAAAACTAATTGGATCACTAATCACTGGTTCTGTCAATGATACAAGGGAGATATTAATTAACTGTTGGTTGGAGCTGAGGAGAACACACCTGAACGAGGACTTGAACCAATAGCCTTAAGAGGGTGCTCCCAACCCATGAGGATAAAACGTAACTAGTACTACTTTGGGAGAACCAACTTGTCTATGTCAGTGGGAATTGAGATAAGGACCCTCAGATCTTATAAAGGCTATTCTTATATTCATTTGTATGTGCTATAATATGTATATATTCATGTATATGTGCTTGTTTGCTTTCCCATTAAGCCACTCTCAGGGGCTTATCACTTTCACCTTTGTATTCCCAGAGTTTCTTGGCACATAATGGACCTTAGTAAATTCAGAAAAATTAAGATTCTTGTTCAAGGTCACAGAGTTGATAAGTAGCTGAGCTCATGTCAATAAACAAGCATCTATAAAGCACTCATTATGTGACAATCACTATTCTAAGCCCAGGTTACACAAAGAAAAAGCAAAAAAAAAGGTCATCAATTTCAAGGAATTTACATTCTAGTGGGGGGAAGAGGACCAATGACTTCATGGGTGACATCTTGACTTGTTTGTGAATTAGTTTTAAAAGAGGCAGAGCTGCACAAAGGCATCAGCCTCACTCTCTCTTCCAGAGTCATCCAAGTCCAGTAGCAGGGCAGCAATCAAGATCACTAACAATGGTCCAGGGTGCAGTGGATGACCTTGGCATCTTCCATGTCTGACCAAACTCTAAGCATCATGGGTTGGAACAAATTGTTCTCATCTTCCCATTCCACTGGGGGAAGTCTTTACATGCTGGAGGTAGACATTCCCCTAACTTATTAATGAGGCCTGTCAGTTACCCTCAACCTGGTTTAGCCCATCTGCCAAGCCTTTTTTTATCAAGGTACAACCTCTTCACGTGCTACAGCTTCTTGGAGCCACAGGTGAGAAGTGAGTGAAGGTAGACCCCAAAGGAAGATGAGCAGCTCTGAAAAGGGCTTGGCAAGCCCTCACACCAGAGTGCTAGTCTTCCCAGAACACCCCATACACCCCAGCGGGAAGACAATGTGTACATAAAGTACTAGGTACATATATGTATGTAGATATACATGTATATATCTACATATATATACATATATATGTAGATATAGATCTATACAGAGATAGATACAAAGATTAAATGGCAAATAGCTTTAAATATGAAAGGGGGGGTAGTGCCTCCTGTAGGAGATAACTCTTGTGCTGCTGACTCTTAAAGAAAACTAGAGATCATAAGAGTTAGAAGCTAGGAAGGAGAGCATTTTAGGCAGGAGGCTTAGCCAGTGCAAATGTGTGGAGGTAGAAGATGGACCTTCCAGATGGAATGTCATGTGTGAGGAATAGTAAGTGGGCCATTACTTGGTATTAATTACAGGCATTATGGCTGGATCATAGAGTGTATAAAGAGGGTGTAATATATAAGAAGGTTGGGAAAAAGGGGAGGACATAGGATGTGAAACTTTGTTTTTTTATTTTTTTTTATTTTTAACATGTGTTTTTAAAACTTTGGGTTACAAATTTTCTCCTTTCCTCCCTCCCCACCCACCCTCATTGAAAAGTCAAGCATCTCGATACAGGTTATAGATGTGTAGTCATGCAAAACACTTCCATAGTAGTCCTGTTGTGAAAAACTGAGTATATTTCCCTTCATCCTATCCTACCCCACATTTATTCTATTCTCTCTTTTGACCCTGTCCCTCCTCAGAAGTGTTTGCTTCTGATTACCCCTCCCCCAATCTGCCCTCCCTTCTATCATCCCTCGTTCTCTTATCCCCTTCCCCCCATTTTCCTGTAGGGTAAGATAGAGTTTCATACCCAATTGAGAGTGTATGTTATTCCCTCCTTAAGCCACATCCTATGAGAATAAGATTCACTCATTCCCTCTCACTTTCCCCCATTTCCCCTCCACTGTAAAAGCCTTTTCTTGTCTGTTTCATGTGAGATAATTTATCCCATTCTACTTCTCCCTTTCTCCTTCTCCCAGTATAATCCTCTCTTGCCCCTTAATTTTATTTTCCAGATATCACCCCTTCATCTTCAACTCACCCTGTGCCCTCTATCTATCCATCTATACATACATATAATTTTTTCCCTCCCACTACCCTAATACTGACAGAGGACTCATGAGTTACAAATATCATCTTTCCCTGCAGGAATGTAAACAGTTCAACCTTAATAAGTCCCTTATGATTTCTCTTTCCTGTTTACTTCTTCCATGCTTCTTTTGAGTCTTGTATTTGAAAGTCAAATTTTTTATTCAGCTCTGGTCTTTTCCTCAGGAATGCTTGAAAGTCCTCTATTTCATTGAATGACCATTTTTTACACTGAAGTATTATACTCAGTTTTGCTGGATAGGTGATTCTTGGTTGTAGTCCTATCTCCTTTGCCCTCCGGAATATTATATTCCATGCCCTCTGGACCCTTAATGTAGAAGCTGCTAAATCTTGTGTTATCCTGATTGTGTTTCCACAATATTTGAATTGTTTCTTTCTGGCTGCTTGCAATATTTTCTCCTTGACCTGGGAATTCTGGAATTTGGCTACAATATTCCTAGGAGTTTTCTTTTGGAGATCTCTTTCAGGAGGTGATTGGTGGATTTTTTCTATTTCGATTTTACCCTCTGGTTCTAAAATATCAGGGCAGTTTTCCTTGTTAATTTCTTGAAAGATGATGTCTAGGCTCTTTTTTTATCATGGCTTTCAGATAGTCCAATAATTTTAAAATTCTCTCTCCTGGATCTATTTTCCAGGTCAGTTGTTTTTCCAATGAGATATTTCACATTCTCTTCTATTTTTTCCTTCGTTTGGATTAGTGTTACAGTGCCTTGATTTCTCAAATTGTTACTAGCTTCCAATTGCTCCATCCTAATTTTTAAGGAAGTATTTTCTTCAGTAAGCTTTTGGACTTCCTATTCCATTTGACCAATTTTACTTTTTAGGGCATTCTTTTCCTCACTGGCTTTTTGGACCTCTTTTGCCATTTGGGTTAGGCTATTTTGTAAGGTGTTATTTTCTTCAGTATTTTTTTGGGTCTCCTTTAGCATCACTCTCAGTTTTTCCTCTACTTCTCTTACTTGCTTCTCAAAATCCTTTTTGAGCTCTTCCAAGGCCTGGGACTGATTCATATTTTTCTTGGAGGCTTTGGATGTAGGAGCTTTGGCTTCGTTATCTTCTTCTGGTTGCATGTTTTGATCTTCTTTGTCACCAAAGTAAGATAATATAGACCGACTCTTTTTGTGCTGCTTGCTCATGATCCCAGCCAATTATTTGAGTTATAAACTCTTTGTTAAGGTAGGGGTCTGTTTCCAGTGTGGAGAATGTACTGTCCCAAGCTTCAGGGGTTTTGTGCAGCTGCTTTCAGAGATACTTCTAGGGATCTGTAAATTTTCAGTTCTTCCAAGGTGCTGTGATCAAGGGTGAGGTGTTTACTCCTTTCCTGTCCTGTGTTCTGGTCTATTAGTGACCACAAGCCCTCTTTTCTGTCTTGGAGCTGTGAGGAGGATTTCCTCTCCATAGCCACTGCAAGCTCCACCATGTCAGCACTCCTCTCACCCCAGGACTGCCACCCAGAACTGTGACCCAGATCCAAGCATGGGCAAAGTGAGAGAATCCTGCACCAGCAGAGAGATCCCTGCAATCCCCCTCTGATCAGCCACCCGATTTCCCCTCAGTCTGTGGGCCGGAAGCTCAAGAGGCAGCTGCCACCCCAGGGCCAAGCTTCGGTAATGGGGCTGGAACCCCACTGTGCTTCTCTCTCACCACCATAGACACAGACTTTTCCCACTGACCTTCTATGTTATCTTTGGCGTTCATGGGTTGAGAAGTCTGGAAACCGCCACAGCTGCCCACAATTCAGTCCTCTGAGGCCTGCTCCAGGTTCGCTGCAGCCATGCGCCCATGCTGAACTGCTCTCCTCTCCCCACCCGGCATGATATACCTTTTTGATCAACAATCCAGGCTGTCTTTAGCTGGAAATTTGTTTCACTGTCTTTTTTGGGGTTCTGTTGCTTTAAAATTTGTTTAGAGCAATTTTTATAGGTATTTGGAGGGAGAGCTCAAGCAAGTCACTGCTTTTACTCCGCCATCTTGGCTCTGCCCCCGTAAAAGTTTTTAAATACCAAAAAGTAGTCTTTGTATTAGATCCTAGAGGAAATGGGAAGCTGTTGGCATCCATTGAGTAGGAGGATGACATGATAAGACCAACTCTTTAGGAAAATTGCAGCTGAGTAAAAGATTGATTACAGTGGGGGGAGTATTGACACTAGGGATCCAATTAGAAGCTATATCATCCTCAGAGAGGCAACACTGCACAATGACTAGAGAACTAGCCTTAGAAGTAGAAAGATCTGGGTTCAAGTCCCACCCCTAACACATACTAGTTATGTGATCCTGGGCACACAGTACCTGGATCTCTCAGCATCCTGGGCAATTCTCTAGAATTAGAAGTTATAGAGAAGGCACTGACCTGCACCAGTAGAAGGAGTTTCGAATGCCAGTGAAATCACAGGACCAAGTCCTATCCTGTGAGCATCATTGTAGTTCTTATTATCATTATTGTTCTGACTCCTGGTCCAAAGCTCTTCACATAGTTGTAAATTACTCCTTGAAGACAAGAATCAGGTCTTAAAGCTAGCACAGGACTCAGCACCTAGTAAGTACTAATGAACTCCAACAGCTAGGTGGCACAGTGGATAGCATATTGGGCATGGAGTTAGACTTCAGTTCAAACCCTGCCTCAGGCACTTACTTAGCTGAGTAACCATGGAAAGTCATTTCATGTCTCTCAGCCTCAGTTGTTAATTCCTACTTCACAAGGCTGTTGTGTGAATCAAATAAGGTAAAATATGTAGCTTTACAACACTATACAAATGTTAGTTATTATTATTGTTATTATTTATTGAATTGTATTAAGTAAGGACTTTCCAGTGACCAACACTTCATATGTTCATTGTTATCCTTCGTACTTAAGAGGACTCAAATGACATCACAATGTCAGGGTCAATGTATAATGTGTCCAGTTCTGGCTGATCAGATCAATACAAGCTCAGAAGGCTTTACCACAAGTCGGGCACAAACAGTCCATATGAACATATGGGAAGGAGATGTCTCTAAACTTACACATCTCATGTTTCTTTTGAACTACTACAATTCTGCTTTGCTCATAGAGCACAGTGCCTTCTCTGATGCAGACACGCCATACTGGACAGTTCTGTGTCAATGTCTCCCATGTCTCCCAATCTATACCAAAGTTCTTCAGAGAAGGTTTGAGTGTCCTTGCATCATTTCTTTTGACCTCTGTGTGAGCACTTGCCCTGTGTGAGTTCTCCATAAGATAGTCTTTTAGGTAAATGTGCATTTGGCGTTTGAACAAAGTGGCCATACCATTGGAGTTGTGCTCTCTGCAATAGAGTTTGAATGCTTGGCAGTTCAGCCTGAGAAAGGACCTCAGTGTCTTGCTGGGTGATCTTCAGAATCTTCCTAAGACAATTCAAACAGAAGCAATCCAGTTTCCTTGCATGGCGCTAGTAGACTATGCAGGTTTCACAGGTATACAACAATGAGGTCAGCACAACGGCTCTGTAAGACCTTCATTTGGTAGGCAACCTAATAGTTCTTCTTTCCCTGGATGTGTATATAGATATAGATATAGATATAGACCTTGCCCCTCAAGCACAAAGTATGTTGGATAACCCTCTAAAGAGAAAAACACAAGGTTTTGGCAAACAATAATAATCAATAAATAATCGATCATAATAACTCTCATGTAGAATCTTTCCTGATGCTACTATGGTGATTATGTGCCAGCGATAGCTGTACCAGCTTTTAGGCCTCACTCTCCTCATCTGTGAAATAAGGAGATAGGACTAGATGATCTAGCTCTCTTCCAGCCTCAAAATCTGTGATCTGATCCTCTGAGAAGGAGGCAGCTTTATCCTGAAGTCTGGCTTCTTTCTACCTGGAGATGGGGGTGGCCCAGGTGACCAGATCCCAACGCTAGAGTTCTAGAATTCTGAGGCTGTTCTGCTCCCCCAGTCCCAGGGATCCAGTCCAAGCTGGCTGTGGCTGTTCCCATACTGTATTCCCATGGCTATGCTCCCCTTTTGCTGATCTGCTCTATCCTTTCATCCCATTCCAGCTTCCTTCTCCTCTCTGCCTTTATCTTTGGCTCTGTTTCCATGTCTAACTTTTTCCAGGCTTTGTTACCATCTGTCCTCTAAGACTTGTTTATTACCAACAGCGACATTTTCCTTTCCAAGTGCAGGAGCTGATAGGGCCTTGCCCCTGGCTCTCCCCCATGGATGCCTGTGTTCTGAGGGATGAGGATGCATGGAGGGAACTCCTCAGCTAGAAGGGAAACTGCTGCCCAGCGGCTTCCAGAGAGTTAAGGCTGGGCTCCTTCCAGCAGCTACATACAGCCAACTGTTTGTAAGGAAAACAAAGGGAGCTCCAACATTCCATTACGTTCCAGAAATTGCTTCAACCTCTGGAGAACATCCTTCCCCTTTTCAGTTTCCTGTCCCTCCCCTCCCCTCCTGCCCCTGCCCCTGCCCCCATCCCTCCTCTATCCTATTTCCTCTGTCACTGCCTCCCATGATTTTCATTAGAGATAGGGGCTCCTCCCTAGAGACAGAAAAAAGCCAGATGGCATCAAACTTGCCAATATAATCACCATCGTCAATTCAACAAATATCTATTGCATACGTTCTATGTGCAAGGTACTGTACCATGCCTAAGACGGAGACATAGCAGAACAAGTTGGGGCTCCTGCCCTCAAGGAGTTTACCGTCTGACTGGGAAGATTGGAATGTAAATTCCTTGTGAACAGGGATTGTGTCATTCTTTGTACTCGTATCCCCAGTGACCAGAACAGCATTGGGCCCCTAGTAGTCACTTTAGAAGGTTGCTAGGTGGTACAATTTGGAAGACCTGAGGTTAAATCCTACCTCAGGCATTTACTAGCTGTGTGGTCCTGGGCAAGTCACTTACCCTCTCTCAGCCTCAGTTTCTTCATCTGTAAAATGAGGATAATAATAGCACATATCTCACCTGGATCAGATTAATTAGCATATGTAAAATGCTTTGAAAACCTTGAAGTACCATATAAATGCTAGTTATTGTTAATAAATGCTTGATGATGGGTTGATTGAGAGAAAATGCTTCCACAAATGACTATTTTACAAGTCAGATTATGGTAAGTACTCCGAGAGATATATCAACAGAACGCAAAGACAGTTCAGAGGAGGAAGAGAGAACTTTTGACTGGGAGGTTCTAAGACCACGTGCAGGAGGTAACATTCACCTGGACCCTGAAGGATGGGGAGCATTTAAAGTGGTGGATTGGAGGGAAAGTCTATTCCGAGCACAACCAAGACTATTGAGAAAAGGCACAAAATTGGTGGGAGAAGTTTGGGGGGAATAGTGAGCAATTCGTTTTGACCAGATCACAGGGACTATAAAAGGGAATTGTGTGAGATATTACTGGAAAGGTATATTGTAGTGAAGGGCACTTTAATGCTAAGGTATCCTCACCATCATTGTGGAATGTAGTTCAAAAGACACATGCCTGAGGACTCTGGCTATTTAACTCTGGGTGTTTTCTGTTCTGCATTCTAAAGAGCTTGGTGCCTGGGGCAAAGCCTGGAAATGAAAGCCCAATCTAGCTCAGACTCTGAGAGGAATGGACAGGTCTATCATTAAGGGAAAGGAAAGCTTTTTCTCCTCTAGTTCTCTGACCGCATGTGTTCCCTAGATGTGTTTCTCTACATGAGTCCACTCTTCCTAATTGTGTTTTGTTTTTGTGAGAGAATGTGGCCAAGGTTTGTGGAGAAAATACTTTATTGCTATTTTATCTTATTATGTTATTTTATTAAATTACTTTTCTTCAAACTAATCACACCCTCTGGTTAACTAATAAAGGTAACACATTGGTGGGGGCCCAGAGCTATGGTTTTGAATGGACTTGGAAGCAAAGAATACCTTGATCCCTAGGGTAGGTTTACTTAAGGGGCATACTTTCTGAGTTAAGAAGCCACCCAGATGCAACAATTGTGTATTAGAGTTATATGTTTGCATCTTACCCCTCATTATATTGTAATTTTCTTGTCATATATGATTTTTGTGTCTTCCTCAGTCATTTCAGTCAAGTCTGACTTTTTGTGACATCATTTGGGGTTTTCTTGGTAGAGATACTAGAGTGGTTTACCATTTACTTCTCCAGTTCATTTTACAGATGAGGAAACTGAGGTAAACAGGGTTAAGTGATTTGCCCAGGGCCATACAGCTAGTAAGTGTCTGAGTTTGGATTTGAACTCAAGTCTTGCTGACTCCAGTCCTGGTACTCTGTCCACTGAGCCACCTAGCTGCTTATTAATAGCATTCGGCAGGTATTTAACAAATATGTTTAAGTGAATTGTATTGTCAATTAGTCAACAAACATTTACTAAGCACTTCTATATGACAGGCACTAAGCTCAATGCTGGGGATACAAAGGAAAAAAATAACAGTGTCTGCTTTCTAATGGTAGTGACATAAATAAATAGGTACATCCAAGTTATACACGGATAGGAAGTAACCTTGGAGGGGAAGGTGTTGGCTAGAGACAGACAGACAGACAGAGAGAATATTTATTATGTACTTAGTATGTACCAGGCACTGTGCTACAAATTTAAGCAAATAAGACAGCGCCTACCCTCTCAAAGCCTTTATTCTATGGGAAAAGACAATATATAAAGGGGAGCTGGAATTTAGGGGAGGGAAGGGTGGGCAAGGGTGCTGGCAAGGAGGTGGAGGATTATGGATTGTGAGTTGAGCACAGAGTGAGGTGAAAATGGTTTGAGTGTCTCATGAAAGAGTGGTCCAGGCTAGGGACTCACAAATCATGAGACTGGATCTTAAGGAGGAGGGCTCTCCAGAATGGAAAGGCTGTTGGGGAGTAGGTGGAAGAGTCCAGAAAGTGGGTTAAAGAAGGACGCCCCACCTTTAGGGAACCTACTTTGTGTCAGTTTCACAATCAGAAAGTCTCCAAGAAATGCCAGAACGCAAAGACCCATTCAGAGCGGCGACCCTATGACACCAGGGAGAGGAAGGCTGGGCTCCAGAAACTTGGGACAATTATACCCTCCTTGAACGAAAGTACCATTATTCAGAGTCCCAAAGAGGTTAAAAGATTTAAAGGAAGGAATAGAGTCGAGTCAGGATTCAAGCCTGGGCTTCCTTCTCTGCTCCTTCAGAGGGTTAATAATATCTAGTGGGGATGGAAGACAAAGCTTTTGACCCAAGTCTGAGAGGCAGACCTGGGCAAGGTTCAAAACCCAGGTCCTCTTTTCTATCCACCATGGGGCACCAGTGCACTGTTAGGAAGGGCCATAAGGGAGAAGCTGGTCAGTCCAGGCAGCATCTGGGCAGAGGAGCAGAGACCTCAGAGGCCCTTTGGTAAGTCCACTTGTCACATTCCAGAAGCTTAGAGGATTCCGAGCTCCAGTCTTAGCCTAAGCCAGGAGAGACTGGCATCCGTCCTAGGCATTTCCTCCTCTTTTCTACTCCGCCTGACTGCTGTGCTCTCTCCCTTTTAATCTCTTCCATCTGGCACCTTTGGGACCTCAGATATGGCTCAGGGATTATTGCCCTCAGATATAATCACTCAGTGTTTGGATAAAGGTATAAAGAAAACCTTACCAGGAAGGTAAACATTTACAGCTGAACCCCAGATGATTCTCTCTGAGTTTTTTCTTACTCTCCATATCCCAGAAATTTTGGGGTGATAGTACCCCTCCCTCTACCACTTTTACTAGTCCTTATTTGGCCTCTGGAACACTTAGATTCCCTCAATCTCCCAGCCTTGATGCTGACAAGCTCCTCATTCCCTTTAATGCACCAGAAACATGGGTGCTTTTTTTCCAAAAAGGATTCAATAGCAACTAACTAAGAAAGATATTTTCCTCCTTTGTTTAGTTTAAAACATTCCAAAACCTTATCTGTAGACATACAGAGGATTGAAAGCTGGAATGGGACTTAGGCACCATCTAGTTTAACCCTCTCATTTTCAATCAGTCCAAGGAGGAAAGCAAAATCCAAAGAAATGAAATGATTTTATCCAAGGTCATAGGCATCTTAGAGCTAGTCTGATCCAGTCCCCTTATTCTGTAAATAAGGAGAACAAGGCCCAGAGAAATTAAATGACTTGCTCAAAGTCACAAGAACATCAAGCAGTAGAGCTGGAATTTGAACCGAGGTCCTCAGATTTCCAGATCCACTGTTTTTCCCACTACCCCATACCACCATATTGCCAGTCGCCATGTTCCCAAGAGGTGCCCGGAGCAGAGCTATCCACTTTCTTTGGTGATTTCAAAGTTCTCACCCACTCTTGAATGCTATTGTACTTACCACCAAGCGATGGCTTCTGGGAATCATTTGTTCTAAGCCTGTTTACAGAACTGACCCTGAATGAGTCCAACATTTCACATATGCTCCTCCTGTACCACTGCCTGCTCCTTCCATCCATTGCCCTATCCCAGGGGAAGCACCCATGCAAAGCCCTGACTCATCATTTTGTGATACCAGAAAACTTGATGTGAGACAACAATAAGCCAAAAACCATTCCTTATACATAATACAATATACATATACGTTACACATAATACAATATATATAATAATACAACAGTAAGTGTTGTTATTACTACTGTAATGAAAGTTTCATTACTACCCTATGCTTTCACAAAATAATTGTTATCAAATACACATTGACCTCCCCTCACTGTTTCCCTCACACATACATTCTGGAAATGGCCTTCTTGTGTTACAAAGGAAAGCCATTTTTGATATTTCTTGTGATGTTTTTTCTCTGGTCCTTACTGCAGGGTTCGACATATATTAAATGGTTGCTGATTGGTTAAGCAAAACCAAGTTTTTTGTTTGTCAGTTTTGCTGTTGTTGTTGTTGTTTTCCATCCAGTGATCACGCCTAACAGCATAGGCAACACTTTACACCTGTAGTTCTCACCTTTCCAAGGGAAAATGGGAGGTCCAATTCTTCATCTCTTCTCAGAGGCCAAGATCAGCATCATAAAATTTCCCTTAAACATGTTTTTTGAAACTATTGGTATATCTTGTTTTTATATTGCCTTCATTTCTGAGTATATCTCTTCCTCCTCTATAGAGTTGTCACTTATGACAAAGAATAAATAAGAAATGGGCAAATAAAGTAGTTAAGCAAAAGTAAACAACGTTATCCACCAAGATTGATCATACACACAACGTTCCACAAATGTAATTCTTCCCTAACTCTTTTTAGGGCAAAGATGAAAATCATACAATTCTCACTAACAGGAAGGGAGGCGATATATCATTACAAGGAGAAGGTTCAGCAAACAAAGGTACTTCATTGGATGAAGCAGATGTCAAAATACCTACTGAACATCCCTTCCTTCCGTAGCTTAGAGAAGTTGTTACAAGGGAAGAAAAGACTCAGAAGGTGTGGTTTTTACTTAAGAGTGCAGAAGGGGAGAGAAAACTGATGTGCATTGAAAGAGATAACTAAAAACCACAGGCTGAGTATACTAAATGCCGAACAAATGATAGTAACAATAACTGGTCTTTTAGAAAGTGCTTTCCTTTCAATAGCCCTATAAAGTCAGGCATGCAAGTATGATTATGCCCATTTTACAGATGAAGTAACTGAGGCCCGAAAGGTGAAAGGACTCAGCTAATCCTGAGTGGTCATGGTCATTCAGCTAGTACCTGGGCTTCAAACCTGGCAAGTAAGGCAGTCTTTCTAACATTCCTCCTGTCCCCTAAGGGACAGGTAGGTAGTACAATGGATAGAGCACCAGGCCTAGAGGCAGGAAGACTCATCTTCCTGAGTTCAAATCTGACCTCAGACACTTACTAGCTGGGTGACCCAGAACAAGTCACTTAACCCTAGTTGTTTCAGTTTCCTCATCTTTGTCAAGAAAACCCCAAATCAGGTCATGAAGAGTCAAACACAATTGAAACAACTCAACAACAACCTGTTATCTAAATGGTACAGTCAATCTAATGCAAGATCAAAAAATCAGGTTTAGAGCTAGAATGAACCTGAGAAGACATCTACCATAATCTCTTCATTTGACAGATGAAGGAACCAAACCCCAGAGAGGTGAAGTTATTTACCTGGAATCACTCAACTAGCAATTGTCCAGAGGCAGGATTTGAACCTATATCCTCTACTCTGGAGCCAGTGTTCTTCCATCTGTACCATGTAGAGGGAAAGAATGTCATGGATCAGGGTGGTGAGGACAGGCTTCATGGAGGAGATGGAACTTGAACATTGTGTAGGATGCACCAGTTGCCTAAGTTGGGAGCCATTTCCCCCTCCATTTGCTATAGGAGTTTGAGTGTAGAGAGCTCACAGCTGTTCTTTTCCCTGAGAAGATGATGGTGATGAATTATTGTGGGTCATCCAGACTGGAATTCCAAGGACCACTGCCATGTCTGAAATGCACCAGATTCCACTCAATGCTGGAAACCACAAGCCAAAGATGATTGACTGTGACTTGAAGCATGCCTCCTCAATCCCCAGTCAGAAAATAGTCACAACATGTTTGTAACAGGCTACTGAGATTCAAGAAGACCAAAGCCAAACATGTCTAAAGAAAGAACAAAAGTATTAAAATAGGCCAAGACTTAGGAGTGGAAAAATCTCCAGTCTTGGAAGAGGAGAGGAGAGGAGAGAAGATAGGAGAGGAGAGGAGAGGGGAGGTGAGGGGAAAGGAGAGGACAGGAGAGGAGAGGAGAAGAGAAGAGAGGAGAAGAGAGGAGAAGAGAAGAGTTCAAATCCCATCATGGTTCTAGGGATAGCTTTCATTTAAGGAGGTTCTTTGCATTGGGCCTCTGATGAGTTTTAACCAAGGCATCACCTAGTGGCAGCTTCCCCTAATTACAAGCAAAACCACCCAAGAGGAAATAAAGAAGTGCCGTTGATGTTGAAAATCCAGACTGTTAAAGTGACAGCAAATGTTACCTCGACTGTTGATTACTTATTAAAGAAAAGCACAATCTTTCTCATTAGGACAAAGGAAGTTAACTATGAAGACTGTCATATGTGTCTTACCCTTACCTTTTGTTAAATACAATTTAACACTCTGAGAGTTGGGGCAGGGAGTTCAGCGCTCTACAAAGAAGGGAAGTTTATCAGCAGAACACCAGGGGTTGGTTTCATTGGACACAATGGAAACCCAAGGAAGAGCGGGTACATTGGAGGGGTGGCACTGCTGTGGATGGATGTGAAGGAGCAGGGAATTAGGGTTAGTGGCCAGGAAATGAGGCTTCGATTTAGGCAGCCCATGACTCAGAATCATAGGGATTTCCAGTGGCGCCATATGGCCCTGTTGCCACACCCTTCCTTCACAGAAACAAAATGATGATTAACAGGCTGCTAAATAGTAAATAATAGTCAATAAATATTTATTAAATGCCTACTAAGTGCCAGGTACTGTGCTAAGTGTTGGGGATACAAATAAGGAAAAGAAAGACAGTCCCTGCCCTCAAGGAGCTCACAATCGATTGTGGTACGACAATACACAAAAGGAAGCTGAAAGGTGGGGGCAGGGTGGCCACCCTGGAGCAAAGGGGCATGAAGGCTGTGGAAACCAAGCAGAGGAGCTGATGGGAAATGAAGTTAGCTGGAAAATTCTGAGCTCTTTATAAGGGAAGGTTTGGGAAAGAGTTTATTGCTCTTCCCTCCATCCCTCCAACCAGAAGGGAGAGGCAATTGAGGGTCCTGTGAAGGTGTTGAGGACCAGTTGGTAATGAGCCTCTGTTCTTCAGACTTTGGTCAATAAACATCCAGTCCATCACCAAGGCCTCACTCAAGTCTTTCTAGCTTAGTAGGACCTACTAGAGATTATGCTCAGCCCGCCCTTAAGAACCAACCTCTGTAAGGTATCAGGGCAGGACTGTACACCGTCTTCCATCTTCCTTAATCATTATGTTGCAAAGACCCTGGAGAGGCTGTGTGTCTCTAGGAAGGACTCACCCTTCATCTCCTCTCCCAATTATTTCCATCTAATAGTTTTAAAAAAACCTTTAGAAAAATTTCCATAGACTTTCTGAGTAACTTTCTCCAATGTGTAACGGCCAAAATTATATTCCTAAGTAGCTGTATGGTGCTGTTTTTTCCTTATGGCCCAACTGAATCTTTCATGCTACTGTTTAGGGGGGTCACAGTGTAGTAGAAAGAACACTGCAGGGGGGCAGCTAGGTGGCAAAGTAGAGACAGCACTGGCCCTAGAGGCAAGAGGGACCTGAGTTCAAATCCAGCCTTAGACATTTACTAGTGGACCCTGGGCAAGTCACTTAACACTGATTGCCTAAAGAAAAAAAAAAGAAAAAGAAAAAGAAAAAACACTGCAGCCGAAGTTTAACTCTAACACTTACTGGCTGTGTGACCATTATCAAGTTGCTTAAATTCCCTGAGCATCAATTTCTTCATAGATAAAATGAGGAAAATCATACACTCATTGTTTTGCAGGGTTATTTGTGGGAAATGGTCTTTGTAAACCTTAAAGTTCTACAGCATCCAGTGTCCCTGATCCTTTGGGCAGTCTGGTAAAGATTGTGAGTCCTTTCTCAGAATAATGTTTTTAAATGCATCAACTAAAATAGATAGGATTACAAAAGAAACCAAAGGTTAGTGAAAATAAAGATGCCATTTATGCCTATCGTAGAGATCCCTTGAAATCTATTCATGGACACCTTGAGGGGAACTCCAAATTAAGAACCCCTTTACTATGTAAATGTGAGTTATTATCAAATTAGTAGATAGTTTCCTTTCTCTCTTCCACTGTGAAAGTCATGAAAGATGCCCTAGACAGGAAACGTGCCCACCCCCAGCTCCCACACCCCAGTGGTCTATTCTGCCCCTCTCATCTTCTTCCTGTTCTGTGGTCCTTTTCCCCCTCTGTCTCCTTCCTCTTCCAATCCCTCCCATTCAGCCTCCTTCTACCCTTGAGAGCCTGTCTGGCCACCTCTCCCAGACCTAGACATCTCAATGAACTGCTGTTGCCCCACAGCTACCTTCAAGTTCTCTTATCTCTTTCACAGCTAGGTTTTATCAGCACCTGCAAACTGCCTCTCCAGGAAGAGTGAAGATGGGAGCCCTGACTGAAGTCAGTTTACAAACACCACTCTTGCCAGATTCCTAGCTGGATAGCTTTTCTGTGTGTGTATATGTGTTGAGGGGTGCAGAGAGCCTTAGAAGAGTGAGGGAGAAGAAAAAGGAGGGCCCCCTAAAGTGAGGCAAACCCCACCAGAGTGGGGGTCTTGGCTCTGCCTTCTGAGAATGTGTCACGGTGACTAGAAGCAGAGGAGAGGAAAATCAGCCCTCCCACTACCCATTCTAAATGGCTAGGTGAGAGGCCACAGGCCCTCTCCTTCCGCCCACTGTGTCTGGAATTGCTTTGCTGCCCTCCTGGTCTGGAGGAAACAAACAAGTCTGGCACTAAGGGGCCCTTACATCATGTAAATGTAGACTTTGGCTTATGACTCTGGTCAGGGACTTCCACCAACAAACCAGAAAAGGCCTTGGCAAAGAGGGTTTGTCTTGCTTTGCCCTGGCTCACCCTCCCCATCTTTAACTCCCTCATAGCTATACTCAGGCCAAGGATTCAGATTCATATTTGGTGAGGGGGGAAAGGATGAGGCAATGTTGGGAAGAAATTAGAGGGAGGGTAAATTACAGCTTTGCACATAGTAGGCACTCAATAAATATTGAATGAATGAATGCTTGATGACTGAATAAATGAATCACTCCTCCAACTGTCTCCTTCAACCTTCAGTCTGATATTCCTTCATTGATATTCCAGTTACATGCATTAAGACCTTGAATTCCCATAGGGCTTTTCAGTTCTATTTTTTTCATTTTATTTTGCCACCTGCCCCTAGTCTGCCAGAGGATGACTGATAATCAGCCTTGGTTGGTACATTGACCATACCTCTTCCATTCTTAAAGCCCCCAACCCAGATCTTGTTGTTTGGCCCCTGCTGAGCAAAACTAGTCAGGTCCTAGTGATTAGGAAAAGGCACTTCTGGCCCATATTCAAGTTAAATAAATAAGCATTTATTATTAGGCATTGTGCTAGGTGCTGCTAATGCAATGATAAATACAAAATAGTCCCTGCCCTCAAGGATCTTATACTCTACTTATGCTGTACCATCTAGGCTATTTCCCTTTTGGGAGTTCTAAATAGCTTCTTATTGTCTCCCAAGGAAATTTCAAAAAGCATGCAAGATCCCCTAAAATCTGGTGTATCACCTCACATTTCTAAATGTGGCTGGAGTCCTGACAGAGTGTCTCTTCTATGCCTGAGGCACTTTCCTTCTTCCATGTTTGTCTTCACTGTTTCTTAAGTTTGGAATGTCCTCTATCTCCCTCTTTTTGTTAGATTTCTACCTATCTTCATATATTTAATCTATCCATCTTGATTCCAAATGTTCTCAAGTCCCTTTTCATGTATGTGTCTTGTCCTTTTGGTCAGACTGGGACCTCCCTTACACAGGGTCTGTAACTCTCCCAAACAGACTGGGAGCCCTTCTGAATCCCTCTCATTCTCCAACAAGGGGTTTTGATTATTGGGGAAAAGAGCTCAGGTTTGAATGAAGACCAAACTTGGAAGACTGTGGGCAGCAACAAACATATGGAATACTATTCTTCCCTGGCTGGGGGGAGACTGGGGCTCCAGGGAGAGTGTTGGGTGTACAGGGAATGCTGTTAGACTCGCAACCAAACACAACAATGGGCCTTAGTGTTTCTATGGGAAATTCAACCAAATTCTCCAAATACACGGCTTTCTTCACCCAGTGGCTAGACATCATCACATGGTGTTAATACACTTACTCCTTGTTTGTCCTATGCCCCTGTGGGTGTTTTTCCAGAGCGTGGTTTCTAGGGGATGGTTGAATTTGCTTACCATGCCAACCTGCACGTCTGAGAGAGTGAGGAGATCAAGGGTGAATGCAGTTCTAGTTCAGGAGTATCTGAGGTCAACCAGACCAAAAGTTGAGCACCAAGTGACCCCCAAATTTAAAACTCAATTGAATACCATGATTGGAATTAGATGGGAGAAGAAAGAGAGGAACCCAAATGTTCCCCCACTCCCCTTGACTTTCCTTATATTCCTAATTACAACATAATTATAACTTAAATTTCTATTGAGCTTTGGAGTTTAAGAAGTACTTCTTTTGAAAAGACCCTGTGAAGTAAGAAGAACTATTATCATTACTAGTATCACTAGTATCATATAACTAGTATCATCAATTTCTTTACTCATTAATTAATCTGTGATCTCACTGAAGTGGGTGCTCCATCTAATGATGTAAGCTCCAACTTACCCACCTCTTCTTGTCTTATGAGACTCTTGTCCATGTGCTCCCATAAAATTTCCACAGGGGATCCACCCATCAAACTGGGGTCATTCTTCTGAGTCATTTGATGTTATGTAGGACAAGCATAACAAAATCCAGCATCCCTTGTTCTCACTATATGACTGACCTGCCTCCATTTCTGGTCATACTATTTTGATATCTTTATGTCACTTGCCACTAGATTTCAGATATCTTTCATGTCATTTGCCCAGATCTCATTGTTTATAGTACACGTGCCAATCATTCATTTCTCTTTTGCTTTTTGATGGATCTGCAATTCCAGTTCTTCAAGACTAACAGTGTTCCATGATTCTGAACTGTATGATCTCACTGCAAGAATACTGGTGTTAAAAAGATGATTTGGGGCCAGGCCATAGTAGTGTATGCTTTAAACCCTGATTAGGTTGAGGCTGGTGAATGGCTCAACTTGGGGGTTATGAGCTACAGTTTGCTGAACCAATGAGGTGTCCACATTAAGTCTTACATCAGTATGGTAAGCCTTCAAGAGTAGGGGGCCACCAGGCTATCTAAGGAGGGACAAACCAGCCCAGGCCTGAAATAGAGCCAATCAAACCTCCTATGCTGATTAGCAATGTGATCAGGCCTGTGAGTGGCCACTGTATGTCCAGCCTTGGTGAGATAGGTAGCTGTTGTTCTAGGTTAGTCGTCTTTCAGTCGTGTCTGATTCTTTGTGACCTGATTTGGGGTTTTCTTGGCAAAGATACTGGAGTGGTTTACCATTTCCTTCTCCAGCTCATTTTTCAGATGAGGAAACTGAGGATTAAGTGATTGGCCCAGGGTCACATAGCTAGTATGAGGTTGGATTTGAACTCATGAAGATTAATCTTCCTGATTCCAAGCCCAGTGCCCTATCTACTATGCCACTGAACTGCCTGAGATAAGTAGATTTAGTATCCAAAAAAGGAATGAAAGAAAGACAGAAAGAGAAGGGAAGAAGGAAGGAAGAAAGAAAAGAAGAAAAGAAAGAAAGAAAATAAGGAAGGAAGGAAAAAGAAAGAGAGAAAAGCAAAAAAAAAAGAAAGGGTGATGGAGGAATATGTATCCAGAAGTTTGGAGTCATTAAAAATGATATATAATTTTGTAAATTCAATCTAACCTGCTTTTTACCTCCTATTCAATTCTGGGCCTTGATTTGTGTCCATCTGTATGTTTATTCAAGTTGACAGACTAGCTCTACTGGCTGGCCCATTCAACTACCTAACTTAGTTTGGACAATAGTGCCTCTTCATCTGCTTGTTTTTCCCTGTTCAAATAGGCTGAACTTCTGTGAGAGTCTGTGAATCTCATTTAGAAAATTTTATAGTGTCCTGGAGCTGGATACAATCAGTAGAATGAGATTCGC
Source organism: Vombatus ursinus (assembly GCF_900497805.2). Taxonomy (NCBI): domain Eukaryota; kingdom Metazoa; phylum Chordata; class Mammalia; order Diprotodontia; family Vombatidae; genus Vombatus; species Vombatus ursinus. The sequence continues at coordinate 50,887,507 of NW_020954576.1, forward strand.
AAATCAGAGTTTCTGGAGGGCTTCACCATCTGTAGCATCATCTTAATCACGAACTTTTAAACAATATTTAACAGTATTTTAATATAATTTATTTACTTCATAATACTATATATTTTAACTTATACACTTAAAAACATTATTCTGAGAAGGGGTCTATAGGCTTCACCAGACTGCCAAAGGAATCCATGACACACACAAAAGTTAAGAAGCCCTCTGTATTAGGAAGCTGATTGGATATTCTTTGTAGCAGTAGCAAATGTTCTTGATAAGTATGCATCTCTCTGTTTTATGCCTTACTTTTAATAGTAATGATCAGGGCTGTTGCCTCTTATCAGTGAAATTTGTGTGATCTTCAAAAGTCAGTGGTGATCTTAACATGTCTTAAATATCTTTAGGAGAGCATTTTGCTCTATCAAATCAAATGCTATTTTATAATCAACAAAAAGCACAGTGAAATTTAAAAATGTTCTCTGCTTTTTAGATTGTAGAAATGTAGACTGCTATAAAATATCATTTGAGAAAACCTGCCTACTCCCTTTCATACTTTCACTAAAGATGCCCTTAGTGTGCGCAGACCATTTCTACAAAGACCTTTTAGAGATGAGAAAGAGGCACGTAATTTGGTAATTATTAATATTTTCTTAATTGCCTTAGTTTGGTAGTACTATTAAGACATACATGATTTTTTTCTTCTCAGGCTTTTGGTAGCCTCCCTTCTTGCAGATATCTTTTGAATCGATCCTTTAGTGCCCTCAAAGAGCTAAGGTGACCCTTAGTCACCTCCAGCACAGACCTCTTCGTACATCTGGTTTAGTCCATTTTCTTTTCTCACAATTTTTAACTTCAATTTTATTTCTAATTCCTCATGTAGCACCATGGTTGTTAGACTCTAAATGTAGTAGCTTCACAGTCATTGATGGATAAAATAATTTGTTTTAGAAATTTTGAGAGATATTTTATGGTTTTTTTATTTTTTAATTTTATTATCCTTCTGGTTTCATCCTTAAGATACTTGGGGATTAGCTGGTTTGACTAGATCTCATTCCAGGTTTTCCTGTAACACTTTTTCCTCTCCACCAATCTCACTGCTATGGAAGGATACTTCTCACAATCTTTCACCATCCTACTCCATAAGATTTTGTTTGAAGGCAGCTAGGTTTTAGTGGGAAAAAACACTGGCCTTGAAGTCAGGAGGACCTGAGTTCAAATCCAGCCTCAGACCAAACACTTGACACTTACTAGCTGTGTGACCCTGGGCGAGTCACTTAACCCCAATTGCCCAAAAAAAAAAAAAAAAGATTTTGTTTGTAAACAAGTTTGTTTTTTAAATTGTTGTTGCCTTGGCTGCCATATCTCACCACTTGCAAGCTTGCAAGGTAATTAAGTATTTACTACCTAGATTAGTTTCCTGGTGATTTTGTCCTTCTTGATGTGGCAATTACTTTACATTGGTAACACTTTCTTTTTTATAAAACAAATTTACTATTTATTTATTTTTAACATTCACTTAAATTTTTTTTGAGTTCTAAATTCTTTTCCTTCCTTTTACTCTGCCCTTACCCAACAAGAAAGCAAGCAATGTGATCTCAATTATATATGTAAAATCAGGCTACCAAAAAATGCAACAAAAAAAAAGAAAGTGAAAAAATAATGCTTCCATCCTCACTCAGACTTCATCAGTTCTCTCTCTAGAAGTGGATAGCATTTTTCATCATAAATTCTTCAGAATTATCTCAGATCATGTATTGATCAGAATAGCTAATTCTTTCATGATTGATCCTCATTACAATCTTTATCTTACTATGTGCAGTGTTCTGGTTCTGCTCACTTCACTTTGCATCAGTTCATATAAGTCTTCTTAGGTCTTTCTGAAATTATCTTGCTTGTTATTACTTATAGTATAATAGTATTCAATCATATACCTCAACTCATCAATTACCCTTTCAAAGGAAATAGTGATAGACCATATCAGTGTCAATTCTTTTAACCATTTTTCATTTTTCAGAATCAATAGCTTGTATGAATAGATTGATTGAAATTGCTTTAATTTTGTGCTTCATTTTTTCACTTTTATCTTGAAGTTGATTTGGGTCTTTATTTTAACCAGTGAAGGACATGGCAATACATAGTTGATTACAAAATGACTTCCATATTGATAACTAGTCATTTCCTGCCTGTTATGATACAATTAATTTTAATTTTTGTGGTGTTTTTCTGTGCTCACCTTCTAATAATACTCTTCTCAAAGAAACTGTTCATGACATATATGCAATAATGCTTGTTTTTAGTCTATAAGCTTCTAAACTTTTTTCCTTTAATTTTGAGCATTATTATTTAACATATTTTTATACCAACCTTTACATTGAAGTAAGTATTAAGATGTATTTTGATTTAATAGTAAGTGTATTACTGAATTTTTCTTTGAATTTCTCTACATTTTCATTCTCTGCAGCAAAAGTGTGTGAGGCACTGCCATTATCTTCATGGTGGTTTTATTGTTTGTGTTCATCATAAGCACTGAAAACTGAGGGGACCAAATATTGTTTCTTTTTGACTTTTGGATACAGAATAAAATTCACTCTGAATTCACCCGTATTTGCCTCTCCAAGAAAAAAATGGTAAGTGATCCTTCTCTTTATATGCAACTTCTTTTTATGATCTAGTCTCATTTATAAGCGAAAATGTTAGTTTCACTTTAATTGGGCTCCTTCTGGAGTATGTCAATTTGTTGGCTGTGGGGAAGGATTTCAGATTTACAATGTGAACAGTTAAATTAATGTTTCTACATGGCTTAAAACCTGTGTTATTCTTAGCACCGTCTGCTCCCTTTCCCACCTCTGCCATCATCACTACAGAAACAGAATGCAATTCCAAAGGCCATCTTGTGTTTTTGTTTCATGAGTTACCATGAGTTGCCATGGACAGATCCTTCTAGTTGTAAATTGATGATTCTAAGTGTTCATCATCTAATGGCTGCCTACTGCTGATGAGCACTCTGGACTTAACAAGATTATTTCTCAGATAGCTGACAAAAGCCTTAGCTAGGATTTCCTTTCATCATGGAACAACTTTCCATGGTATGTGCTCTGCTGGCATAGCTTTCAAGAGCCCAGAGTAATCTCCACACTATAATGAACTACCAGAAAAAGACTTTGGTGAAAGATTCCTATTTTAAAGATAGGAATTTGAGGCAACTAAGTGGTACTGTGGATAAAGCATTGGGCCCCCCAAACCCCTCCAAATACCTATACAAATGGCTTTAAACAAATTCTAAAGCAGCAGAACCCACAAAAAGACAAAGTGAAGCAAATTTCCAGCCAAAGACAACCTGGATGGTTGATCAGAAAGGTATATCAGTATATTGAGCCAGGCTGGGAAAGGAACACAGTTTGGCAAAGGTGCGCAGGCCACAGTGAACCTGGAGCAGGCCTCAGAGGATTGAATTGCAGGCAGCTGTGGTGGTTTCCAGACTTCTCAACCCATGAACTCCAAAAACAACGTAGAAGGTCAATGGGAAAAGTCTGTTTCTGCAGTGAGAGAAAAGCATGGGGACCCAGCCCCATTCCCTGAGCTCGGCCCTGGGGCAACGGCTGTTTCTTGAGCTTCTGGCCCACAGACTGAGGGTGTATCAAGTGGCTGATCAGAGGGGTATTGCAGGGATCTCTCTGCTGGTGCAGGATTCTCTCGCTTTGCCCGTGCTTGGAACTGGGTCACAGTTCTGGTTGGTGGTCCTGGGGGGAGGAGGAGCACTGGTATGGTGGAGCTTGTAGTGGCTGTGGAGAGGAAATCCTCCTCACAGCTCCAAGACAGAAAAGAGGGCTTGTGGTCACTCATAGAGCAGAGCACAGGACAAGAAAGGAGTAAACACCTCGCCCTTGATCACAGCACCTTGGAAGAACTGAAAATTTACAGATCCCTAGAAGTATCTCTGAAAACAGCTACACAAAACCCCTGAAGCTTGGGACAGGATATTCTCCACACTGGAAGCAGACCCCTACCTTAACAAGGAGTTTATAACTCAAGTAATTGGCCAGGATCATGAGCAAGCAGCACAAAAAGAGTCGGTCTATATTATCTTACTTTGGTGACAAAGAAGATCAAAACATGCAACCAGAAGAAGATAACGAAGCCAAAGCTCCTACATCCAAAGCCTCCAAGAAAAATATGAATCAGTCCCAGGCCTTGGAAGAGCTCAAAAAGGATTTTGAGAAGCAAGTAAGAGAAGTAGAGGAAAAACTGAGAGTGATGCTAAAGGAGACCCAAAAAAATACTGAAGAAAATAACACCTTACAAAATAGCCTAACCCAAATGGCAAAAGAGGTCCAAAAAGCCAATGAGGAGAAGAATGCCCTAAAAAGTAAAATTGGTCAAATGGAATAGGAAGTCCAAAAGCTTACTGAAGAAAATACTTCCTTAAAAATTAGGATGGAGCAATTGGAAGCTAGTAACAATTTGAGAAATCAAGGCACTGTAACACTAATCCAAACGAATGAAAAAATAGAAGAGAATGTGAAATATCTCATTGGAAAAACAACTGACCTGGAAAATAGATCCAGGAGAGAGAACTTTAAAATTATTGGACTATCTGAAAGCCATGATAAAAAAAAAAAGAGCCTAGACATCATCTTTCAAGAAATTATCAAGCGGACAGCTCGGTGGCGCAGTGGATAGAGCACCAGCCTTGAAGTCAGAAGGACCTGAGTTCAAATGCAGCCTCAGACCAAATACTTGACACTTACTAGCTGTGTGACCCTGGGCAAGTCACTTAACCCCAATTGCCTAAAAAAAAAATTTAAAAAAAAAAGAAATTATCAAGGAAAACTGCCCTGATGTTTTAGAACCAGAGGGCAAAATAGAAATTGAAAGAATCCACCAATCATCTCCTGAAAGAGATCCCCAAAGGAAAACTCTTAGGAATATTGTAGCCAAATTTCAGAATTCCCAGGTCAAGGAGAAAATATTGCAAGCAGCCAGAAAGAAACAACTCAAGTATTGTGGAAACACAATCAGGATAACACAAGATTTAGCAGCTTTTACATTAAGGGACTGGAGGGCATGGAGTATGATATTCCTGAGGGCAGAGGAAATAGGATTACAACCAAGCATCACCTACCCAGCAAAACTGAGTATAATCCTTCAGGGTAAAAAATGGTCATTCAATGAAATAGGGGACTTTTAAGCATTCCTGAGGAAAAGACCAGAGCTGAATATAAAATTTGACTTTCAAATACAAGACTCAAGTGAAATATGGGAGAGGTAAACAGGAAAGAGAAATCATAAGGGACTTATTAAGGTTGAACTGTTTACATTCCTGCAGGGAAAGATAATATTTGTAACCCATGAATCCTTTGTCAGTATCAGGGTAGTGGGAGGGAAAAAATTATATGTATGTATGGATAGATAGATAGATAGATAGAGGGCACAGGATAAGTTGAAGATGAAGGGGTGATATCTGGAAAATAAAATTAAGGGGTTAGAGAAGATTATAATGGGAGAAGGAGAAAGGGAGAAGTAGAATGGGGTAAATTATCTCACATGAAACAGACAAGAAAAGGTTTTTACAGTGGAGGGGAAATGGGGGAAAGTGAGAGGGATTGAGTGAAACTTATTCTCATAGGATTTGGCTTAAGGAGGGAATAACATACACAGTGGGGTATGGAAATCTATCTTACCCTACAGGAAAATAAGGGGGGAAGGGGACAAGAGAGCAAGGGGTTGATAGAGGGGAGGGCAGATTGAGGGAGGGGATAATCAGAAGCAAATACTTCTGAGGATGGACAAGGTCAAAAGAGAGAATAGAATGAATAGGGGGTAGGATAGGATGAAGGGAAATATACTTAGTTTTTCACAATAGGACTACTATGGAAGTGTTTTGCATGACTACACATCTATAACCTGCATCGAGATGCTTGCCTTTTCAATGAGGGTGGGGGGGGGCAGGAAGGGAGAAAATTTGTAACCCAAAGTTTTAAAAACACATGTTAAAAAGAAAAAAAGAAAAAGCATTGGGCCTAGAGGCAAGAGGACTTGAGTCTCAAATCCAGCCTCGATGCTTACTAGCTGTGGGACCCTAGGCAAGTCATTTAACTTCTGTCTGCCTCAGTTTCCTCATCTGTAAAATAAAGGTACTAATAGCACCTATCTCATAGGATTGTTGTGAAGCTCAAATGAGATAATAATTATGAAGTGCTTAGCACAGTGCCTGGCACATAGTAAGTGCTATGTAAATGTTAATTACTATTATTATTATTATTAGGCTTCCCTCTTTACACTTTTCCTTTGGCATTTAGACATTTCTCACAACCAGAATTGATCATTCAAATGGCACAGAGGAACCATTCTTTGTATGACTCAAGTGGATTATTCATCTTGTGTGCTGCAAGAGTAAACAATTTTAAATTTGGGAATTAAAATGAGTCTCAGAGTAAGCATGATTGTGTTTAATACCAAGCCATTTTAGGTCTAATCGGTCAATTTAAAGAGGAGCACAGCAGTAAACTCCATCGGCAGTGTGGCTGTGTGACCCTGGGCAAATCACTTCATATTGCTGGATCTTTATTGTCTCATCTATATACGAAATGCTTTAACATTCCCAAAGGGAGGATGGAGTGGATGACTTCTGGTCTTCCTCCATTTTAAGAAGGCTGGGACGCTGTGAGATCAGCATTACAGTAAAGGAACTAGTTGGATTTGTTGTTCAGTGTTATTTCCCCCCCCCACACCCCCACCATTGAGTTGACTAATTTGGAGACTGAATTGATTGGTTTCCTTGGAGCTGTAGAGATAAAACCTTGGAAAACACTGGGAAGAGAATTATTTAAAGGACCATCGCATACTCACATTCTGTAGAGTTGAGATCAGCATCATTAGAGCTAATCTCTGCCCACAGTCAATCCATTTTGTTTCAAAAACAATGTTTGTCATTGCAGCCTGAGTGTGCTTGAGGCTGGATAGAAGAGAAGGAAGGAGGGAGTATAATAAGAGTAATAATCAGCTCAGCTTGTCTGTGAGAGGCCTGATGGGTGGATTTAATGAGAGAGTTTATGTAGAGTACAATGAAGGACCACCAGGCACCTCTGGGCTCCTTGATTCAAAAGGTTCCTGAGTGTAGCAAAGCCTGTGGTCTGCTGGGGTGGCCATTAGTAAGCCTTGCCTCTAGCATGATCCGTCCTCTTCAAGCCCCAATCACCACCTCCTTTGGCAGCTAAATTTGACTTCTTATGGTGCTGCTTACTCCCTAGTGTTGTCTTTCTATCCTGCCTTCCTTTCAAAGAATTGCCAGTAATTGCTGGTCTGGTAAGTTCTGTAGAAGCGGGCAAAGGCTGAGGTCTGTGCCCTACCCAATATAGAAAGAGACTGAAGTTCAGTGGAATGTTGAGAGTAGGGTAGGGGTGGAGGTCAGGGAGCAGTTCTTCTCTGTCACCAGGGCCTATTCATGATGTAGCTTTGAGTTTTCTTGGAGATCCAATAGGTTCCCCGACCTTCCCACTCAATAGAAATGTAAAAAATTATATGGTAGCCAAAAAAGCAAATGTGATTTCAAGCTACATCAGTGGAGATATAAAACATCCAGGTCCTTCTGTACTTTGCCCTGATCAGAGCTCCTGTGGACTATTGTGCTCAGTTCAGAGCATCACATTTTAGGAAAGACATTGATAGATTCTGGGCAACCAAGATGATGAAGGGTCTCACCATGATGATGCCATAGGATGAGCTGAAGAATGTTTAGTCCAGACAAGACTTGAGATGTTGGTGGTAGAAGGCAGGGTACATGATAGCTATCTTCAAGTATTTGAAAGTAAATGACTTGGTCCACTTGGCCCCAGAGGTCAAAACTAGTTAGGATGGGTGGAAGTCGTAGAGAGGCAGATATTGGCTTCATTTAAGGAAAATCTCTCAATAATTAGAGCTATCCAAAAATAAAATGAATTGTTTTGGAAGGTAGTAGTAACAATAACAACAACAACAACAATAATAGTTGTTGTTGTTGTTATTTTAGCTAGTATGTATATAACACATACTATGTGCCAGGCACTGCTAAGTAATATGTGTGTGTGCATATGTGTATGTGTGTGTACACATATATATTGTTGTGAGGATCTAATGAGATTTTATATACACATATACGTATTATATATAACGTATATCAACATAAACACATGTGTATATATACATACACACACATATATATTGCATATGTATGTATTACACACATGTAATCTCATTTGATCCTCACAACAACCATAAGAGATAGGTGCTATTACCATCTACATTTTACAGATGAGGAAAACTTTTGTTTCTGCCCAGCTACTGGTGTGAGTACTTGCTGATCCCCTTTTAGGGCTCCTCGTCTACCTTTGGTGCCTACCTGGCACTCAACTCTCACTTGTGGCTCCAAGAATCTGTAGCACGCGTAGCGTCCATGCCCCGGGAAACCATGTTGGTAGACAGACTAAGCCAGATTGAGGGTAACTGACGAGCCTCAAACCCTTTGGTGAGTTAGGGGAATGTCCACCCCAAGTATGTGAAGACTTCCTGGGCGGAGCAGGCAGATGAGAACAATTTGTTGCAGTGACCACGGAAGCAGCTGAAGCAGGTGATGTGGAGAATTTAGAGCTTGGTCAGATGGGAAAGATGCCAACGTTATCCACTGCATCCCAGGCCATTGCCAGTCATCTTGATTTTGTCTTGCCATTGGACTTCTATGATTCTGGAAGAGTGAGGGTGATGACTTTGTGCAACTCTGCCTCACTTAAATCTAATTCACACACAAGTCAGGATATCGCCTCATGATATCATTGGTCCTCTTCAAAAAAAAAAAAGGACAAACAACAGATGAGGAAACTGAGGCAAAGAGAAGTTAAGTGACTTAGCCAAAGTCACACAACTAGCAAGTATCTGAGGTCATATTTGAACTCAAAGCTTCCTAACTCCAGACTCAGCTGTCTACTTTACCACCTAGATGCTTCAAGTAACAAACGTCTCCTCAGACGAGGAATCTTCAAACAAAAGTTGAATGACCTCTTGTCGGGGCTGTTACAAAAGGATTCTTGGTCTGTTCCATACCGGAACAAGACTAATGGGCTGGACCATTTGACCACATGATCCACCTGGTTCTGATTTTGAGATTCTATAATTCTATAATAATAGGTCCCTGCTGGTTTGAGATTTCTGAAATTCTAGGTGTTTAGTGTTCTCATTCAGCTCAAAGGCATTCTTATTAGGAAAGTGCTCTTATCAACTCAATGACACTAAATGGTTTGAGAAGATATGGTTTATGCCTCCCTGGAATGTTTACTTTTTTTTTTCTTTTGGTGTTAAGTGACTTGCCCAGGGTCACACAGCTAGTAAGTGTCAAGTGTCTGGTCTGAGACTGGATTTGAACTCAGGTACTCCTGACTCCAGGGCTGGTGCTATATCCGCTGTATCACCTAGCTGCTCCTTGGAGTGTTTACTTTGACAGAGGATCATGCCCCTATTGCTCCTTTTTTACCCAGCCAGAAGTATGAGTTTCTAATGGAGATATTTGAGGGTAGGCAGCACCCTGACATGCTCCACCTCCTCCTCTTCTTTTTCCTCCTCCTCCAAGACTTAGCCCTGGTCCTAGGGTCGCTTGGGCCAGTGTTGTTGTTGTTGTTTAATAGTTTTCAGTCAAGTCTGACTTCTTGTGACCCTATTTGGGATTTTCTTGGCCAAGATACTAGAGCAGTTTGTCATTTCCTTCTCCAGCTCATTTTACAGATGAGGAAACTGAGGCAAACAGAGTTAAGTGACTTGCCCAGGGTAACACAGCTAGTAAGTGTCTGAGGCTGTATTTGAACTCAGGTCTTCCTGATGCCAGGCCTGGTCCCCTATCCACTACACCGCCTAGCTACCCCTCTTTGCTCATCTCATTGTCTCCAGTCTGGACAGCAACAAACCAAGAGGCCTCAGCTCAAGAATGAGTGCCCAGTCTACCTTCTTCATCCTCCAGACAAGTCCTAGGACCACGTTAATCTTGTCAAGGAAGTGCCTTTGTCTAACCTAAATCTCTCCTGTTTCAATTTCAGAAAACCCCTTTCTCTAGCCAGAGTAGGAAAGAAAAGAGCTCCATTGAAAGCCAGAGATGTTGAGTAAACAGTCCCCATGGTGGAGGACAATGGAATTTAGTAGGGAGAACACTGAATCAGGGGTCAGAAGTCAAGCACTGACACTACCTGTGTGACTTTGAGTGTTTCTCTTATCATCTCAAGGACTTAGTTTGCTCATCTGTAAAGTAGTGATAAAACTAGTTATATTACCTACCTAAATGAAATAATACATCTAAAGTGCTATGTAAAGGTCAGCTAGCGTTGCTATGGTAGACCAGCAAGATGTATTATGGACCAGAGTGATGTCTCAGGCATGTATTTATTTGGGATGGAAAGAGGGGATAGGCCAGATCACTTTAAGAAGGTCTTCCTGGTTTAAAGAATCCAGTATTGTTAAGACTTAAGGGTAAGCTTCAGGTGGCCATCTGTCAAGAAGCTGCTAGGAGCAAAGGGAGAGGGGGTGGCTTGCAGAGGACAAACAGGACTGTTCCAGCCCAGAAGGGATGTCTGGAGGGCTTGTTTTTCATAAAGGAAATGAGACCATGTTGTTCATCAGAAATCAAAACACATGGAGCAGCCCAGAAGCAGGTCTGGAAAATGTATCTCCTCTAGCTCTGCCTCACCAGAGTGTATGGGGCCTGCCAGCCTTGATTTTGGGTACCTCAGTACCACAAGGAAGGCTCTTCTCTTTGATCCCCATTGCCTCTCCTATCCGCCAAACAGACAGGGTTCTCTGGCACCCCTTGCCACACTCCAGCCCAGCCTCTACTCGGGCGAGGGGTAACACTTATCTTTGGGAAGGAAAGGGTACCAGAACCCCCAGCCTTGGACCTCAGCCCATCTCTGAGATAGGGAGAGGCTCCAGAAGCCTCTATAACACTCGCTAACATTCCCAGGAGCCCACTGAAAGGTGAACGTCATGGAGGGTGGGAGAAGTAAACCTACTAGTGAACTCAGCTTAGATCTTTTCCTTTTTGAGTGAGACCCTGAAGGAGCAGGCAGTGGGAGAGACAGACAGACAGACAGACAGACAGACAGACAGAGAGAAAGAGAGAGAGAGAGGGAGAGAGAATGGAGGGAGAGTCATGTAGTGGAAAGAACTCCAGGGGAGAAGCGAGGCAACCTGGGTTCTAATCCTTAGTCCTCCACTAACTAGCTGTGTATCATTGAATAAGCAGCTTCCTAAGCTATATCATTCACTCATCTTCCAAATGAGGAAGTTGGGCTAAATAAATGATCTCTACCATCCATTTTCACTCTGTGAGTTTATGGTGGGCAGCTAGTTGGCACAGTGAATTGAACGCCATGCCTGGAGTCAGGAAGACCTGAGTTCAAATCGGACCTCAGATACTTACTAGCTGTGTGACCCTAGGCAAGTCACTTAACCCTGTTGGCCTCAGTTTCCTCATCTATAAAATGGGCTAGAGAAGGAAATGGCAAACCACTCCAGTTTTGCTGCCAAGAAAACCCCAAACGGGGTAATGAAGAGTCAGATATGACTGAACAACAATGAGTTTATGACTGCTGTAGGCCCAGAAGGGTCAATAATAGGGAGACTGATCTAACTTCCTGTGGTCTATAGCAGGAAGAAGCCTAGAAAACAAAGAATGGACAGTTATTGGGGAGAGAGGAGTTTGTGCTAAACTTCACCAAGTGAAGCTAGCACAGGTGAATTTATTCTACTATATCTGTGACCAAAAAGAGTGGTGGTGGCACTTTTGCACTTGCTTGTGACTTAAATTAAGTGTGTATGCACAATACTGAATGAATGTTGGCTACAAAATTGGAGTCCTTTTTTTTTTTTTTGTTGAGGCAATAGGGGTTAACTGACTTGCCCAGGGTCACACAGCTGGTAAGTTTCAAGTGTCTGAGGTCGGATCTGAACTCAGGTCCTGCTGACTCCAAGGCCAGAGCTCTATCCAGTGCACCACCCAGCTGCCCTTAGAGTCCTATTCTTGCCTTTGCTGCTAACTATATGTGTGACTTTGGTAAAGTCATTGCCCTTTTCTGGGACTTAGTTTCCTTTTCTGTAAAAACAAGGGGTCGGACTAAATGACAATAATAATGATAATAAATAGATCAGCAAGCATTTATTAGGTATTATCTGTGTACCAGAAACAGGACTAGGTGCTGAGGATATAAAGACAAAAAGAAAAGTCCTGCCCTCAAGGAGCTTTCATTCAATGATGATAATGATGATGATGATGATAATGATGTTGATGGTATTTCATATTTCTATAGCACTTTAAGTGCCTTGTTTAAGTCCTCGAATGCCAAATGTACACTTGCCAAAAAGACTATTTTATGAAGAACTCATGCAGAACAAGCCTCCAGATGGTGGTCTGAAGAAGTGATACAAGGACACTCTCAAGGTCTCTCTTAAGAACTCTGGAATAGATTGTGAGACGTGGGAGATGCCCAGTATGGTGTGCCCTCATCAGAAAATGTACTGTGCTCTATGAGCAAAGCAGAACTGAAGCAGCTCAAAAGAAATGTGAGATGCACAAATTTAGAGAGTGCACCCCAAGTGTTCACATGGACTATTCGTGCCTGACCTGTGGCAGAGCACGCCAAGCTCCTACTGGTCTGATCAGCCACAGTCAAACACATAGTAACTTAACTGTAACATAGTGAAGTCAATGTGGTCCTCTTCAAGAACAAAGGACAGCAACCAACAACCAACCAGGTGCCTTCCTCACAACAAACCTGTAAGGTGGGTAGTAATGGGTCTATTTTTTTAATAGTCTATATTTGTGATTTCACCTATAGAAAGAACTCTATGAGTTGAAACTCCTTCCATAAAAACAGATCACAACTCATCTTTGTAGACTTAGAAAGATGCCTGGGACACTGATAGGCTAAGAGACCTGCCTAAGTCTTTATAACTACCATGTGTTAGAGGTAAGACTCAAACCCAGCCCTTCCTGATGCCAAGGCAGGCCTTTTATCCATTATGTCATGATGCTTCTCAAATATTATTATGAGTCATCTTCATCTTACAGAACAGGAAACTGAGGCTCAGATAGATGAAGAGATTTCACATCTATTATGTATCAGGGCCAGTGAAACTGCAGATCTTCTGACTCCAGGCTCAATGTTCTTCGATGAACACTGGCCATGATCTCTAAGGTCGCTTCCAAATTTAATGATTCTATGATTCTAAGGATGTATTCTGTATTTCTATGAATGTGTTTGTATGTATGTATATTCTATACATATGTATATATCTATATGTTTCTATGTATGTATATTCCATATTAGCAGTTAGTTACGTGTACGTGTTTGTGGATTTATGCATGAATAAATGACCATGTCAGCATATTTATGTGCAGGTCAGGAAAGTGGATGGGGTGACTGCAGCTTGGTTCCAGGGTACTGAAATTTAGAGGGCATTGACAGCACTTGTCCTTGAACAGCATGGAAACAGCTGAGCTTTATGCCTGGTTAGCAAGAATAATTACTTAGGGAGGGAAAGGAGAGTAGGAGAGAATTTGGAACTCCAAATTGTAAAAAATGAAGGTTAAAATTGTTTTTACATGTAATTGGGGAAAAAAATTAAATTTTTTTTAAAAAAGGAAAATTATTTAAAACAGGAAACCACATTGGCTGCACCCCAAATGAGCCCATTCCCCCCATAGCGGCCTTCGCAGCTGCATTTTGGTACATAATGCTCCCCTTGTCCCAGATGAAAAAATTACAGCTCTCTGTGTGTATATGCTTATGGACATGTATAGATATGTGTGTCTATATGTATGTATATCTATATATACATACATGCATACAATATTTACATATGAATATGTAAGTTGTGTGGTTTTGGGTTTTATGTTATGTGTGGATAGATGAAGGTATTTGTGTCTGTAGGCATTCATGTGAATGTGTTTTAGATTTGTTAATGTGTGTGGGCGAGTGTGTGTGTGTCTGCCTACGTGTACACATGGATGTGTCTATGCTATGTGGGTGTGTTCACACCTCCCTTCCTCATGGGGTTGCCAGTAAGAAAACTGGGACCCTGTATGAAATGAAACAACCTTCCCAAACCAGGGCAAAAATCAGCTCTCTGGCTTCTCGGCCCGCCCAGTCTGTCTCCAGCACCCACAGCCCTAAAAGCAGTTCCTGGCCCTCAGCCAAGAGTGAGAAAACAAAAATCAGGCCACCAGATGCATTTCATTTGGTCCTTCCCTCCCCTTGTCCCACCGAGAGCCCCGTGCCAAAAATTCAGAACATATTTGCAGCAAGCACCTGGCGCCCCGCCCAGCTCCAGCTGTGCCCTTCCCACTCAGGGGCCTTCTCCTCTGGATGGCCTGGTAGGCACCTGGTATCTCCCACACTATGCCACACTATTTCTACATGGCACAGACTTGAAGTCAGAGGACGTGGTTTCAAGTTTTGCCTCTGCAGCTTCCTGAGCTGTGTGACCTTTGGGCAAGTTGCTTTATCTCTTTGTGCCTAAGCTTTCTCTATTATAAATCAGAGGGATTGAACTAGATGATGAAATACTATGGCCTGCCTCAGAGGCAGGGTAGCATGGTAAATAGTGTGCTGAGCTTGTAGTTGAGAAGAGCTGGGTTTGCCTCCTGCCTTCGTCACTTAGTGCTGTGTGATCTGGGCAGGTTGTTTAACCTCTCTGGGCATCCCATGTGAAATGAAAGGCTTGGTCCTTCCTCTCGAGATCTGTAGTCTGATGCCTCTTTCAACTTGGACATTTGTTTTCAACTTTGACGTATGTTTTATGCATATTTTTTCCATTTTTGTAAATATTTTATTTTTCCCCAGTTACATGTAAAGACAATTTTTAACATTCATTTTTTAAAACTCTTGAGTTCCAAATTTTCTCTCTCTCCCTCCCTCACTTCACCCCTCCCTGAGACAGTGAGAAATTGATATAGGTTGTCCATGTTCGATCATTATGCATATCTCTTTTTTTCACTCTTTGATTTCTGAAGGGTGACACAGGTCTACTATGGAGACCTGCAAAATGCCAGGATAATTATCACATCTCCGCTTCACTCCACATAGTCACAACTTCTCTAGTTGTCGGAGAACACTGTGAACTACTCAGCGGGAGCAGGGTGTGAGTGGTGGTCATGGTCATGGTGTAGAGACAGCCCTGTACTATGTTTCCAGGCTCCTGCATCCCCAGCACGGAATAAGTGTCTGGTTCCACTGGAATGGATTGGTATCTGGAATTCTCATTGGAGACTGTTTATTCTTTCATTTGCATGGCAGGTTAGCATGGTCCCAGAATTACCAGCTTCGGTTGGCCCACCACCCCCTGACAGGGACTTTCAGGAACACGCTCCCCAGCCAGTCTGGCCAAAGCCCCAGCCCTAGCCCTCAGTTCCACCACCTTCCCTCCTCACCCTCCTCCCTTCAGCCACGTGGATGTGACTTATTCAGGCTCTCCAAGAGGTCCCTGCCAGGAGGAGCTGGCTTCCTGGAAAAAAAGTTGGCATGAGTTACTTTAGGAACTGAAGAACATTCCAGAGGCTCAGTTAGGACTCCTATGAGTCTTGAAGGGGGCTTATCTCCTTACCCATACCCCTGTCTCCATCATTCACCAGATCACCCACCTCCTAATTCAGACAGAGGTGGGTTCCAAGCCACGGGAGCCCACGTTGATCTCGCTCTCATAGTGCAGTAGAGAGAATGCTAAACTCTGAGTCACAGGACCTGAATTCAAATTGTCACTCAATATCCCTGAGCAACTTTGAGCAGGACATTTTACCAGCCTCAGTTTTCCTCAATGGTAAAACTAGGAAGTTGGATTAGATCAGGTATTTTTAACCATTTTTATGTCTTGGACCTCTTTGGCCATCTGGTGAAGTCTACGGACCCCCTTTCAGAAAAATGGTTTTAACTTCATAAAATCTATAGAATCACAAAGAAACCCTAATGCAATTGCTTTAAAAAGAAAAGAAAAAGGTCATATACCCCACATTAAGAATCCTTGGAGATGATCTTGAAGGTTTCTCCCTGCTCCAGAGCTAGGATCCTGAAACTTACTATAGGTCGCAGCACGCTGCTCACTAGACAATTAGTATATGCTACGTTTTCTCTGATTTTATCTTGATCTTGACACAGAGTATACACATCCTCTGCTCTGTTTTTGTCACCTTGCATTGCCACACACAACTTTTGTTGTTATTTATGTTATTTATATACAGCATGAAACTCTCCTTATCAGGAGAAATTGATTACTCAATTCTCCTTACCTGAAGGACGAACTGAATAGGAGAGAGTTTGGGAAAAGCTGGTGTTTGCGAAACAAGACCCCTGAAAAGAGAAAAAGACTCCGGGAAGAAGTTGACATGATTGACTCGGTCACAGAGTCATGTGATGAATTCTGAATTCTCGTTCTGAATACTTGGTCTCATGATGTAAGCTCCTTGGGGTCACTGCTCTTCATAGCATCTATTATCTTCATAGCATCTATTATCACACAGGAGATGCTCAATGAATATTTGTATCATTGGAGGACACGGAATTCTGGCCTTGGAGTCAGATGACCATTGTTCTTGCAGATCCAATCGTCGCTGGTCATGTGACCTGTGCAAAGGGGCCAGATCAGCGGATTTTTAAGATCTTTTTCAACTTCTGAAGGAGATGATGATTTTATTTAAGCAGATGCAGATTCCTCCTTGAGTCACCTGTGGTGGGATGAGTGTGGGGCAGGCAGACAGAGTGTTTAATTGTGATAGCATAATCAAGGAGAGAGGATGCTGCCACTTTCTTCAGGTCTTATTTCTTTGACTTTTCAGAGTTTCCCCATGACCCCCAATTTGAGGGCCTACTAATACTGACCATTCAAGAGGCCTTAAGAAAACACCTATCTACCTGTCTGATTCTAACCTTCTCCTCTCTCTTGCATTGACCAGAAGACCTACAACCCATGAAGTCAGTGAAACTTACATCTTCATCAAACACCAGGTTGACTAAACAACTGATACTTCCTAAGGGCAGGGACTTATTAGTGCCTGCAGAGTTTCTTTCAGGGGTGTTTTTGGTCCAAAGAGGGTTAAGGGTTTGGAGCCCAGGGATAGCTGGGGTGGAGCATTAGAGGAGTGAAAGCCAGAGCCGACTGGCCTTCTGGCCTAGGGGGTGGGGATGGGAAGATCTCACCTCATAATGTCCAGCTCCTGAGGCTCTGCTGTAGCCAAGAAATCTGGCTTGTCCTTGGGTGTGGAGGTATGAACTGTCAGAAAGCCAGAAGAGAAAGCATAGCCCTCCCAGCCCCCCGAGACTACCAAATTCTAGGCCTGTTTCTTCTCAAAGCTTCTGCCCCTTTCCATCTGAGTAGTGATATGGAGTGATAGAGCAGACAGGAAGATGGATTTGGAGTCCAGAACTTGGGTTTGTATCCTTCCTCAGATACTTACTGTGTGTCCCTAGACAAGTCACGTAGCCTCTTGGTGTCCTAGCTTCCTTGTCTGTAAAATGAAGTACTTGGACTGAATAGCTCCTCAGGTCCCTTCCAGCTCTAAATCTATGTCATTGCCCTGATGAGACCTTCTAAACCGGTGGAAGTGACTCGGGGGTAGGGGAAGATCTGGGGATTTAGAGTTGTGTTTGACGAACGAAAGAATAAACTGAGGACTTACTCCTGGAATCAAAGAATGGGCCAGGGATCAGAGTAAGTCATCCAATACATCCCCCAGCCCCCACATAAGAAAGATTTACCCCCAACCACTCAGAAGAAAAAAAAATACTATTTCCCTATTCTCCAAGAAGGTGACCCTGTAACTTCCCTTAGTGAGATACTGACTTCCCTCACTGTCTGATCTGTCCTGCATTTCCAATTATGCCATCTAGTCATGCTCTCAGGATAAGTAAGGAAATAATCATTTATTAAGTGCCTACTATGTGCCAGGCACTGTACTAAGCACTCTTACAAATGGTATCTCTTTTGGTCCTCTCAGCAACCCTGTGAAGCAAATGATATTAACAGTTGAGGAAACTAAGACAGATAGAGATTAAGTGACTTGCCAGGATACACACAGCTAGTAAATATCTAAGACCAGATTTGAACTCAGGTCTTCCTGACTCCAGGCTCAGTATTTTATTCACTGTACCACCCTTCAGCCTCTAGGGGATGCAGAGAGAGCTTACACAGTGAAACACGTGCCTAAACAGACTTCCACCTTGAATCTGGAGAGGGAGAGAGCTACCTGTTGTGGTACTAAGCTGAGGAATTGAGACGAGGGATAGAGCCCAAGTCAAGAAAGAATCAGAACAAAAAGAGGGAGGAAGGGAGGAAAAGAAAGAGAGGAGAGGAGGAGGAGAAACATGGAGGGGGGAAGGAAAAGGAAGGGGAGGGGGAAGGAGGAAGGAAAAGAAGAAAACTGAGGGGAAGAGGAAAATGAAGGATAATGAAGGAAATCAAAAGGGGGTATAGGAGAAGTGGAGGAAAGAAGAGGAGGTGGGGAAAGAACATTTCCAGTGCTATCCTGTGGAAAAAATCATTGGATATCCCTGTCCTGGAGGAGACAGGGGAGCTCCCCTCTTCTGGTCTTTCCTTACAGACAGGAAAGTACCTTCTTGGGATTTTTCCTTCCCTCAAAGTAAAGGACAGAGGGACAGAAAAGGAGCCAGCCAGAGCTGTTCTGTCTTCTTCCCCATCTATTCTGACCAATTTATTCTCTTTGAAGTTTTTAACCCTTCAAATGAGAGCTACGCTGACCTTCAGTCCCCAAGAAGAAATTATCATTCTGGAAAAAGAGCAAAGAACAAATATGTAAGGGAAAGGGGAAAAAAGTCTTTCAGTGGTTTGGAAATCCAGTTGGCCGCCCTTTCACTGAACAAAACCTCCTTCATTCTCTGGCCCCACAGCTCCACATGGGACGCCAACAGTAACACTGGAGCTGGGAGGAGCCATGTTGGTTTTTCAGGGAAATTGCCAGACTGGAGTGGGGATTGTGGGGAGGAAGAGGGAAAGAAAAAAAGAGTCCAGAAGTTCTAGTAGTGCTTAAAGGGGAGCTAAAATCCAAACCAACTCATCTCCATCTCCATCAAGTTACAAGTCAGTCAACCCCTGAGTGTAGAGCCCTGCCCTGAGTGCAGAGCCTTGCCCAGGGTGCTAAGGGAGAATTCAGAGGAAGGAGAATCAGTTTCTAGCTTCAGAGACCTCCTAATCTGATGGGGAAGAAGTCACTGCACTCTGAGAGATCTCAGTCTAATGGGAGTGGGGAGATGAAGTGGGCGCTCCCAGTCTGATAGTCAGGGTTCTTGCCTACCGGAAGCTTCCTTTGTTATTCATCCTTCATTCTCAAAGAGGACCAATGACATCACATCTTGTGATGTCTTGACTTGTGTGTGTGACTGAGAAGATAGTCATTGTCATAAGGGTTTTTGCCTTCCCATAGCTCCTGGACTGAGGAAGGAGACAGTCACTGTCCTCAGGGCTCTAGTCTTCTGGAAACACCTAAACTGAGAAGGGAGAAAGTCACTGCTTCAAAGGGGAATTCTCCATCTGGTACAAGAGTTAGGATAAATACATAAAACATTCGAGTAAAAATGAAGAAACGAGTGCACCCCTTTAGGGAAGGGAGTGTTTGCCTTTCTTTGTTTCTCCAGAGGTTTTCTAGTGCCTGGCATATTGTGAGCACTTAATAAATGCTTGTTGATTGACTAACTGAAAGTTGATGAGAAAAGGAATGCCATCAGGTGAACTAAATCAGGAAAGGATTCACCTTTTTAGAGCAAGTGAATTTTAAACAGGCCTTTGACACAAGAAAAGGATAGGTACTATTTGGCAGGGAGAAGTAGGAAGGACATCTCAGCATGCCATATAAAACCTAAAAGCAATGAGAGGGTGAGGCATATGCAGGTAAAAGGATCCCCTGGTTGGAGCCAAGGATCTGTTGATTACTGGAAAAGTTTCTCCAAGCCTATGATGAATAATTTTGTTGTTGTTGAGTCATTTTTCAGTCATGAATGACTTTTTGTGACTCCATTTAGGGTTTTCTTGGCAAAGATACTGCAGTGGTTTGCCATTTCCTTCTCTGGTTCATTTTACAGATGAGGAACTGAGGCAAGCAGGGTTAAGTGACTTGCCCAGGGTCACACAGCTAGTAAGTGTCTGAGGCCAAATTTGAAATCAGGTCTTCCTGACTCCAAGTAAAGCACTCTATCCACTGCACCACCTAGCTGCCCTATAATGAATAATGCCACACTTCTCTCTTAAGAACGTTGGAATTGATTGTGTGACATGGGAGCCACCGGCACAGGACCACCCAGCATGGCATGGCCTCATCAGAGAAGGTGCTGTACTCTATGAGCAAAATAGAATTGAAGTAGCTCAAAAGAAACATGAGATGCACAAATTTGGAGAATCCACCCCAAATATTCACATGGACGTGGACTATTTGTGCCCGACCTATCATAGAACATTCTGAGCTCATATTGGTCTGATCAGTCACAGCTGGGCACACTATAACTTGACTCTAGCACAGCGATGTCATTTTGGTCCTCTTCAAGAACAAAGGACAACAATCAACCAACACCACATTCCTCAAATCTGAGAGTCCCTGACTTTCATTCATATCCTCAGCTCTACTCTGCAGGGCACTTGTTGAAAACTGCCTGGACCAGAAAAAGGAAATAGGGAATGGGGAGAATTATCTAGCTATTTCAGGACTCCAATCCATAGCCTAAAGGACCCATATAGGTCAAGCATCTTTCCCAGACCTAGGTTCTTTGGAGACAGGTGACAGGGTTAGTGCAGGGCAAACTCCACCCAACATGCCAGAGAACTTTGCACTGGGAGAATGAGCCATTGGTTGGGAAACAGAGTGGATATGCCTTCTGCAGAACTTTTAGGTTTGGGGTGACATCACTTGGGGCTTCCACATGCTCTGCCATCCGGTGACTCTGGCTTCCTTGCTGTTCCTCAAACAAGATACTCTCCTTCTTGACTCTGGGCATCTTTTATCACCTGTTTCCCATGCCTAGAGTGCTCCCATTCCTCACTTATGTCTCTTGGCCTCCCTGACTTCCTTCAAGTCCCAGCTAAAATCTCCCCTTCTGCAAAAAGTTTTTTCCAGTTCTTTAATATTAATGCCTTTCCTCTGAGATGATCTTCACTTTCTCCTGCATGCATCTTGTTTTATATTAAGTTACTTGCTTGTTTTCTTCCCCCATTTGATTGTGAACTTGTGGGAAGAGAAAGTTTTTGCCTTTCTTTGTATCCCTAGCACTTCACACAGTATTGAACAGTTTTGCTCATAGGAACAGAGCAGGCACCTAATCATTGCTTGTTGACTTGGCTATCCATTGCTCCTCTCCTCTTCATCCATCTCCAAGAGATATTCCAAGTGGTCATGGGATTTAAAGCCAGAGACCATGTTGTATAATGCCTTCTTTTTACAGAAAAGGAAACCGACCCCCAGAAAAATGGAGGGACTTGAACAGAGTCACATTTGTAAATGGCAGAGCTGGGATCTGAACCTAGGACTTCTGACCCCAGGGCAGCTAGTAGTGCAGTAGATAGAGCGCCATGCTTGGGGTCAGGAAGATTCATCTTTCTGAGTTCAAATTCAGCTTCAGACACTTACTAGATGTGAGACCCTGGCCAAGTCACTTTATCCTGTTTGCTTCAGTTTCCTCATCTGGAAAATGAGCTGGAAAAGGAAATAGCAAACCACTCCAGTATCTTTGCCAAGAAAACCCCAAATGGGGTCATGAAGAGTTGAACATGAAGGAAAAACAACTCAGCAACAACAAACTTTTGATCTCAGATTCTAAAAAGCCACTCTCCAAGAACTTGGGTAAGAACTTGTATTATTTGTGTTCTGACCCCTACTCCTCATGGGGTTTTCATTTGAATTCATAAAATTGTTGTGAAAATGCTATTTGTATAGTTCTCTGCTAACTTTAAAGTGCCATATAAATATTAACCATTACTATTTCCAGACAAGTGAGATCATGTATTATATACAAAGACATGGAAATGGGGAATGAAATGTCATGTAAAGGAGAGCATGTAGCTTGTCAGTTTCTTTGGAGCAGAGAGTATGTGAAGGGGAGTAATATGAACCAAATGTATAAAAGTAGGTGGGAATCATATAGTGGAAGGTTTTAAATACCAGGCTATGAATTTTCTATTTTACTCTAAAAGAAAAGGGGAGCCAATGAAGACTTTTGAGTAGTGGAGAGTATGGTCACACATGTGTTTTAAGAATATCATTTCCATGTTCTTCATGACTTCACATGTATAATGATTATTATATTGCTTGCCTTCTCATTTGGGTGGGGGAGGGGCTGGAAGGACAGAGAGAATTTGGGACTGAAAATAATTAAAAAGAAAAAAGAAAAGAACATCATTTCCTAAACTGGAGGCTGTGTGGAGGATAGATTGTAAAGGGGGAAACTCGAGACAGGAAAACCAAATAACAGGCTACTGTGTTTCATGTTTGAGGATAGTAACAATGACTCTCATTTCTCTAGTTGTCTAAGGTTTACAAAGCACTTTCCCTACAGAGTAACTCTGTGAAGAAGGTAAGGTGAGTATCATTATCCCCAATGTACAGATGAGAAGCCCAAGGCTTAGAAAAGTGAAGTCACACAACTAGTAAGTATTAGATCCCAGATTTAAACCCAGGATTCTTGACTCCTAAGTCTAACACTGGAGTCAGAAGATTGGAGTTCAAATGACTCTGTCACATGTTACCTGTGTGAGCTTAGGCAAGTCCTGTTTGCCAGAGCCTAAGTTTCCTTCTCTGTAAAATAAAGAGTTGGGGTAACTAAGTGGCTTCTTTTAACTCCTCTTACTAAAAATCCTCTGGTCTGGTATGCAAACCACACTTTCTATTTCATCATGCCGAGAATATTTATGGTCCTGCCTCCACGGAATCTGTGGAACAATGAGAGAAACAAAGCAAGTAGCAAACTGTACAGGGATCTGCTTCCTTTGAGGGAAGATTGGAGAGGGGATGTTTCTTGTCATCTTGCTCCATCTAGGATGCGTAGAGCTTAAGAGGTAGACGTGGGGCTCATGTTTATTCTTCCCTATGTGGCATGCTCTCCAAACTCTGAGTCTCGGAGTCCCCTGTGAAAGGAGAGAGGGGACAGATGAATCAACAGGTCATCAGAGGCATTTTCAGGAAGCCAGAGGGAAGCCACTGGCTCTCTTCTGCAGAAGGATTTAGAAAGGGAGGAATGCTTGAGGACCAGGGGTAGGACTAAGGGTGGACAAGCAAGGAGGGCACTCGGGCACCCCACCCTGGAGGGGTTAGGAGCAATAATAATAACTGATATTTATATAATGCTTTACATGTGAGAAAGATTTTATAATGCATAAATTTGCATATATGCAAATTACATATAATTTTATAATGCAAGAAAATCTGCTGAGTGAATGCTACATGTTATTCATTTGAGTTTCACAAGAGCCCTGAGAGGTAGGCACAAAAGATATTATTATCTTCATTTTGTAGATGATGAAACTGAGGCTCTAAGAGGTTAAGTGATTTACGTAGACAATAAGTGTGGGTAGCAGGACTGAATTCATGTCTTCAGATCCAGCACTCTACCCAAGCAATAAACTATGCTGCCACTCAAGGGTGCAGGAGGACTGTTTTTTAATATGTTTTTTTTTCATAAATGCATATCTTTAGTGCCAGAAAATTCCCTGCTCTTTATGGCCCAGAGGTATTTATTTTGGGATAATTCCCTGCTGTCAAGGCATTTTACAATCCACAGTGGAGGAGTTCAAGGATACAGAAAAATACAACTTTAAAAATTATATATGGTAAGTATATAGGGAAGGGGGAAAGGAGTAGTATTTATATAGCACCTACTTTGCGCCAGGCACTGTGCTAAGTGCTTTACAAATAACTCATTTGAGACTCACAACAACCCTAAGAGGTAGATATTTTTATTATCACCATTTTACATTTGAGGAAACTGAGGCATAAAGAGGTCAAGTGACTTGCCCAGGATCACACAGCCAGTAAGTATCTGAGGTCAGATCTTCCCAACACCAGGCCCAGTGTTCTATCTACTGTGTCACCTAGCTGCTAAGTACTATGTAGGTTCAGAGGAAGGAAAACTCAGTCTTGACTAGGCCTAAGAGGTGGCATTTGAGGCAGGCCTTGAAGGATACATAGGATTTCAACAGGCAAGCATTAAATAAGGAGAGCATTGCCTAGAGTATAGAATATGTGAAGGGAAATAATAATAAAATTATGAAGTAATTATAAATTATTAAATAATTACTAACATAATTATAAATTACTAAATTATAATGTAATTATAAAGTTTGGGACCCAATTGTGGAAGGCTTTCTAGTTAGTCTCCCTGTCTCCAATATCTTCCCATCTCTAAATCATCCACACAACAGACAAAATAATCATTCTAATGCAAATGTTTAATTGCGTCATTGTCCTGTGCTTAAGAACTAACAGGAGCTCCTGATTATCTATAAGATCAAGTACAACCTGGTTAGCTTAGCATTTAAGGATCTCTATAATCAAGCTTCAACCTACCTTTTTTTTTTCTTTTCTTTAAATTTTATTTTTTCATTCAATAAAAATCTGAATTCTCTTTCTCCTACTCCTCCCCCTTCCCCTGGTCCTTTAGAAAGCAAGAAAAGCAAAATCTCTGTTATAAATATATATAGTCAGGGCAGGTAGTTGACACAATGGATAAAGCACGGGTCCTGGAGTTCCAAGGACCTGTGTTAAAATCTGGCCTCAGACATTCACTAGCTGTGTGACCCTGGGCAAGTCACTTTAACCCTGATTGCCATATGTGTATGTGTACATATATATATATATGTATATATATATATGTATGTATATATATATGTATATATATAATTTATATACTCACACACACATATATGTATACACACACATACATACATACATTGGCCACATCAAAAGAAAAATAGGTTTCAATCTGCCCTCTGAGCCTATCACCACTCTAAATCTATCACCTCTCAGAAAGTGGGAAGTATTTTTCATCACAAATCCTCTGGAATAGTGGTTGGTCATCGCATTGATCAGAATTCATACATTTTTCAAAACTGTCTTTGCACTGTTGTTATTACATAAATTCTGTTCACATCAGTTCATTCAACTCTTCCCAGATTTCTCTGAAACCGTCCCTCTCATCATTAATTAGAGGACAATAATATTTCATCACATTCATATATACCATAATTTGTTCAGCCATTCTCCAATTGATGGGCATCTCCTCAGTTTCTAATTCTTTGTCACCACAAAAGGAGCTGCTATAAATATTCTTGCATTATAGTGGTCCTTTTCTTTTTTCTTTGACTCTATGGGGCACAGACCTAGTAAGTGATATCACTGGGTCAAAGAGTATGCAGCTTAACAGCTTTTGCGGCATAGTTTCAAATTGTTTTCCAGAATGGCTGAATGGGTTCACAGTTCTACCAACAGTATAATAACGTACCTGTTTCTCCACAGCCCCTCCAGTATTTGTCATTTTCCTTTTTGTAGACTTTCCCATCTGATGGGTATAGAGGGAAATGTCAGAGTTGTTTAATTTGCATTTCTTTAATTATTAGTGATTTGAAGCTTCTTCTTTCTCCCATAAGACTGTTAGTTAATAGCCTGGATTTCTTCCTCTGAAAATTACTTGGTCATATAATTTGACCATTTATCAAATGAGGAATTAGTGTCATTATTATTATTACTTCCCTTTCCTTCAAGGATTCTGTGTTCCAACCAGACTATATCTCTAGCTGTTCCCAAAACTCGTCATGCTATCTCCTCCCTCTGTGTGCATTCACACAGATTGTCTCCTATGCCTACAATGCACTCACTCCACTTCCCCACCTCTCAAAATCTTTTTTTTTCCTTCATGGTTCAGTTCAGGTGTTGCCTTTTCTTTGAAGATCCCCAGTGTTCTCTACTTCCTCGGACCTTGTTTGGACCTCTCCTTTGCTCCTAGCAGTCCACTTCATATTTATTTGTGTACATATTGTATTGCTCCCTCCCCACCAATAGATTGTAAGCTTCCAAAGGGCAAGCAGAGTATCATCTTTTATCTTTGTATCATGGTAGCCTAGCACATAGTAGATGTTTAATAAATATTTGTCAAATTGACTAATAGGCTAAGGAGTTTGGACTTTACTTGATAGGCAATGGCGAGCCATTGAAAGCTTTGGAGCAGTGGAGTGACATCATCAGATCAGTCTCCAGTTTGTCTGCAGAGCATCAGTCTCCAAGTCCAGAGCTCTTGCTGTGCTACGTCCAGAAAACAAACAAACAAGGAAACAAAAAACAATAATGATCGAGCACTGCCTGAAAATGTTGTTTGAGGGGGAGGAGGTGATCAGAAGATCTGCTGTTCTTTTGCTGCTTTTCATCTTACTGCATCCCCTTTTGTGCTGATAATCAACCCTCTGAGTTAACTAACTCTCCTGCCTCCCTCTTTTCTTTCATTCCTCTTAGTTCCTCTATAAAGCTCCAGAATGGTCAGAGACAAGGAACTGTATGATCAAGGACTAGGAGCTTGATGGGAGGCCATTGCAGTTCCTCCTAATCTGCAGACCTATGTGGAAGTAAGGAATGTAGGAGTCAGGGAGACCAGTTAGGAAGCTGGCTCTGAGCACATTGTGTAGCCTTATCATTATTCTCCTTCACATGTTGTTTGCCCAAAAGTTTATTCTGATCCAGTGACTACTGTCTAGGACTCAGGGGTGGGGAACCTGTGGTCTCAAGGCTGCAAGTTCCCCACCCCTGGTCTAGATACTCTCTACAGTGGGGACAAACACACAGACAAGACGGGTCTTTCCCTTCTCGTGACTCACTTCCCTTGCCCCATTCACCTATCCCCCTGCCTGTGTGTCTATGTCTCTCTGTCTCTATCTCTGTCTCTCTGTATCTCTCTCAGTATTTCTCTTATTTTTCTGATTTTCAGCACAACCAGGCTATCCCAGATCCCGTTCCCCCATCCTATTCTCTCCTTCCCTCATGGTGATTTGGGCTGACTAATTAAGCTTCCAGCTCTTGAAATAAGTGTGAGCCATATAGGACAGAGAGGAAGAAGCAGCTCAAACTCTCCTTTCTCTGCCAAGGTCATTCTGATGGAGCAGAAAGAGCACTACAGCTGCAAAACTAGGGTTTAAGAACCAGCTTCTTTCTTTAGTAGCCATGTAACCATGAGTAAATCATTTCATTCTTCTCAGCCTCAGTCTTCTCCTACAGAGAATGGGGATGACAGTGATCACTCAGCCTGCCTCATGGAGTTATTGTGAAGAAAACACTGTAGGCTAAAAAAATGTGGGCTCTAATTAAAGGCTTGTGCTTTCCCTTTTCCCCATTTATCCTACCAGGAGAACAGTACTGTTTTCACCTACTTAGGGATCATGGCCTTGCTCAGTTTGTGGGCCTGAAGAGCTAGCCTGGGGAAAGTTTTCCTAGCTTTGCTGAATTTCCTTTTGAACTGGAGGAAAAAAAACTGTTCTGAAAAAACAGCCCTTAGGTGAGTAAATATGGCAGCTGTGACACCCCTTCCAGCTGAAAAAAGAAAACTTCTGAGACTGGTTTGTATAAAGAGAAAGCTTATAAATTCCTCCTCTGTTCCTTCCTTCCAGCTCTCCTTTACCCCTCATCCCCTTAGCAACAGGACAATCTCTGCTTGCAACGTTCACCCTCTCTTCTGCTCCCCAGGGGTGTCAACAGCACCTGGCTTTGCCTTGGCCCTGTTAGAGTCTAAACTTGCTGCTTTCTGGACATCTGTGTTCAATGGTCCTGGCTATTTTATAAACTCATCAAATCATGGAATTTTCCAGGTGAAAGAGACCTTGAAGCTAATCTCACCACCTCCCAGCCACCCCCCCTTTTTTTTATTAAGGAGGAAACTGAGACCCAAAGAGATGAGGAAACTTGTCCAATGACATATGGAATCATTGTCAAAGTTGGGATTGGGATGAAAGTGTCCTGACCCCTAAAAGAGTGTTCTTGCATTTTTTTTCTTATGGTGAAGGGCCATTTGGAGCCCCAGTGTTTTTTCAGAGACCTAGGCTCCAGACCTTCTCTCTCTTCCTGTATCTCCCCATCCCCTAGCCCTGTTCAAAGCAGCAATTTTGTTTGCAGGCAATAAGTTGTCTCCTAACATATGCTCAGGGTCTGAAGAGACAATGAATCTTGACTTTCTTTCTCAGAATGATGCTTCCCATCTGACAAGTGCCCTCCTCTCAGGACACAGGTTGAAGGCACTCTGTGTCTGAGGGTGTGTTTGCACACGTGTGTGCATGTGCATATGTGTGTATATAGGTACACATGTATGTGTTGGTGTTAGGACCTATGTCTGTGTACATATGGCTCTCTAGAATTGTAAAAGAGTGAGATCAGTGGGTTTCACAAACCTGGTTGAAATGCTTAGAGAAAGGCATCAGCTTCTAAAAATAGAGGAACTGGAATATTTTGATGAAAGGGCCTTTTTTTTCTCTTAAAGAACGCCTAAACAGCTTTCTTCTTTAAAGCTCCCTGTGCGCACTGGCACCCTGCATGAAATGGAAAAACATTAACTGTTTGCATTTTCCAGGGTTGATAAGGATTGCTGATTCCAACCAAGGACAGAATCTCTCACTCAGATCAGAGGCAAATGTTCTTTAGAAGGAGGGCTGCTAGCAAAAGGGCAGGAGGAGGAGGAGGCTGTAGGAGAGGTTGGTTTCCATGCACAAAGCCTCCCTCGGTTAGCTCCAGCTGTTACCTTCCTTAACATATTCTGGCACGCTTCCCACTGTTCAAAAGAAAGGAGCCAGTCACCAGCCATCGATCCATTTGGCACAATGGGCCAGGTGCCATCGGGGATGGGCCCTGTTCTCTTTTTTATCTTTTGCTAAGGAGGGCCTCAGTTTTCTTACCTATAAAATAAGGCAGCTAGGCTCAATGACATCTAAGTTCCCTTCCAGGCCTAAGGTCTATGATGTTAGGATCCTTGATTGAGAGATAGAAGGTCCCTTAGAAATCATGTATTTCTATCTCCTCATTTTATAGATAAAGAAATAGAGGTCCAGAGAGGTTGTCACTCACTCAGCATCACACAGCTAATAAATGGGGGAAGTATGATTCAAACTCAAGTCCTCTGACTGTAGGTCCAGCATCCCTGCCTCCTGACGAAAAAGAAAAGCTTCTGTTTCATTAGGAATTCCTAACCTGAACCTTGTCAAGAGGATATGGGGAATATTGGGCAAATAACTTTATTATCCTATTGAGTTCATCAATTCTTATTTTATTTCTTATGTGCATATACATGGTAAACTCTAGAATTTATTTCCTTTCACATTGAATAAAGGATATAGGAAGGTTTACTGCCAAGGCGTACAAAGACCAAGCAAAGTTGGGCTGGTTTAGGGCTAAACCAGAAGAAGGATAGATTTCTGAGGGTGTGGCGGTTTCCTTTCCTAATAATGTCTAAGAATAATGTCACAGCTCTCGGACTGGTTAGTCATCATCCTGCCTGAAGGCAGTGAGATGGGTTGGAAGACCTCTAGAGAAGAATATTTCATTTCTAAATGCCCAAAGAGCTTTCTGTATTAAAACATCCTGTGTGCTCTAAAGCCCAGGAGTCAATGGAAAAACACATTTTCTTGATATTTTCCATATATGAGTGGTAAGGGTGGGGCTACACTGCCCTAGTTGAGTCCATCCAGGGACAACTTTACCTGCTCCAAGTCTATCCCAACTTGGCTATTGGAAGCATGAAAATGTCTCTTTCCTCTATTTCCTTATCTATTTAAGTAGAATTTTCATTATTTTAAATGTGTGAAGGTTCCATGCAACTGGAAGCCAGAAGAGGACCAAAAAAGTCCATTTGGATGAATCCCCTCCCTCTAGTCAAAATGGTCCCTATTTATGTGGTTGCTGATCCTCTCATTAAAGCTACCCAGGGAAAGAGAGACTCTTTCTTCCCTAGGCAGCTCCCAGGAGGGAAGACATTCTTCCTTACATCTAATCTCCCCATCTCGTGAGGCTATTTCATATTTTTTTTGTCTAGTCTTTTACTCCTCAAAAGATGATAAACAGCTGGTCTACTGTTGTATTTGAAGACTATTATCAAGCCTGTCTTTAGCTTTCTTTTTGTAGACCAGATGGCTCCAGTCCCTTCCACTTAACCCTCATCAGCCCATGACCAGGTCATAAGAAATCCAGATATTCCCAGTTCTCATTCAGTTTTTGACCTTCAATGAGAGCCCAGCTCCCATGGGAAGAGTAATTTCTGACTTCTTCTTCCTTGTTTCTCCTGGATGGTACTCTCTTTCAACTATTTCCCCAGAAGGCAATAATGCAGAGAGGAATAGGGATCATGGGGGAGTTCATAATAGTTATAAATATATATATATATATATATATATATTTTTTAGGAAGAGAACAGCTAGATTTGTGTAGATTTATTGGCATGTTGTCTCCTCCCTTAGATCATAAGTTCTTTGAGGACAGGGACTATCTTTTGCCTCTTTTTGTATCCCCAGTGCTTAGCACAGTGCCTGGCACATAGTAGGTACTTAATAAATGTTTATTAATTACTTTATTGATAGATTGCCCCATGACCAGCTTTGAGTGATCAGGTCATCCCTCCCATAAATCTGTAACAGCAGCATACAGAGGAGAAGGAGAGTCAGGGAGCCAAAAGAAGGGGGAAAAGACAGGGAGCACCCTATGTAGACCCCAGAAATCTTTCCAGGGCACCAGCCTCCATGACCTTTCCCTCCCAGTTTGGAGAACACTGTACTATTGAACACAGTTTTATTGCTCAAAGGGAAGAAACCTTCCAGTACCAACTTAAATACTTCCTGAAGTCCTAAGGGCTGGGTTGTATTATAGCTTGGTGTAATTGGAAATTGCTTGTAATTCTGCATCCCTTTAGAGGACCTCAGTCAGAAAAACAAAGAGAAACTTGAGCCAAAGACTTTCTTCTCCTATAATTTTTAATTTCCCTGGGGTTTTGAGTTGAGTATCGGAAATGGCCCCATACAATCATTTTGCTTAGTAAAGGACCCAAAATTCAGGTGAATGTAACTCATTTGTATGCCATCTGCACGTGCATACAAAACCATCACTCGGGTAATTTTTTATTCAATCTTATATAATTTCTCCTAAGGATGGCATTCCTTGAAAGAGCCTTGAGAAGTCAACTAGTTCCATACCTGATTTTCTTCTTTGGTTTTCCTCATCCAATGGCTATTGACAGGTCCATCTGTTCCATAAGAGAAGGGAAGATATTCAGAGTCAAGAACTATGGTTGAGAGGGAACATGGCAGAGACAGTGCCCCAATCTCTTCCCTGCCCCACCACCCCCTTCACACTGGCCACCAGTCCAAGACCAAATGCCTTCCAAAGCCTTCTTCCCACCCAAAGAGAGATGATCTAAACAACTTTGGTGTGAACCCTGGGACAGGGTGACTTGATTGATGGATGATTGGAGGTTGAATGTCTCAGCCATCTCACTCTTCTGTAACCAGCCACCTACATGTCTTTGGCCATCAGACAGATATCTGCCTTCTGCTTCCCCACTACCACCCAAACTTTTACTCAGAGAATGATAATCAAATTCACATTATCACTGCTACTGCAAAGGACATAACAATCTATTGTTCTGTTCCTCCACTCAAAATCTCTGTAATTTAGACTCACCAGGCTACCCAGGCATAAGCGTACTTCTCAGGTGATCACACCCCACTCCCCCATACGCATCCATACCAGCCTCATCATCCTTCCTGTGTCTTTTCCCATTCTATTATCCCTCTGTATCTAATTTCATGTGCACACACTGTTCCCTCTCCCCTCCTCCAATAAAATAGAAACTCCTTGAGGTCAGAGACTATTTCACTTTTGTCTTTTTATTCTCAGAGCCTTGTACAGTTCCTGAACCTTAGTAGGTACTTAATAAATGTTTATTCAGTGTTGCCTGTTGAAACAAAGAGCTGGAAGGACATCAGATACCACTTAATTATCAAGAGCTTTAAATGCTAGAGGTAAAGGGAAACCCATGAAATTTATTAAGTAGGGGGTGTGATATGGTCTTTCAGGTGAGTGTGTGTGTGTGGGTGTGTGTGGGAGTGTGACATTTAGGGTGTGGCATTGCCTTTAGGAAACTCACTTTGACTGCTGTGTGGAAGAAGAATTGGAGAAGAGGGAAAACTAAAGGCAGAAAACCAATCTGGAGGCTACTGTAATAGTTCAGGTGAGAGGGGCTGAGGCCTGAACTAGGATGGTGGCTGAGTGAGTAGAGGGAAGAGGATGGATGTGAGAGATATTGTTGAGATAGAAATAAGATTTTACCACTGGTAGAAACTGTGTGGTGAGTGAGAGTGAGAAATCAGGGATTCCAGTGACCTAGACAACTGAAGAATGGTACTAATCTTGACAATGATAGGGAAGTTGGAAGGGTGAAGGTTTGGGGAGAAAGGTAATGAGTTCTGTTTTGGACTTGTTGAGTTTGAGATGCCCTGGGGACATCCAATTTGAAATGTCTAATTGGTAATTAGTGATCTGAAATTGGCACTTAGGAGATGGACTAGAGCTGGGTATATAGTTTTGGGACTCAACTGAATGGAGAGGATAATTGAACTCACGGGAACTGATGAGATCATGAAATGAAATAATGTAGAGGGAGATGAAATGAAATCACCTACTGAAAGGATATATAGAGAAAATAGTAGAGAGCATAAGACAGTACTTTGAGGTATGCCTACAGTTAGTGAGAATGATGTGGATGAAGATTTAGCAAAAAAAGATTGAGGAGTGGTCAGATAGGTAGAAAAGAACCCCCTCCCCAAAAAAACTTGTGTAGAAATGAAAGAGGCCAATGATGGGAGTAATCCAGAGTTGGGTTTTGGCCTCAATGAGGGGCAATATTGTTGTTGTTGTTGTTTGCTTGTTCTTTGTTCTCAAAGAGGACCATAATGTCAAGAAGGTGATGCCATGACATGTAAATGAATTGGATTTAAGTAAGGGAGGGCTGTGCAAAGTCACCAGCCTCACTTTCTCTTCTAGAGTCATCTGGGTCTAGTGGCAAAATAGGACAAGAGTTCAAGGAATCATTTAGAATTGAAGTAGTTAATTATAGGGTCAAAATTGGGAAGAGAGGAAAGTGTAGTCAGAACAAGGGTGATGCCCTGGGAAAATATTGAAGGCAAATGTTGTATGTCTGCACTAAATAAGAGGTATATAGTCTCTGACATCAGGAATAAAACCAGTGCAATCACTAACTACCCCCTGCTTAAAAAAATATTGAAGGCAATAAGTTTTGGTGAGGACAAAGAATAGACAAAGGATAGTCAGGCACAGGCAGAGATGAAATAATAAAAGATTATGATCAAATAAAGGTGTTCAGGAGTACTTGAACATGGAAGTGGACTGATTATGGGAGATGGCAAGATTAGGTTTGTAGCTAAGGTAGAATAAAGGAGTACATCATGGACATGACAGAAGGTGCCAACTGTACTGGAAAGGATGACCAAGGATGGAGTGTGGTCAAGAGAGAGCCAGGCCTCAATGAGCGCCAGAAGGTAGAGGGACCAAGAGAAGAACCCATCTTCCACACAAGAGAAGAATTCATTCTCAAGTGAAAGTAAGTGTGTTTACTGTCGAGTGGGAGTTCCAGAGGGCTTGGTGGAGATGGTAGGAAGATCTGGAGTAGAACTTTAAGGAGAGGGACAGAGTTGAGGTGAATGAGAATAAGGGATTTGACATCTGGGATTTGGGAGGAGGATTTATTTTTCTGCAATCAGGGACAAAATATCACTGGGATTATGGGAGAAAGGGTTGATGGGAATATTCTAATCATTGGGGAATGGATTCAGGAAGAGCATTAGTGGATTCAAGGATAAAGATAAGTGACTAGAAGGTCCAAGGTCACCCACTGGCCCTGGCCTTCAAGGTTGGCATGGTCCTCAACATCTCTCAGAAGTGAGAATTCTCTCACAGAAGTAAGATAGTCTTCGTCCCCAAAGAGCTTTCATTCTACTAGGGGGAATACACCATGTTCAAAGATAAATATTGGATATATGCAAAAGGAGAGCACTGTGATGGTGGGAGGCACTAACAAATGAGGAAATCAGGACAGGGCCTCTTAAAGGAGCTAGCAGTAGAGCTGAGCTGAGCCCTAAAGGGAGCTAGGGCTGCAAGAGGCAGAAAAATAGAGGGAGGGAAGGAGGGAGGGAGACAGACAGACAGACAGATTCAGAGAGAGAGAGAGAGATCTCTAGTGAAGCACTAGAATGGGGTGGTAAAATCAGGAAAGGCCTTCAGCAGAAGATGAGATTTGAGCTGAGTCTTGAAAGAAGCCAGGAGGTGGAGGTAAGAAGGGAGAACATCTAGGCACGAGGGACAGCTTGGAATATCTTGTAAGAGAAACATCAAGAAGGCTAGTAGTGTCTCTGGCTCATCGAGTACACAAAGAGAGGGAGGTGTAAGAAGACGGGGAAGGTAGCAAGGAACCAAATTGTGAAGGGCTTTAAAAGCCCAATAGAGGATTGTACAGATTGATCCTGGAGGAAATAGGGAGCCTATTGAAGTTTATTGAGCAAAGGGATACCATCACTTTGGAAGCTAAGTGGAAGATGGATTTGGGCAGGGAGAAACTTGAAGCAGAGAGACCAACCAGAAGACCATTGTAATAGCTCAATGTGAGCCTATGAGAGCCTTACCAGGTGGTAGCTGACTGAGTAGGGAGAAGACATATATACCAGAGATGTAGTGAATCTAATAACAACAAGACTTGACAACAGATTGTGTATATGAAATGGGTATGAGAAAGGAGCTGAGGACAATGCTGAGGTTGTGAGTATGAGGACCAAGAAGATGCTCATGACAGTAATAAGGACATTAGGAAGACAGAGGGATTTGGAGAAAATGTAATGAGTTCTGTTATAGACATATTGAGCTTGAGATGTCTACGTTACGTCCAATTTGAGACGTCCAAGAGGCAATAGGTGGTGTGAGACTGGAGCGTAGAAGAGAGGTTAGGGCTGGCTCTCTAGATCTGAGAATCGTCCGCATAGAGGTAATAACTGAACCCATGAGAACTGATCAGATCACAAAGTGAGATAGCGTAGAGGGAGAAGAGAAGGCAGCCCAGGACAGAACCTTGGTGTCCATCCAGAATGATTGTTCCTGACCTGGGTAAAGACCCAGTAACAGTCTTCGAAGAATCAGGAGAGATCTGTGTCCTGAAAACTTAGAGAGGAGAGAGTAGGCAAAGGAGGGTGACTGACCATGTCAAAGACTGCAGAGAGGTCAGGAAAGAAGAGGTTGAGAAAAGGCCATTAGATTTGGAGATGAAGAGATCATTGGTAGCTTTGGAGAGAGCAGTTTCAGTTGAATGATGAGGTTGGAAGACAGTGCTGAATAGAGTGACAGGAGAAGTGGAGACAGTCAGTGTGGACAGCTTTCTCAAGGATCTTAGCCAGGAAGAGGAAGAGAGGTCTAGAATAATTGCTAGAGTGGCAGGTTTGGGGTTTGATTTCTTTTGGGTTTGGGGGTTTTTTTGTTTTTTTATTTTTGTTTTTTGCTGTTGCTGTTGTTGTTGGTTTTGTTTATTTGTTTTTTGGGTTTTTTTTTTTGTTTTTAGGATAGAGCAGATGGGATCTGGTGTGGATTGTTGTTTTCCGACTCTTCTTGACCCCATTTGGGGTTTTCTTGGCAAAGATACTAGAGCGGTTTGCCATTTCCTTCTCCAGCTCATTTGACAGTTGAGGAACTGAGGCAAACAGGGTTAAGTGACTTGCCCAGGGTCACACAGCTAGTAAATGTCTCAGGCTAGATTTGATCTCATGAAGATGAGTCTTCCTGACTCTAGGCCTGGCACTCTATCCACTGTGCCATCCAGTTGCCCCTGTGGTGTGAGCAGCAATTCTGTTTTTAGGTAACTTCCCTCTGCCTTGATTTGTCATCTCTGTACCTTCCCACCTCTCTCCACTCCCCCCCCCCCATCCCCCGTTGACAAAATAATTGGGAACTCAATGCTACAGAGTCTAGAGTTGCCTTTCTCAGTCACTGCCTAAACCAATTTGTAGTAGAAAGCCTATAAATTTATAAATTTCTTTCCTAACCTCTCTTCCTGTATCACTTTCCGTTTCCCACAAAGAAAGTGTCAGTAAACACATTCAAAGTTCACTGTTCCCCTTTCCCCACCTCCAAGACACAATCCAATGCAAAGAAGCAAGGCAAAGGTGAAGCAATCGATCTTACTTCCTCTCTCTAATTTCCTGCTTCCTTTGTCCTCACCTGTTGGCTGGCTGGGCTACCAGGGAAGGGGATGGAACCCGGGGAATGTCTGTAGGAGATGGGACTAATACCCTGGGCTTAGAATGTCAGTTTCTCAGCAGCAGCACAAGCCAGACCATTAAAGTTAACTTTAGAGAGACCTAGTGAAAACCCTGAACGCTCAGGCAGGCGCACACTCCCTAAAGCTCCCTCTTACAATTGCCAGCCAGCTCTGAGGCACAGCTGAAACCCAAGAGTTTGGTCGCTCCTTCCTAGGACTTGAGCCTGAGCCGCTTCTCCTAACTGTTAGAAATGTGTCTGTTCTGTGCATGCTTAATTGGCTTCATTATGCAGCCCCTGGGGCTGACTGCAGGCCCATCACGACCCCTTCTGTCCTTCACAGGGAATGTGCCAGGCTAGGTTGCTAAGGCAGGGACTCACAGAACTTACACAATAAAGATGGGTAAGAGGGCTGTGGGTGGTTTTCAGGTTGACATTTTGCAGATGCTCAGTTCTCCTTTGCAGGAAAAGACAAGAAAACAAGACTGAGAGTCCTGGCTAGTTCCACAGGGGTCAAGAAGACAGCAGTATCCAGTTTTCTTTCCCATTGGAAAAGCAGGTGGCAGGATTGAGGTGGTGGAATGTGTAATGTCTCTTCCAGATCCTCACTGTTTTCTTATTTGTCAGATCTCATCTGCTTCCCGAAAGACTCAAGCAGGCAATTTGGCTGCTCAGTCCCTGAGCGGCCACCTGGAGGGGTGAGGATTAGGACAAGAGGGTCATTCGTGTAGTATGTCTGAAGGGACATAATCTTCTTGCTGCAGATGGTCAGTCCAGCCTGCCCTTAGAATAACTTTTGGAGGAGTTTAAAGTAGCTCCCCTTGGAATAGCTTTTGAGGAGTTCAAAGTCCTCAGTCCCCAAGAGTTGATAATATGTGTCATCAGAACCAGTTCATTGCTTCTGAAGTCAGAGTACCTGGATTCAAATCCTACCTCTGACACTACCATTGTAATGACAGAGATCAATTAATTTCCTGTGCCTCAGTTTACTCATCTGAAAAAATGAGGTGATTCCGTTAGAATACCTCTGAAGACCCTTTTAGTTCTAGTGCTATGTTCCTATGATTAGGTGGTGCAGTGCATAGAGTATTGTGCCTAGAGTCAGGAAGACCTGAGTTCAAATCCAACCTTAGGCACTTACTAACTTTGTGACCCTGGGCAAGTCACATTACCTCTATCTGCTTCAACTGCCTCACCTACAACACAGAGTTAATAATAGTACCTATGATTTGATTTAGTAGTATCTACCTTGATTTGAGGATCAAATGAGATAGTATTTGTAAAGTGCCTAGCAAGTAGTAGGTACTACATAAATGCTTATTCCTTTCCCTTTATCCATCTATTGATCGATCGATCTAGCTACTTACCTACCTACCTAGTAGGATAACTTTCCTCAAACAAGATGAGTAACACTCTAAATCCTATAATACCATAGAACTATAGTATTGGACACTATATAGGAACTTGGACACCATAGTCACTGGGTAGTTTTCATGGGGTTTTGATCACTACTACACCCTCACAGTTTCCCCTCCCCACAAAAGTGCAGAGCCTAAAGCCTAACCAATAGGCCACAGGGCAAATACCCCACAGCCTTCAGAGAGTACCCTGCCTTAACTCTTTCCCACTCTCAGCTGGACCATTCTCAAGTAAGTTTTTAGGGAGCCAGCTACTAGAACTCAGCAAAGTAGAACCCCTGAAGGTTTCCATAATGCCTCTGATGCAGCCTGAGGTACAGGAAGGTAGGTTTCTCAGTTAGCCATCTCAGGCAGGAACTGTTAGCTTATTGGGAAGAGAGGGCTGGAATGAATGACTTTCCATGAGGCTGTTGACTCCTGCAACTTTGCTGATCCAGCCAGCCATGGAAAGGTCCCTTTGAAAAGTGGAACTCAAAGTGGTTAGCTAAACAAACATGGCAACTTTTTCCTTTCCTCTGTGCCTGGGTCAGTGTTAAACGGTGTTTCAGGATGTTGCCCCAACCCCA
Source organism: Vombatus ursinus (assembly GCF_900497805.2). Taxonomy (NCBI): domain Eukaryota; kingdom Metazoa; phylum Chordata; class Mammalia; order Diprotodontia; family Vombatidae; genus Vombatus; species Vombatus ursinus. Next base: position 50,925,807 of record NW_020954576.1, read on the forward strand.
GCAGAGGCAGGAAACAGATGAGTATCAGTCCTCACCTGCCAGATGCCTGTGTTCCCTTGGGAGAGGGTAAGCTAAACAAGGGGCTAGAAAAGGAAACATCAGTGGGAGAGAGGGCTAATTTCCTGGGCTAGAAATGCCAATCTCTCATCAATATCCATGCAAAGAATCCTAGCACCACAGAATGTCAGAGTCGGAAAGGACGTGAGAAAATCTAGTTCACTCTTCTCATTGGAAAGATGAAAAAATTAAAGCCCAGAGTCACACATGGCAGGTCTTGGATTTGAGCCCAAGTTTTCCATATCTTTTGACCCCCAATCCATTGCTCTTTCCACTACATATTAGTCCAATCTCCTCATTTTGTGGTTGAGGAAATGGAGGGCCAGAAAGGGCAAATGAGGTGACATGCTGTGAAGGCGTACAAACACACTCTCTTCCTCCCAGAAGTTCATGGCCCATATGGTCGAGAGGTTCATATATTCCAGATATATATAAATGTAAATATATATATATTATATATACACACACACACAAAGGTGTGCCGACAACAATATGAGATAATGGATGCAATAATATGAAATAAAATGAGATAATGGATGCCCCTTAAGGAGCTAGATAAATATGACCTATTATTATTATTATTGGTAGTAACTTTGTTAATATTATTCCTAATAATAACAAAGATAAACTTCAAACATGTACAGATGGGCAACAAGGAGCTCATGTCATATACAAGTCAGGAGTCAGTACATTTTAGGGATGGGAGGCAAGTCAAGTGTAAAAGAAAAGAGAAAACAAAATCAGAATCAAATGACTCAGTTTCTAGTCTTATCTAGGCCACTAATTAACTGATTGACCTTGAGGAAATCACTAGAATGTCTCTGCATCTCATTTTTCTCATCTATAAAACAAAGGGGTTGGATTTGGTATTTTTAAATTAAAATTAATTTTCTATGTATGTATGATTTCCTCCTGATAAAATGTAAACTTGAGTACAAGGATAGTTTCATTTTTGTCTTTGCATCCCTTGTTCCTAGCAGAGTTCCTGGCACACAGTGGTTGCTTAACAAATGCTTATTGAATTGGGTTGAGCAACTGATGCCTAAAGTCCTTTCCAAATTTAACATTCTATTGAGTCTAATTTTGTGAGACCTTCTGTCATTGGCACATAGTATTGTGTTGTGTTGGACTTTGGGTAAAGGGAGGCACATAGAGGATTACAGTCTCAAATCATTACCATGGGACAACCCTACCTTGTCCTCAAGTTTCAGCCCATCTTTCAGGCTCTCCACTCCACCCCACCCCATCCCACATCAGTGCTTCCCCTGAGACTTAGACTGAATTGGGCCTTCTGAAGGTCTTGTGAAGTTATCTGGTTGGTTATCTGGGTGGGAAAATCTTTTTTTTTTAAATTAGGCAATTGGGGTTAAGTGACTTGCCCAGGGTCACACAGCTAGTAAGTGTCAAGTGTTGGTCTGAGGCCGGATTTGAACTCAGATTCTCCTGACTTCAGGGCCGGTGCTCTATCCACTGTGTCACCTAGCTGCCCCTGGAAAATCTCCTTTTCCAGAGGGATCCAAAGCCTATTCCATTCTCCCTTCCTAGATGTGGAGGTCGTTTTTCCTACTCTTCTAGTTGAGAGAGCCAAGATTCAGAAAGGTCCCAAATCACAAACTAGTGAAGGCAGGATCAGAACCCAGGTCTCTCACCTGCTACTCCAGGGTGCCACCTTGGCAAGGACCGCAATGCAGAGAGCATAGCCTGCTCCTCTTTGCTTGGTTTGCTCCTTTGTCGAGCCTCCCTCCCTTAAATCTTCTGTCCAGCTCTTCTATCCCAGCCCCATTTGGCATCAGGATTGAAGAAAAGCAAGAGCCAAGAGGAGAGGTCAGTAGGCGGGATGTGCAGAGGCAGTCCCTTAAGTCTCTCTTCCCTTGGGTAGAAAGATTTCCCCGCGATAGTGGAGCCAAGGTTCTTCTCACCTCTTCAGCTGCTTTGGCCAACATGAGAAAACACTCAACTGGCCAACAGGTCCTGACGTTTACAGAGCTGTAAAAGCCAGGAGTGGTGGTTGCTTTTCTTTACAGAGTGGTGAAGCCACAGGCTTTAACAAGAGAAGAGGAAGGGAGGGAGGGCAGAGGCGAAGGATGGAATCATGAGCTAGTTAAAGAAACAAAGCCATGATCATGAAGGCTGAAAAAAGTTCCCCTCCTTAAGGCTAGGGTTGCTCAGTACAGCCCATCAGATTTCTCAATGGATCCGAGAAGACAGAATGTCAGATCTGTGATTTTAGTAGGGATTTAGAGTAGATAGAGAAATAGATAGATAGATAGATAGATAGATAGATAGATAGATAGATAGATAGATAGATAGATAGATAGAT
>NW_020954576.1:50928193-50974440 GCF_900497805.2 Vombatus ursinus
GATAGATAGATAGATAGATAGATAGATAGATAGATAGATAGATAGATGGATAGATGGATAGATGGATGGATGGATGGATGGATGGATGGATGGATGGATGGATGGATAGATAGGAAGATAGACAGACAAACAGATGGAGATGAATAGATAGAAATACATATAGCTATAGAGATGATAGATGGAAATGGTTAGATAGAGAACAATGCTTATTAGATAGAGAACAAACAGTGCTTATTAATGTGCCAGTAATTGTGCTAAGTATTAGGGATGCAAATACAAGCGGAAAAAAAAGATAATCCCTACTCTCAAAGAGCCTACATTCTAATGAGAGGAAGACATCCCATAAAGGGAAGGGAAAAGCAGGGGAGGGAAGTGGGAGGAAAGGAGAATATTTTCCAGGGGGACTTTAGGCAAAGAAATGGGGAAATCTAGAGAGTGAGAAGTGGAGCCAGGAGTGAAGTGAGCGTGATGTGGGTGCCTCATGAAATGATAATCCAGTCCAAAGACTCACCAATCAGAAGAGAGGCTTCAGAGTAAAGCCATCTCCAGGGAGAGAAGCCTGGAGCAGGAAGGTGGAGGAGATGTCTGCAAAGTGAGGAGCGGAACCTGGAACGATGTATCAGAAAGTACATTGGCCCTAGAGTCAGAAGGTTTTGTTATTTGTTTTGTTGTTCAGTCATTTCAATCACGTCCAACCCTTCATGACCCCATTTGGGGTTTTCTTGGCAAAAACACTCAGAGTGGTTTCTCATTTCCTTCTCCGGCTCATTTTACTGATGAGGAAACTAAGGAACAGGTTTAAGTCACTAGCCCAGAGTCACACAGCTAGTAAGTGTCTGAGGCTGGATTTGAACTCAGCTCTTCCTGATTCCAGATCCCACACTCTATCCACTGAGCCACTTGAAATCAGAAGACCTGGTTTCAAATCCTGCCTCTGATCCTTACTATCTTTATGACCTTGAACTCTTTTACTGTCCCTAGGTCTCAAGTTCTTCATCTGCAAAATGAAAGACTTTGACTGAAAGGCCTCTGAGATCACTCAGGTGCTAAGTCTTTGATCCTTTGACTCTCAGAGATCATCTAATCCAATGACTTCACTTTAGAGATGAGGAAACAGGTCTAGAGAAATGAAGTGACTTGCTAAATGTACCTTAACTCCTCCTTCTGGGACTCAGTATATTCACATGTAATACAGGAGCATTGGATTAGATGATTCCTAAAATTTCTTCCATTTTAAATGAGTATGATTTTACGAAATCTTTTCTACCAAAATCAGACTTTTTAAGCACCTAATGCTGCCATTTGATCTTGGGCAATTAGCTTCAAATTTCTGAATCTCAGTGCAGAAAACACTGGATTTCAAGTTAGACTGCATTTGGATCCTGGCTCTCCAAAGGATTTCCTATGTGGACAAGTCACTTTTCGCTTCTGGGCATTCATTTCTCATGTATGAAATGAGAGAATCGGACAGGATGTTCTTTAAGATTTCCTTCTAGCTCTAAATTCTATGACTCTTGCCCCGCTTGACTTCTCCATCAGTTATGTGCAAAAGAATTTGACAAAGAAGGGCCAAGTGGACGCAGAGAGAAAATGTGTAGGATTAAGTAGCAGGCTACAGGCAAGAGTTCGAATCCTGGGTCTTTTGCTTTGTGGAATGACTCCCATTAAGTCACTTAACCTCTGAGCCTTTGTGCTCCCCTTCTAGAATGAATGTGAACCTAAACTACCTCTTGTCAGCCAGAGGGAGCTAGCCCTGATGCTGATGTTATATCCTCAGTCAAGACTAGCAGATTCGAAGAGACAGACAGATGTAGGCATAGGGAAACCTCTAGGTTATATGCATCCCTAAGCTAACAGCCATAATGGAGCTTCACTATAATTGAGCTGCAAAGCAGGATAAAGAGGGTGCCTGAGGGAGAGAAAGTGCTTACGGGGGTGTGACAGCCCAGCTGTCTGTCAGTTGCAATCACCACAAACCACAGCTGTATTTCATGACTGGGGGCTAGTTTTGAAGGGCCATAGTAGGAGTGAGGAGACTGGAGAAGATTGGACTAGGGCTCAAATCCCTGTGTCTTCTACCCTGTCCAGGGAACTGGGACACAGGTCCACGAGCTTGGGGTGGGAGGATGTCTACACTGGGGGAGTCTACACTGGGGCAGCAGGGTCTGATGCTCTGAGATCCTTGGCTCTGTCACTTGGCAGCTATGAGACTTTGGGCAATTTACTTCAGCTCTTGAAATTCCATTTCCTTACTTGTGAAAAGTCCCTTCCACCGATAACATTCTCTGGTTGTAAAACCAAGTTTCTGCTTGGATGAGGGAGGCGATTACAGTTTTGTCTGGGCACTACTCCACCCCAGCCTACCCTCAAACAGCTTGTGCTCAGGGCTCACAAAGAAGTTTATACACACATATGTATACAAGATCATTTGAGAGAATGGCACCAACTAAGAGGATCCGGAGGTGAGATAGTGCCGAGACAAAGCTGTAGTGCTGCAGAAAATTCTCTTCGGTTTAATTTCACTGAACCTCAGTTTCATTATTGGAAAAATCGAGATTATACCTGAGGAAAGTGTTCACCGCCTCAGGTTGCCTCAGAATTGTCTAAAAAAGGTGAGGAGATGAATCAGTCACTTGACTTCACTCTTAATTAAAAGAAGCCTACAGTCACTTTTCTTTTTATATATAGAGTCAAATTCATTCAACACTCATATGTAGTCACTCATTCAACATATAAAGAACAGTCCCAGAATCGGAGACCTCAGTGACCATCTAATTCAATTCATACAGAGTCCAGAATCCATAGCTTCTGCTAAGTTCAATTTCAGTAACATTTCTAGTAGGGATCCACTTCTGATGCCCCAAATTGTTAGTGCTAATTTACACATATGTATGTGTGTATAAAGAGATAGAGAGATGGATAGATGATAGATAGTTGTTGTTCATTCACTTCAGTCACGTCCAATGCCTTGTGACCCCATTTGGGATTTTCTTGGCAAAAATATTAAAGCGGTTTGCCATTTCCTTCTCCAGCTCATTTTGCAAATGTGGAACTGAAGCAGACAGGGGTAAGTGATTTGCCCATGGTCACATAGCTAGTAAGTGTCTGAGAACAGATTTGAACTCGGGAAGAGAAGTCTTATTGACTCCAGGCCTGACACACTATCTACTGTGCCACCTAGCAACATGTGTGTATGTATATATGTTAGGTATCTGTACGTATGTATATGTGTATATACGTACATATGCATGTATGTATATGGACATACAAATGAGCACTGCTCCAATGCAACAAAATTTATTTAGTACCTACTAATATTTACATATATATGTATGAGTTTGTTTTTATACATATAGTGTTTTATATATAGTTGTTAGTGCTAATTTATACATAATTATATTACCTAATTTATATATATTTATATATAGTGGTTAGCATGAATTTATAAATATATAAATTATATTTCTATATAAACTATCATATAATAACTGTGTATAATATGCATAATATAATACACATAAACATGTTTTATATAAATATTATTTATATTTATAAATTAGTGCTAACAACTATATATAACATATAATATATACATATATATAACACAAATTCATACATATACATATACGTAAATATTAATAGGGCAGTTAGGTTGCTCAGTGGCTAGTGTGCCGGTCCTGGAGTCAGGAAGACTCATCTTCCTGAGTTCAAATACTCAGATACTTATTAGCTTATGTGACCCCAGATAAGTCACTTAACCCTGTTTACCTCAGTTTCTTCATCTGTAAAATGAGCTGGAGAAGGAAATAGCAAAAACCACTCCAGTATCTCTGCCAAGAAAACCTCAAATGGTGTCATGAGTTAGACATGACTGAACAACAACGAATATTAGTAGGTGATAAAAATAATTTTGTTGTATTGAATTATAATCTGGCAGATATACAGAGTCCATGCATAAAGTCTCTCCTCTTTCCGATGCATCTTTTTCAGTTGCTAAAGTGATATTTTCACTCTCTGACTCAATACGCCCTAGGGGTTCCCTATTGCTTCTAGAATCTGCTATAAATTTTTCCGTTTGGAATTTAAAGGTCTTCACAAAGTGGCTCCCACCTACCTTTCCAGGTTTAATATATATTATTTACCTCCCTGAACTCTTCGGTCCAGCCAGCAGGGTCTTCTTGCTGTTTCTCACACCCAGCATCCCATCTCGATCTCCCTGGCTTTGCTGTCCTCCATACCTGGAACGTGTGTACTTCCTCCTCACCTCTGCCTCTGAGCATTGCTGGTTTCTGTCAAAGTTCTGCTCAAGCCCCAGCTTCCCTCCTATCTCTCCAGCCTCTCTTTACTCTTGCTAAAGCAGCCTCCTCACCCTGGAAGTTCACTCCACCCTTGGATGTCTCCCACTTGAAGAATGTTCTGCCCCTGACTGGCACATTCCTTACAGAACCTCCATTTAAGGAAAGTGCCCAGACCAGCCATGTCTTCATTCTTTTCTGGCCTGCACTCCTGACTCTCTGGACTTTCTCAAACGTCCCAACCCTTGCCTTCCATTTTCTCTGTGCCCCACCCCCAACTTTTTCAGCTTCCTTTTATGAGCTGACTTTCTCCATTAGAATGCAAGCATCCTGAGGGTAAGAGATTCTGTATCCCTCCTGTATTGGTATTCTTAGTGTGGTGCCTGGCATATAATAAACACTTAATATGCTTGTTAATTTGATTTGACCCTCTAATCTTCCCTTTTGCCAGTTCTTTGTGTCCCCTACTCCCATCATTCTATGTATTTTGGTTTTGTATACATGTTGTCAGGTAACCTTGTGGGGAGCAGGGATTTTTGGTTTTGTCTTTCTATCTTTATCACCCAGCACAGGACCGGCCCAACAGGCATTTATTAAAATTATTTGATTGATCAATTGAGTGATGGGAGACACCTTTGACTAACTGGGTCTGTACCGTACAAATACAGTACATCTAGGAGGCACTGTGAATCAAGTGCTGTCCTTGGAGTCAGAAAGACCGGAGTTCGAAACACTCCTAGATTTAGAGTCCAGGGCCCTGGCTTTGAATTCTGACTCTGCTCCATTGTGGCTTTGTAATCCAGGCAAATCATTTCCCCGTCTCAACCTCAATTTCTCACCGATAAAACAACATCTTCACCAGCAGTTGTCATGGCGACCAAAGGGGATAACAATAAAACATTTTCCCAACCTTAAAGTGTTATACAAACGCTAGTCGTTGTTGTTGTTATTGTTGTGATTGCTGTTCTTCCAGGGATGTAAACTGCAAGACCGGGGACCAGGATTCATTTAATCTTTGTATCCTCCCTTATCCCCCCCAGCACTGAGCATAGTGCTCTACATGCAGTAACTTCTTAATAATCATTTAACTGAATAACTAACCTTTATATAGTTATAAAGACTCTAAGGTCTATATGCTCAACAAGTCTATGTAATACATGATGTAGGATTGTTATCCCCATTTCACAGATGGGGAAACCAAGGATCATAGATTTAGACTTGGGGAGACCTTAGAGGGTAGCTACCCCAATCCTCTCACTTTACAAGGAAAGAAATTGAGGGGCTAAGTGCCTTTCCCAAGGTCACACAGGTAGTGAATGATGGAGTAATAATTCAAAGCCAGGCCTGTAACTCCAAATCCTGTGGGGTTTTTTTTTTTTTCTGAATCATGATGGAGGCTCAAAGTAATTTGCCCACAGTCACATAACTAGTAAGTATGAGGCGTGGAACCCAAACCTAAGTCATGGAAGCATAGATTGAGAGCTAGAAAATACCTGAGAGGTCATCTAATTCAATTCCCTAATTTTACCTGTAGCCAGGTAGGGCTTCTGAAAGTGGCTATGCATGCTTACTTGAACAAATACACTAACCTCCACCTTTCATTGCTACTGGACTAAAGTTAAGTTTCTCTCTGAATTCCAAAGCAATCTGGGGTAGGAACAGGTTCAGAGATGAATAAAATTACAGAAATTCTCTCTCCAATTGGCTAGTCACCATCTCGGCCTGAGGCAAGGTAAATCACCTCTCTCTCCCTTTGAAGTTAGATTCTCTCTCTGTCTCAAACTAAGCACTTATTGACTTGGATTTAAAATAATTCTAAATAGTCATTTAGAATTATTTTAATACTTGCATATCAGCATTCCTGCCTCAAGTCTCCATGGTCACATTCCTAGTGAAAAAGTTACATACAGATGATGAAACTGGGGAACAGAGAGATGTAGTGTATTCACTATATTTACTTTTGTAGTGAGTAAGCTCTGTGTTCGTTATCCCAGAAGGAGGTCTGTTACATTTCCTCCTCAGGGTTCCAGGGGTACCCTGAGGGATTTGCTGGTGTCTCTTACCTAATGCCGTGAAGGCTTGAGCCCCAACTGGTTTGTCCCCAGTACAGTTAACCACTTAAGATGGATTAGGTTTTACAAAGGGACAATTACTTAGAAGATACAGCAAGAATAAAATTACATTTTCTCCAACACCTTAGGGGTACACTTTCTCCGGTATCGCTTTAGTCTCTAGGGAGAGTGAGTTCAAATTTAGCTCAGTTTCTACATAGCATTGGTTCACATCCACATGCCAGATGAGTCCTTGTCTCATTATTGCTGGGCTGGGTCCCAAAGGTCACTTCCAAAGGTTTCTTCTTGTTCCTCAGGGCATTGATGCTGAGCCTTGTGTAAAACCCACCATCATGCCTGGATGTTGTCAGTGAAGGAGTCAAGTTAAAAGCAGGGTATCCAAGAGAAAAATGCTCAAGAATCTGGTTTCTGGTCCTTTCTGAATGCCTCAGCAGCCAATCTAAAAGCTCCTATTCACTGTGTGGTTAGCTGACCAGAACCAATTAAAGAATGTCTATGCATACTCTAATGTCTCTCCAAGGGACTTCTATTACATGTCATCATCACTCTCTGGGAAGAAGACTCTCTGGGCTCTTCCACACTGCCAGAGGCACTCTATGCATGTGCTGGGACTACCCTATTCCTCTTTAACACCAATTTAAATAGCATAACGATTTAATAACTAATTTATATAGTGTCTGCTATGTATCAGGCACCATGCAAAGTGCTTTACAATTATTATCTCATTTGGTCCTCACAACAACCATGGGAGGTAGGTGCTATAATCATTCTCATTTTGCAGTGGACGAAACTAAGGCAGAAGTTAAGTGACTTGCCCAGTATCACACAGCTAAGTAGGTTCAATCGGTTTTCAGTCATGTCTGACTTTTTGTGGCCGAATTGGGGGGTTTCTTGGCAAAGATACTAATGTGGTTTGCCATTTCCTTCTTCAGCTCATTTTACAGATGAGGAACTGAGGCAGAGTTAAGTGATTTGCCCAGAATCACATAGCTAATTGTCTGAGGCTAGATTTGAACTCAGATCTTCCTGACTCCAAGTCCAGGACTCTCTCCACTGCACCACCTAGCTGTGCCAAAGCAACATTAGAATGAAACAATAGGCTACAATATGAATTATATCAGAGGGGATGAAATTTTTATCCCCACCCCCTTCTGCCCACTAGTCAGAGAGGGAATGGGAAGTGAAGTAATTGGACAGATGAAGCTTATCCATGCTGCTTCTAGGGAAGCAGAGGAGGAAGGAGGAGGCATGGGTTGTCCTTCAGTCCTCTCACCATGTAGGGTGTGTTGGTTTATCCGGCTCCAGTTTGCTAGCATGCCCACTTCTCATTGCCTCCATGCACACACCTCAGGGCTTCTTGCTTTCTCTGTTTTCTGTCACAAGGGCAATGCCCAGAACCCCTCACCACCTTCCCCTTTCCTGTTGGCTCAGTAGGACACCATCATAACTACAGTCAGTTCTTTTCTTCTGCCTCTCCATGTAACTTCACTTTGTCTTCGCTGGGAGGAAGTTCCCCCAAGGTCAAAAGCTTCAGACAATTGGGGAAACCCTGGATACTAACCTGCCTGTCACCATTACTGCCCCAAGTCTCCACAGCAATGTTCACCGGGGAGGATTTACAGTCAGATGAAGAAATCGAGGATGCTAGAGATGAAGTGACCTGACCAGTCCATTGTGAACCAGGTAGTAAGTGGCCAAGCCAGATTTAAACCTAGACTCCCTGGTTCCAGATCCAACCTCTTGCCATTGCCCCACAGGTCTTCTGGCTCCAAATTAACTGTTCTTTCAATTCTATCACACTGCCAGACCGTGCTATAGGCAACATTCCAGATGTACCCACTCTGCAGATTAATGCTTATGATTCCACCATTTAGAGAACTCTATTGTAGTCTACACAGCAAGTTTCTAATTTGCTAGCCCATCCCAGGTCTTAGGATGTTATCAGCAAATGCAATGATTACCTATTCCTATTCAGTCTTTCCACAAATAGCAATCAATACTCATTACAACACATTGGGAGAAAACCCCTGGGAGACAATGGTGAACCGCAGACCAGCAGGGAGTAGGAGAGCTGCAGAGGCAGCTGGGTGTAAAAGGATGTGCTGTTGCTATTTATATTTAGCTGATTAATAATGCACCAGGCTTCCTTAGTGATTCTCATTCCCTGATCTCTAAGCACTTAAGAGGTGTTTTGGTTTTTTTTTCATCTTTAGGATTCCCAGAGAGGAAGAAGCTTGACAGGGAGTCAGAAAATGAAAGGTACGTGTATATAGAATGAACCAGTGTTATGGTGTAAGGAAGAAAGGGAACAAGTCAGGAGAACCTGAGTTCAAATATGGCCTCAGATGAAACACTTGACACATACTAGCTGTGTGACCCTGGGCAAGTCACTTAACCCCAATTGCCTAAAAATAAATAAATAAATAGATAGATAGATAGATAGATAGATAGATAGATAGATAGATAGATAGATAGATAGATAGATATAGGAAAAAAAAGAAAGGGAACAACTGAATCTGTCTAGGGCCGCTGATGGCCAACAAGGAGACCTATCCAGGGACTGTGGATTCAAAGAACTCTTGCCTGTTTTTTCCTTCTCTTGAGGGTCTCTTGGTAGAAAAGAAAGAGAGGAGAAAAGCTGGGCATGGAATAGTATCTGTGCATGCCATCAGATGCGATCTTCTTGGGCTAGGAATTAGGACAAAAAAATCATAACTACCATTGATTAGGTGCTTTAAAGAAAGTTTACATAAAATATTTCATTTCATCAGCACAGTAGCCCTGTGAATTAGGTGTTAACACTATCTCTCTTTTCCAGATAAGGAACCTGACCCTCAAGAGAAGTTAAATAATTTGCCCAGGGTCACACGGCAGGCAAATATCTGAGCCAAGATTTGAACTCAGGTCTTCTCATTCCAAGCCCATTACTCTACCCATCCTACCACCTAGGTGCTTCCAGTCCCCACTCTGCCACTGAATAGTTGTATGACCTTGTGCTAATCACTTACACTTTCTGGGCCTCATGTTCTTCACTAGTAAAATGAGGGGGCTGGACCCAATGATCTTTTAAGTTCCTGCCAATTGCACTATTCAACAAGCATTAATTAAGCACCAACCAAAAAACTGAATACTGTACTAGATGCTAGAGATACAAAAACAAAAACATAACTATCCCAGACTTGAGGACCTTACAATCTACTAGATTCTTAACATTAATGAATCAACTTTCTGTGGTTGGATGACTATGACCCCCAAAGCCCTGTGTTGGACCCTCTTCTGTTCTCTCTTTATTCCATGTTGGCCCTATCAATTCCCATGGTTTTGGTCATGGTCTCTGTGAATGACTCCCAAATTTAAATCTCTAGTGCCTGAGCTTCATAGCCTGCTTGAACAATTCTTGGGTGTGCTGAAGTCACACAGAACCTGAATGTCCCAAACTGAACATAGCACGTTTGTGTACTTCATTAGTTGAGTAGTCTCTCCAGCAATGCATATTACAGCCCCTTTATGACCTTCTAAATGAACTTCAAGTGCTGTTGCTGCCACAAAAATTCATCATCCTGCCTTTAATCTGCTGCTGAGTTCCTCTGAACATAGCCAGACTTGTCCTCAAATAAGAGATGCAAATGGACATCTGCTTGACAGGCCCTCCCAAAGCTTATGCTCTACTATATAGCCTTGGAGAATCCAGAATCACCATGAAATATGAAAACAGGACCAATGTGGAAGAAAATTATCATACGTCTCCTTTACCTTAACCCTCTTCCCTACTTGCCTAATTCTGTTAACATCAAAGCCCATCATCTACCCAGTCACCCAGGCTCCAAGCCTTGGAGTATCCTTTGACTGTTCTAGCTCCCTCACCCTGACCCCCCAACCAAGCCTATTGTTTGTACCTCTGCAATAGCTCTTCCCTGGGTCTCCTTCTCACCTCTCATATAGCTACCTCTTCCTACTTAAGGCCGTTACCATCTTTTATCTGGACTGTTGTAATAACCTTCTAGCTGGTTTCCCAGCATGAAGTGTCCCCTCTCCAACCCATGCTTCACATATCTATCAAAATAATCTTCCTATTATTCCAAGGATCTATGATGCTCCTCTGCTCAATAACTTTAAATGGCCCACCATTACCTATAGGATAAGATATAAATATTTTAGCCATCATTCAAGGTAATTCTATAATTTGGCTCTAGTCTACCTCTTCAGCCCAGTTTCATACAATTCCTCTTTATACATTTTGTTTCAGATAATTCACTGTCCCCCAACTTCATTCTGCCACCTGAGCTCAAATCCTGAATCTGTCAATTAGTACTTGAGTGACCTCAAGGAAGTCAATTAACTCCCATGAGCCTGAATCGTCTCATATAAAATGAGGGTACTGGGCTAGATGACCTATGAGTTCCTTTTCAGCTATAAATCTATAATCCTACGATCAGAAAAATAAGGCCCTAGGGGAAGCTAGATGGCGCAGTGGATAGAGGACTGGCCCTGGATTCAGAAGGACCTGAGTTCAAATCCGGCCTCAGGCACATAATACTTACTAGCTGTGTGACCCTGGGCAAGTCACTTAACCCCATTGCCTAACCAAAAAAAAAAAAGATAGAAAAATAAGGCCCTCTCGCATCAATGTGTTTTTGTCTATATCGTCCTCCATGCCTGGACCAGTCTCCCTCCCATATCTCTCTACTTGCTGAAATCTTTCCTTTCCTTACAAGGCTCATTCTACCCAATAGTCAAGTCCTGGTTAACTGAGAATAAGCCTAGTATTACAAACTGGATGAATAAAGCCAATCTAGAGGACTCACCTAGGCAAATCCCAAATCCACAGGTGGGTTCTGATTAATCCAGGCCAGTCTTGGCCCAGACAATCGGCATCAGAATAGCTGTGGAGCTTAGGTACTGCACAGTGTAGACCTGGGTAGTTTCTTTTAAGTGTCCCCTCTAGTTACTAATCCCTTGTATATTATGTCTAAATTTGCACAATCTCTTTTCCCTTGGAAATAAACCCTAAAGGATGAAGCATCATGAACCAACAGAATATCTGAGTTAAAATGGACCCCAGAGGGCATCTAGTCCAAACCATTGATAAATTTCCTCTAAAACACACCTGACGGGTAGTCTCCAAGCTTCCATTTGAAGTGATTGGGAATTTACTAACCACAGGTCCTAATTGACCAGCTTTCACTGTTTGGACATTTTTATTTGCACGGATCTGAAATCTACCTCTCTGAAATTTTCACCCACTGCCTCTGGTCCTGCCATATAGACCCAAGTATAGCAATAGTGGGGAGGTATGAGCAGGATTGTTCAACAGTCCTTATTTTAGCTAGCTATTTGAGACAGTTAAGTGGTGCAGTGGATAGAACACTAGGCATGGAGTCAAGAAGACCTGAATTCAAATCCAACCTCAGACACTTGCTAGCTATGTAATCTTGAGCAATTTCACTTAACCTCTGTCTACCTCAGTTTCCTCACCTGTAAAATGAAGATAACAGCACCTACTTCCCAGAGGTGTTGAAAGGATCAAATAGGATAATATCTGTACAGCATTTAGCACAATGCCTGGCACATAGCAGACTCTGTATAAATACTTACTCCCTACCTTTCTTCTATTTGTGCCCCTCAGCTCACCACTGACTCATTACCTAGACAGTTTTCTCAGCAAAATTGCTCCTTCTCTGATCTGGAAAGCTGTGTCAAGAGACTTGCAATTCTTTCTATTTTATTTTATTTTTTTTTTAGCTCTAAGCCCCCAACCAGAAACAGCACTTTGGCAAAACAAACAAACAAAAACTCTCAGTGTTAGATTTATCTCTCCTTCTTCCCTGAGTATGCTATGCCTTCAATTGCCTCCTCCCTCCCAACTGCATCTCAAACTGGCATATTCATACTAGTAAAAAAAACCTATAGTTAACATTGTTTATAAGGACAAAGTGAACTTTTAAGACACAGAATGGTAAGCAAACTCCCATTCCTAGAAGGAAAGGCTTTAGACTTCAAGGAGAGAACTCAAAAAGAGAAAACAGATGCAGGATCGCCATCTTAGAGACTGTAGTTGAAGGGATAGGAGTCAGCAACACAACATCTGTTTAAATGCTCTTTATGTCTGATCATCCCAAGCAGCCTTGATCCCACAGTGCTGGCCCCTTTCTTTGTCGTTTCATTCTCATGGCTTTAGGCTCTCCTCCTTCAGCTCTGAGTATCTTCTGTACATCTGATCAGGAGCTGGTTTCCTCTTCCTGTCACACTACTTCTGTTTGTCCTGACTTTTAAAGGTTACCCATGTTGCATGACCTATCATTGTTCATCGTACCGTTCACCTGGTATGACCAAATTTTTATACTTCATTCTCAACTCACTTTAGGTACTGGGCTTTCAAAGACCAATTCCTTTACATGAGCCAAACAAGTTTACTTTTAGTCTGGAATATAGGGTAACCAGGCTAGAGTGGAGCATCTACAGAAGCAGTGCCAAAAGTAGGAAAGGTAATCAAGAATCAGATATATTGGATCTCTGAACCTAGGAAACCAAATGGGCTTTGGGAACAGGAAGATCCAAGAGCACATGGTGGGCATGAGTACCTCTGCCCTTCTAGTCAATTCTCCCTTTATAACATCATTCACACCCAGCTCTTTCCACATCCACACCTTCAACACTACTCACCTAGACTATCATAGCCTCATAACAATGTAAGCCTCCTGATTCAACTCCCTGCTTCCAGTCTTCCTCCTCTGCAATCCACTTTCCATACAACTGCCAAAGTAATCTACCAAAAACATGATTCTGTCTAAGTTATTGCCTTACTCAAGAACCCTCTCCATATTGAATCTTGGATAAAATAGAAACTCTTCAGCTTGGCATTTAAAGCCCTTCATCAGATTCAGACAAAAAAATTTCATGAAACTCTAGTCCAAGTATCCCCAAGCCTGGGGCTCCCAAAGATGGGTTCAACACCAGAAGCTGCTAATAAACTTCCTAAGGGCCAAAATCCTCCTGGATCTGGGTTTACCCCTATGGCCAGGAATTCCCAAATGACCTGGGTTGGATGGAATAAGAATAAATGAAGAAACAATCCTGGAGTCAGACAACTCCCAGCACTAAAAGGCATGAAAGCTGTTAATCTTCGATGCCCATGACTGGACTGATAATTACCACAGACCTTGTCTTGCCAATAACCTTCATCTGTTCCTCTATCTGCTGCCAAAATCACTCAGCTCCTAGATGCTAGAGCCCTTCGGTAATCTTCCTTAGTGTTTCCTTACATTTCCTCTTCTCTCCAAAGAAAGCTGGGAAGTGAATATACTGCCAGGGGCATCTAGTGCCCTAGACCTGCTAGACCCAAAGGCATGGCCATGCCTAACTCTACGTTCTTGCATGTGCTTGGCAGCCAATCAATCTTTATGTAAATATCGGAGCAAATAAGGTTTTGTGGGGAGAGGAAGAAAGAGGGCCCAGGCTACTCCTACTTTATCCCAGACTGGAATTCATCATTTAAGCAGCCTCGAAGGGCAAGTACCAGCACTGACCAGGAGAGGGAGATGGAAAGCATGTGGTCAGAAGATACAACCAAGGAAGTAGTTTGTCAGAAGGTAGTAGTGTATGGTTGTTTTGTTCTCTGGGTTTAGTAAAACTGGTTTTCCTTCATCAGAAACCAGCTATTTCCCCACCCTCATGCCTCCCATTATAATATGGGAGAACAGGGACTCATGCAGGGTGGGAGACAGAGGCTAATTAAAGCATCTGCTCTGTGCTTGAACTCCAGTCATTTCTTCCACTTCCTTCAAATGTAGCCTGAGTCTGGCCCCACATGGCGCTGAATCTCAGCAGGCTCTCCAGTGTTGAGTTTCAGGACCAGTCCCTGGAGAACAAGAACACAGTTAGAAAAGAACAGTACTCATTCACACAGACTTTCGTTTGTCTATCTCCTACTGCATAATGACATTTGTTCAGTCAAATCCCACTAATTGGTGACTCTTTCTCCTTTCCTGTAACAAAACCACAGCAGTCAATTTGAGACAAAGCACTTTCTTGCCTAGAGTAAGCTACCAACCTTCCCTTCTTTTCCTCTCCCTGCTCACCCTCCCTGCAGCCCCCTCTCTCACATCCATGGTTCTTTCTTCCCCTGGTGGGGCAAGAAGGGCTATCTGGGAGAAATCAGAAGAAAGCTGATAGTCACATTCACACACACACACACACACACACACACGCGCACACACACTTTTCTTCATGAAGACTGCACACAATTGTGTGGTGGTTCTATGTACTACACAGTCACGTAGATAAGTAGAAATCTGACTTCTTGTGTGTAATAGGTATTATATTTCTTGCCTTCTCAAAGGGTGGACAAGGGAATGTAAGGAAAGAGAGAATTTGGACCTGAAAGTAAAAAAAATTAAGTAGAAGTCTGAGATAAAATAAGAATTAGGTTGCAGGAAAGAATGAATGACAAACATTGCCAGGAGAAAGAGAGGACAGGGAGGGAGAGCTATCTCCCTGCAGGTTAGTCAAGTTCCCACGATGCCATGCTACCAGGCCAACATTTTCTGAGACCCAACTTCTGAATCATCCTGATTCAGTGAAAAGAAGACTAGATATGGAATCATATCACCTGAGTCACATAGTAGGTGTTTAATACATGCTAGTTTCCTTCCTTCTTTTTTTCCTTCCTGCTTTTTCTTCCTTCTTTCCTTCATTTTCTTCCTTTCTCCCTCCCATCCTCTTCTCCCTTCCTCCCTTCCTTTTCCTCTTCCTTCTTTTTTCCTTCCTTCCCTCTTCCCTCCTTTCTTATCTCCTTCCTTCCTTCTTTTCTTCCTCTTTAAATTTCCCTCCCTCATTCCTTACTTTCTCTCTTCCTCCTTTCCTTTCTTGCTTCCTTCCTTCTTCTTTCTCCTCCTTCTCAGGCAACAGAGAAGAAAAGGCATGAAGGAATAGTGAGCCACACCCATCAAAGGACATACCCACAATAGTAACTATCATCTATTCAGGTATGGAAATACATTAATTTCCTCTGTCTTACTGTGAGTTGGTTTGCAAGTGTGGAAACAATCTCAGCCTAGTAGGGATGTCACACATATGTTTTCCCAGTTTCCAAGGTGGGTCCATAAGCCAAAAGAATGGAAATTCCCCCAAAGAATAGCAGAGCCCTTTTCCTTCATGTAGAGACAGTCTGTGATTCAAGAGTGAATGCTTCCCTGCCTTCGCCCTTCCCCCACCTCACCCACAAACCTACGTCACACTCCTGTCTTGTTCTTCCCTACCCACTCCTCACCACCACACACAAGTTATTACATGGATATCAGGGCCTTGGCTGTTGGCAGGCTTCTAAGGGATTCAGATTGAAAGAAGAGGGAACAAGAATGAGTGGTAGATTAGGGGAGAGGAGAGCGTTGGAAAATGGGAGTTGTGCCAGAAGTATGGAGGGCTAGATAGCATTTCTATAGCAGGATAAACTCAGACAACTCTCTGCAAGGCTGGCTGCTGCCAGGGAAGTGAGAGAGAAAGCACATTCTCCCCCAACCCCCAACCCCTTCGTCCTGGGGCTATGTTTCTTGAAGTGGTTGGAGGTCTAGGAGGCCCGGAGGTGGGGAAGATAGGAGTGAATCTTTCTGTATCCTGATTGAAGATCAAAACAGTTTCTATTCTTGCAAATTCCCTCTGAAATATAGCCTCATGGGGATCAGAAAAGGATGTCTTTGCAAAGCCTCTCAAGCAGCCTGGCTGGCAGCCAATTGGCAGTTTTCCCCATAGAAAAGTTTTGGGAGAAGCATTGATCCCCAGGGCTGTTGTAGCAACAGAGGCAGAAGAATGAATCTGTCCCTTCAGAAACACAACCGTTAAGATGGGCTTGCATCCCTTGTCACCCCAACTTTATCATAGATTCTCAGAATCTGAAGAGACCCCAGAGAGAGGATCATTCATTCATTCCTTCAATAAGCATTTTCTATCTATTGAACACCTACTATACACCAGGCAATATTCTAGGTGCTGGAGACACAAATAGGAATTCTTTCACAATATGCCTAACAAATGGTCCCCCTTTCCCCACTTGAAGACCTCTGCTGACAGGGAACTCATTACCAGTCAAGGCAGCCCATTTCACTACCTTTATCTCCCCATATAGCAAGTCAAAACCTCCCTCTCTATAACTTCCACTCAATGAGCCTAGTTTTGCCTTCTGGGGTCAAGAAGAATCAGGCTACTTCCTCTTCCACAGGAGAGCCCTTCAAATGCTTGAAGACAGCTATCTTGTAGAGTGGAAAGAACGCTGTCTCTGGAGTTGGAGGACCTGAGTTCAAATTCTACCTCTGATGTTTACTAAACTCTGTGACCTTGGGCAAGTTGCTCTCTGGGCTTCAATTTCCTCACCTGCAAAATGGACTAGATGGCCTCTGAAATCTAGATTTCTGAACCTACGTTTTCTCTAAATCTTTTCTTTTCTATTCAAATGTCTCCAGTTCCTTAAACAAGCCTCATATGGCAGTTTCTAGTCCTTAATTCTCCTGGATCAGTCTCCTCTGGATAAGGTCCAGTTTGCCCACATCCTCAAAACGTTCCAGAACTGAGCATGATACTCCATCTGTGGTCTGACCAGGGGAAAGTAGTGACATAATCACTTTCCTGTCTTTTTATCTGAATGCAGACAAAGATGACATCACCTCTTTGGTTACCATACAACAATGTTGACTCATATTGAACCTGTAGTCCCCCAAAGTCCTCAGGTCTTTTTCCTCACATAAACTATTATCTAACCTCTCAGGAGTAGCCCTTGAAACCCACGGTGGACAATACACTGAGCGGTGGCCTAGGTCCTGGGTTTCCGAAGAATGCCAAGTAGAAAAAAAATTTTGTTTGACTGACCTGTGATTTCATCAGTCTAGGAAATTCTCCCTATTGGTGGAGATTGGTAATTATACTGCAAATTATAGTCTAAAAGACTTTCTTGAAACACTGAAATGTTGACAAGTGTCAATAGAGAGCCCAACCTTGACTTTGGTTCAATCCTGCCTCTGACATATATTGGCTGTGTGACCTTGGTCAAGTCACGTAAATTTCCAGTGATTTATTTAGGTAACTCTCTAAGACTATAAATTGCAGAGAAGGTGCTGACATAAAGGACTTTCCTCACCCTGGAACTCCCTATAACGATAAAATCCCAGGTCTAGTTCTTATCACTATCCTTACCTATAGGTTAAGTGGTTAGTCTAGGGTAACCCAGACTATATACGTGAGTAGCAAGCCCTGAACACAGGCTGGTCCTCTATCCTCTATGCCATACAACCTCCCACCAAGTAAAATCAGGAGCTCATAAGCCTTAGTCACCATATCTTGACTTCTAGAAAAAAATAAAAAAGAAAGAATAAGAAGGTAAAAAACCAAAGTCACTCTTTGCTTGAAAGGACTTTTCCAGTGGTTGAGGAAATGCTTTATTAAAACAACCTTGGCAGACAGAAAAGGCTATCATATTGTTAAACATCTTCATTGTATCTTCAGACCCTTACAGTTCTGGGATCACCACCCTGCCGCAGTTGGTGGAAAGCAAGACTTTGACTCCCTGGGGTCTCCTCTCTAGTTGATTTCATCCTTCTGGAAGCAGAAGAATGTCCCAAATAATCTTTGAGCTGAGGGAGAAAAGATAAACATGTTCCTTGGAAATGTTAGGACATCAAGAGTAGCCACAGTAGCCAAGACTTCTCACTAGAATCCCAGACTAGTAAAAATACTCTCTCTGGCGTCAGAGTTTCCAGGACTGTCCAACAATTGAGAGCTGGATTATCTCATTGGGATTGTCTTTTTTCACCTTTTTAACATTCCAAGACAAGAATGATGTATTTCTTCTTTCCCCACCCCAGTCATCCAGGAATAGAGGTAATTAGGGGACATTTGACACTGGATGAAGATGAGGAAGAAAGGGTTGAAGGCCACAGGAATGTTACTACTGGTGGAAATCTGGGCTGGGACACACATGGATTATTCAGACAGGGTGGGATCACCATCAAAGGCAATCAGACATTTGCCCCATGGCCTGTGAGTTACCATACATGTTTTGCACAATTATGCATGGGGGACAAAAAGAAGCGGCTAGAATCCCTGGAAATTCTGATAATTGTCCTGATATTTGCCTTTGGTGTTGGTGGAGCTCACCCTATTTAGCTTCCAGACATGGAAGACAAGGATACGTATGGTGGGAGAGAAACAAAGGTCAGATAAATGCTAGATTAATCCTCCAGGCTGTGATCAGAGAGAGCAACAGCGTTCATCCTTCCAAGTCTTCCTGTTCCCAAAGTCTGTTTCCACATCTGGACCACCCCTCCACTTGTAGCCATAGAACTCTTGATGACATTAGTATATAAGAGTTTATTGAGGCTGGTGTCTAAGAGTCTGGATCCAGAACATAGTCACTGGATAAACCAATGCTTCCCAAATGGAGGGACATAGTGAGAGAACTATGGGGAGTTTCAAAGAGGTCTTAGTAGCATGCATTACTCATCTGCTCCCAACATTTTTTCATCTTCCCTGGGGATGCTACCTTGAAATCCCACTAGAATATCACCTCTAGGTCACCAACCTAATCCTCTTACCTCTTTTCTCCCCTTCTGTTCTTAAACAGTCTCAAGTTTTTGGTGACAACTTTATTAAATCAGAATGTGTTTAAAAAAAAAAAAGGGAAATCTTGCCATATTTGGGTGTCACTTGCCCAGGACTGGGAAGTAGCCTGGTATAGAAAAGTTTGAGAATAAAAAAAGAATAAAAGTACAGTCTAGTAGAAAGGGAAGTGAATTGAAAGTCAGAAGACCTAACTTCTATTCCTGGTTCTGGGACTCTGTTCCCTTTGAAAATGATGGGGCCCAACTAGATGATCTCCAAAGTCCCTTCTGACAGTAACAGTCTAGGTTTTTTTGATCTTTATGAATCACAGAAAGAGACCAAGCTCCCCTAAGATTCTTCAATCAAACCTGCATTCCAGAATTGCACTCCCCACTTCTCCTGTGCCCCTAGCCACATCTTAGTTGGTTCTGAACAGCAAAATGCTTTTGGGGCTCCTTCTTAACAAATGTCATTACATTAGGCCCCAGAACACTGGTAAGCCTCCTCAGTGAAAGCCAAAGCAGTGCCCAAGAGATCAGCCTAACTATCCAAATAAGAAAACAAAGTGGATGAAAACATGTATTGCTAAGATTATGCCATGGAGCTAGATGGATAGCTCATCAAACCATTGATCTGTGATTCTTAGGAAAGAGGAATTAGACTTTGGGCCCAGAAGGCAGAACTAGGAACTTTGGGGAGAGGTGGCCAAGAGACCAATTTAGGCTTGATATCAGGAAGAACTCCTTAACAAGGGAAGCAAAAGTTGGAATGGGCTGCCTAGAGAAATGGCGAGATGGGTTCCCCTTCCTTTCAGGTTTCCAAGCAGAGGCTCCAGTGCTTGATGGGTACATTGCAGTAAGTATGGGGTAGACCAGATGACTTTTGTGGTCTCTTCCAACTCTCAAATTCTTTGATTTTCTATTGTAGATGAACAGTACATTGGACCTTGAATTTATTCATTCATTCACCAAGCATTTAAATGCCTAATGTGTGCCAAACACCAGGGATACTAAGACAAAAAACAGAGTCCCCTTCCTTTGAATTTACCTAGTTGCCAAAGAGGAATGACACAACACACAGGTAATTAAATATGAAATACACATTAATTAGTCAGTCAGCTAGCACTTACTAAGCACCTACTGAGTGCCAGGCACTGTACTAAGCCCTGGGCACACACAGAAAGGCAAAAACCAGCCCCTTCTCTCAAAGAACTCACTAGTCCAATGGGAGGAGGCAATATGCAAACAACTATGTACACACAAGATATAGACAGAATAAATTGGAGGTAATTTCAGACAGAAGGTACTAAGATTAAGTAGGACTAGGAAGGGTTTTTGCAGAAAGTAGGACTTTAGCTAAGACCTGAGGGAAGCTAGGAAGTTGAGATGAGGAGGAAAAGTGTTACAGGCATGGAGAACAGCCAGAGAAAATTCCAGGAGTCAGAAGATGGAGTGTCTTGTGACAGGAGCAGCAAGGAGGTAGGTGTCAGTGGACCACAGAGTACATGGAGAGAGTTAGATATAAGAAAACTGGAAATGTAGGAAGGGGCCAAGTTATGAAGGGCTTTGAAAGCAAATAGATTTTATACTCAATCCTAGAGACAATAGGGAACCATTGGAGTTTATTGAATGAGGGGAGGAGACAAGGAATAAGGTAGAAACGACAGGAGTTGATCACTGATTGGATGGGGACATGGGAGAGTACTGAGGACACCTAGGTTGTAAGCCTGGGAGAACTGGTGGTGGTACCCTTGATAAGGAAGTTAGGAAGAGGGGAGGACTGGAGGGTAGGGAAGATAATGAGTTCAGTTTTTAATATATTGAGTTTAAGATTATTGGATGTCTATGGGACCTCCAATATCAGATGCCTAAAAGACAGTTGGAGACATGATGAAGTTGGGAGAGGTTAGGGCTGGACAAGTAGATCTGAGAGCCATCTGCATAGATAATTAAAACCATGGGAGCTGATGAGATTACCAAGTGAAATAGTAAAGAAGGAAAAGGAAGAGGGCCCAGGACCAAACCTTAGGGAATCCCCACAATTAGCAGGAATGACATAGATGAAGATTCAGCAGAGTAGACACAGGAAGAACAGTGAGTGGGAGAACCAGGAAAGAACAAAAACCTAAAGTGAAGACAGTATCAAGGAGAAGGGGTTGGTTGACAGTGGCAAAGACTGCACAGAGATCAAGAAGGATGAGGACTGAGAAAAGGCCATTAGATTTGGTGAATAAGAGATCATTAGTAACTTTAAAGAGAGCAGCTTTGGTTGAATGACAAAGTCAGAAGCCAGGCTGCAAGGAGTTAAGAAGGCAGTAAGAGACACCCATTGTAGGTGGCCTTCTCAAGGAGTTTTGTCCCAAAAGGAATGAAGGATATAGGATGATAGCTAGCAGAGATGGATGGATCAAGAAAGGGTTTTTGAGGTTGGGAGAGACATTGGCGTATTTGTAGGCAGCAAAGAAATGACTAGTAGACAGGGAGCAATTGAAAATGAATGAGATAATGGGGATGATAGAGGGATCGATCTTCTAAAAAAGATGAAATGGGATGGCATGTATATATGTAGAGTGATTTGCCTTGGCCTGGAAAAAGGCCACTTTTCATGTGAAACAAGGGTGAAGGAAGAAATAGTGGTAGAACGTATTTGAGTGATTTGAGATAAGGAACAGAGGAGAAGAGCTCTCAGCAAATGGCCTCTTTTTTTTTTCAATGAAATATGAGACAAAGTTCTCACCCAAGAAGTGGGGGAAGGAGGAATTATGGGAGGTTTGAGGAGGGACAAAAGGTCCCACTGAGTGGGACAGTGAATCAATTTAGGAGGTACAAAAGGAATTTCTTCCACAGTAAGGGCCCAGTTGAAATTATATAACATGGACTTGCAGTGGACCTATTCAGTAGTTTTGTGATCTTCTTAAGCTTCATTTGCTACCATATGAACAGGAATAAAGTCAGTAGATGGTGAGAATAATCCAGGACTGAGGTTTAGAAGGGCAAGATTTCCAATAGGTCAAGGAACTTGGAAAAAAAAAAAGAAGAGTATGGAGTTGAACTGGTTCACTAGGGGGTCAAGATGGAGAAGGGAAGAGAGTATAGCCATGGACGTATGATGATCTCAGAAAGAAGTGAGAAATGGAGGGGACTGGAGATCATGGTGAGGACAAAAACAAGGTTTGAATTTGCAAGGCAAAGGGAAAGGTGGGAAGACAACTAATTGTGATCAGACAAAGGAACTTCCGAGTTCATGAGTATGAATGTGGAACTCCTGTGGGATAGCAAGATCCAAGGCTCTGACTATCTCTGCAGCATAGCAGTGGTGGGGTAGAAAACCAGGTCATGGAAAATGAGGAAATTGAGGAATTGGAATGTTAAAATATTTGCGGGCATGTCAATATGTATGTTGATGTCTCCCAGTATGAGGGGAGGAATTGGGAAAGGGTGAATGCTGTGAGCTAGGCAGTGAACTCACTGAGAAACAAAGAAGAGTGCTTTGGAGGTGTGTAGATACAACAATTACCAGCATCTTGATTGGGTGATAAATATGGATCCAATGAACTTCAAAGGAGGAGAAGTTACTGAGTGATGGTAGTAGAGGAAAAGCCTGGAAGTCACAATAAGGAGCAATCCACTCCCCCACCAAAACCAACTAGCCAGGGGTTTTGATAAAAGCATGACTAATACTGGAGAGGGTGGCCAAGAAAACCATGTTATTAAGAGGGAATCAGGTCTTAGTGCAAGAAGATGGAAGAAGTAAGAATGGAAAAGGCTTAAGATGGAATCCAGTTTGTTACCTATGAAGCAAGCGTTCCAGAAGTGTTGGAGTTTTAGGAGGTGAAAGGGAAGAGAATTAGGAAGTGGTCGGTGGAAAACCAGGTTTGAACAATAGCAACCAGAGGTTCAAAATCCCTGGGATGAAGTGGGTTTGATGAGCTGGTTATGATGGAGTAGAAATATGTTAATCACTAAAGAATTAAGCCAGATAAGTTATCATTATCCACAATAGTTTATCATTGGGTAGAATTGTCCCAGGACCTCAGACAGTTATGTGTAACTAGAAAACTGGGGTGGAGGGGGTACTGTATGGAGGGGGCCTCTGCAAGGCAAGACAAGCCCAGTAAAGCTGTAGGTGGCTGAAAATTGTGCCTGCCTGTAGGTCAGTGGAAGACAGCAGACAAAGCAGACCTTGTGGAGCTGTAGGTGAGTCAATCAACCAAGCATTTATTAAGCACCTAGTATGGTCAGGAACTATGAAAGCTGAAAGGGATTCAAAGACAAAAGTGAATCTCTTCCTACCCTTGAGTTTACATTCCATCAAGGGAAAAAACATGTGCATGTATAGTTATGTACAAAATAGATACAAAGTACTTTTGAGGAGGGAGGCACCAGATGTCAGAAATTCATCAGGAAGAAGAAAGTGGTCTTAAAGCTGATCTTTGAAGGAAACTAGAGATTCTAAGAAGTAGAGGTAAGGAATGACTATATTCAAGAGAAGACAGTTTATGCCAAGGCACAAAAATGAGAGATGAATCACCATGAGACAAACAGTAAGAATTCCATGTTAATATTGGAAGTGCACAAAAAGGAATAATGTATAATAAGGCTGGAAAGGTAAGAGTCAGGATGTGGAGGACTTTAAATTCCAGAGGGCTATGTATAGATTTAATCCTAGAGGTAAGAGGGACCCACTGGAGTTTACTAAATATGAGAAAGATGCAGCCGGACCTATGCTTTAGGAAAATTACTGGCAGCTTGTGGAGAATGAAATAGAGAGAGGAGAAATTTGATTCAGGAAACCAATTGGGAGGCTATGGAAATTACCCAGTGAAGAAGTAATGAGGGACTGAACAACAGTGGTGGCTGTGCGAATGGAGAGAAGGGAATGGACATGAGATATGTCATGGGGGGAAAGGCTGTAAAAGCAATATTTGGCAGCTGATTGGATATGTGGAGTAGGAGAAGGGAAGAGTCAAGGATGACACCAAGGTTTCAAGCTTGGGCAATTTAAAGATGGTCATGCCCTCAAAAGAAATAGGGAAGTTTGGAAGAAAGATGGGTTTAGGGGAAAGATCTGTTTTGGACTTATTGAGTTTGAGATGCTTATATCAAATAGGAAGTTAGTGACGTAGGCACTGACACTACCTTATGACCTTAAGCAAATCACTTAACTTCCCTGGACCTCAATTTCCTTATTTGTGTCATGTAAAAATCTGCAATGAGGAGAAACTAAGGCACCAAGTTCCAAGCATACTCTATTTATTAGCAAGGCTATCAGTTGCCAATAATAGAGGTCAATGGCCCCTCAGTGACCAGAGACACACTGTACAATCAGAGCAGCTTTTTATAGAGTTTAGTGGTTACATAAGGTCAAGTGATGCACACTAAGCTAAGACTGTGATTGATCTATAAGAAAGGCAAAGGGTGAGCTGTACATCACAGACTGGCAAGAGGGAGTCTCCAGAATCCATAGCAATGGGAAAAACACAGAGTTGAACAACATCCTCCGGAAAGTCCTGTGCCAGGCACTGCTCAATACCAGAGAGACCCTGAGTTAGGCAAAACATTTCCTGACCGGGTTGACCCATCTACCCCTCCTCTTCTTTATCTCCCTCATGAAACAGGACCAACTTGCAGTGCTTAAAATTAGGATACCTAAACTCTCACAACCTCTGTTGCTGAAGATTACACAATTAAATCCAAATCTGGTCCATAGGTATAAATTTCAGTGATCAACTAAAAACTTTTAATCAATCAGTAATCAATAATCAATTTCATATTTGTAAGATCAAAGGGTTGGACTAGATGGCCTCAGAAATCCCTTTCAGTCCTAGATCTAGGCTTGATCCTACAATCATGATTCTTGGACTGAAGCTCATGAGAGAGTCAAGGCCTGGATATATTGATCTGGGAATCATTTGCATAGAGACGATAGTCAAACCCACAGAAGCGAATGACATCACTAAATGAAATAATGTAGTTAGAGGGGCAGCTAGGTGGCACAGTGGATACAGCACCGACCCTGGAGTAAGGAGACCTGAGTTCAAATCCGGCCTCAGACACACAACACTCACTAGTTATGTGAATCCGGGCAAGTCACTTAACTCCAATTGCCTAACCCCCCAAAAAAAGAAAGAATGTAGTTAGAGAAGAGAAAGGGCCAAGTACAGAGCCTTGGGGCTACACTGAGAGGTAGAGGGTGTGCCGTGTATGGATGATAAACTTGTGAAGAAGCAGATACACAGGTAGAAGGAGAACATAGAGACAGCAGTGAAAAACCCAGAGGAGAGGGTGGTCAGCAATGTCAGAGGCTGCAGAGAGGTCAAAAAGGATGAAGATTGAGAAAAGGTGAGTAGATTTGGTCATTTGGAGATTACTGGAGAGTAGACTTAATTAAATGATGAGACAAAAAGTCAGGTTGCAAAGGGTTGAGGAGGGAGTGGGAAGAGAGGAAGCAGAGACAATAAATGCCGAGAGCTTTTTCTAGGATTTTGACTGAGAAAGGGAGGAAAGATATAGGATAATAGTTTGATGCTGTAGTAGGACCTAGTGAGGGTTTTTAATGGATGGGAAGAGACTTGGGCACGTTGGGAGGCAGGAGGAAGAAACCTTGGGAACCTTGAAGATAAGAGAGCTAGGGGGTGATTGTGGGGGCTATCTGCTAGAAACAATGAAAAGAGATACAATCTAGGGTACACATAGAGGGTCTGGCCTTGGCAAAGACAAGGACCACCTCTTCATCAGAACCTAGAGTAAAGAAGGGGAGGTTGGGAGGGTGTGGTATGGGGGATATCAGGGTTTTTGAGATGTAGAGGAGAGAAGAGGAAATTCACAGCAAATTAACTTTATTTTTTCAGTTTAAAAAATGAGAGGAAGTCCTCAAATGAGAAGGTAGGGGTAGGAGGCTTGCAAAGAAAAGATTTGGAATAGCCACTGAGGGTAAAGACTCAATTAGGGAGAAATAAAAAAGATTGCTTTGCTGCAGTAGGAGTCTATCTGAGGTTAAATAACATAAATTTATAGTGGAACCAGTCAGCTCAGTTTTGGGATATCCTCCAGTTCCATTCAGTAGCCCATCAGTAGCAGCAGAGGAGACAGATGGTGGGAGTAATCCAGAGTTGGGGTTTGGCTAGGCATGAGTGATGATATGACAGGAGAGCAAGGAATTTTAGAGGACAGTGTAAAAGTTGAACTAGCCAATTCTGGGGCTGATTTTGGGAATGGAAGAAAGGGAAGTCAGAGCAGGGTAATGGCCTTAAAAATTATTTTTGAGGGGCTGGAAGGATTGAAGGCAATTGGGAGAATCAGAATAGTTTCCTTCAGGGGGCAGAAGAGCTCAAATTAGATCACATTGCTCATACATGGCATTCCATTTTATGTTTCCACAGCTTTGCACTGGCTGTGCCCCATGTTAAGAAAACACTCCCTCTTCACCCCCAACTACTAAAATTCCTAGATTATTTCAAGACTCAGCTCATACTTTAATTTCTACGTGAAGCACTTTTTTTTGATAACTCCAAATGCTAATGTTCTCCCTTCCCAAAAAAATCTCCTAGTATCTATTTTTGCTTATTTTATAGATATCTACATGTGTACATATTCCCCCCATATTTATCCCCATAGAATGTAAGCTGCCTGAGGGCAGGAACTATTTTATTTTCACCCAGTACCTAGTACAGTACCTACACATTGTAGGTACTTAGTAAATGTTTGCTTGCTTATTGTTTTATGAATCACAGAGAGACAGACACACACAGAGTGGAAAGAGTGCTACACTTGGAGTCAGAAGTCCTGGGTTCAAGTCCTGCTTCTGACTCCTCTGTGAACATGGGCAAGTTGCTTAATTTGTTTACAATTCTGCTTTCTAATTTGTAAAATGGGGCTAATGATACCCATTGAACCAATTTCACAGGGTTGTTGTCTCAAATGAGAGAACACATATGATGTGCTATATCAATGTCAACTTTATTATTCTTCAAACCTATCATTGACCCTTTCAATGAACCCAAACTACTTCCTCCAACCAAAGCCCAAATGATACTGTGTGATTTTAACTCATGAAATGCCACCATCTTGGAAGAATCAGTTGTAAATAGCCCAGAAGACAATGAAAAATGAAGGATGGAAAATAGGATATGCTATAGGATATTATTAATTATAACCAGCATTTGAGAGGTAGTATAAGACGGGGTTTCAAAGGAACATAGGAAAGGGGCAGCTAGGTGGCATGGTAGATAGAGCACCAGCCCTGGAGTTAGGAGGATCTGAGTTCAAATCTAGCTCTCAGATACTTAGTAGCTGTGTGACCCTGGGCAAGTCACAACCCCAAATGCCTCCAAAAAATAAAATGAAAAGGGAGGTAGGAAGAAAGAAAACAAGTATTTAATCACCTACTATGTACAAATACTTTACAGATATTATCTCATTTATTCTTCACAACAACCATGGGAGGTAGGTGCTATTATGAACCCCATTCTCCCTCAACTTCAGCTGAGGAAACTGAGGCAGACAGATTAAATGACTTACCCAGGGTCACAAAGCTAGTAAGTGGTATCTGAGGCCAGATTCTTAACGCAGATCTGGTAAATCTCAACTATTATCTGTTTGACCAATTCAAGGAGATGGAAAGCATCCTCCTGTCCCGCACCTCTAGATTTCCTCCTTTCTGATGACAATTGTAGAGAGCATCGAGGAATGACAAAGGACTTGAGGTCAGGAGGCCTAGGTCAGAGCATAGTGCTGCCATTTTGGTCATTGGGCTTAATGACCATCTCTATGTTAATGATTCTCAAATCTACCTTTCCTGCCCCCATTTCTCTGCTGAACTCCAATCCTGCATCTCCAACTGCCTTTCAGCCATCTTGAATTGGATGTCCAATAGGCATCTTAAACTCATTATGTCCAAAACAGAACTCCTTATCTTTCCCCCTACACCTTCCTCCACTCCTACTATCTTTATTACTATAGAGGGTAATACCACCTTCCCAGTGCCTCAGGCTGACACCCTAGCAGTCAGCGTGGATTCCTCACTATCTCTCATGCCCCATATCCAAGATATTGCCGAGGCTTGTCAATTTCACATTTGCAGCATCTCTCAAATGAGACCCTTTCTCTCCTCTGACACCGCCACCCCTCTAGTGCAGGTGCTCATCACCTCATGCCTTGATTATTACAATAGTCTGTGGGTGGGTCTGCCTGCCTCAAGGCTCTCTCTATTCCAATCCATTCTCCATTCAGATACTAAATTGATTTTCCTAAAATGCAGATCTGATCATGTCACCCCACCCTACTCAATAATCTCTGGCTTTCCTCACATAGCAAATATACAATGTTCTGTTTGGTATTCAAAGCCCTCCATAACTTAGCCCTTTCCCACCTTTTCAGTCTTCTTCCACCTTACTCCCCAATACATTCTCTTCTGTCCAACAATACTAGCCTCCTGGCTGTTCCTCCAACAAGATACTCCCTCTCTTGGCTCTGTGCATTGTCTTTGGCTGTCCTCCATACCTGAAAAGCTCTACCTCCTCTGCTACAACTACTGACCTCCCTGGCTTCCTTTAAATCCCAACTAAAATCCCACCTTCTATAGGAAGCCTTCCCCACCCCCTTTTAAATCTAGTGCCTTCCCTCAGGTAATTATTTCCTATTTATCCTGTACATAGCTTGCTTTGTAAATATTTGTTTGCATGTTGTCTCCCCCATTAGATTGTAAGTTCCCTGAGGGTAGGAACTATCTTTGGCATCTTTTGGTATCATCATACTTAGCACAGTGCCTGGCACATAATCGGAACTTAATAAATGAATATGTCTGAACCTCAGTTTCCTCACCTATAAAATGAAGCATTGTATCATAGAAGATAAAGAACTGACCTCAAAGTCAAGAGGAAATGGGTTTAAGTCCTACCTCTGACATATACTGACTGATTAGCCCTGAGCAAGTCCCCCACTCAACTCTTTAAGGCCATAAGTGGAAGTTGTTCAGTCTTATCCAACTTTTTGTGACTCTTTTTGGGGTTCTCTTGACAGAGTACTTACGTGGTTTGCCATTTCCTTCTCCAGCTCCGAGGAAACTAAGGCAAACGGGTGAAGTGACTTGCCCAGGGTCATACAGCTAGTGTCTAAGGCCAGATTTAAACTCAGAAAGACGAGCCTTCTTGACTTCAGGTCCAGCACTCTATCCACTGCACTACATAGATGCCATAAGTGGCAGAATTAAGGGCTAATCTGCTTGGTAGAAGAAATTTCCTCACATGGAACCTGCTATACCAGTGAAATCACATTTTAATCCTGCCCTTACCCCCCAAAAAGTGCTCACACTCACCCCAAATACCCAATTCATTGCCTTTGCAATATCTCTCCTCTATACCCTCTTCTCTCCACTCACACAAGTACCACCCTAACGGAGGCCTTCATCACGTCTCTTCCGATAGCCTTCCCCTGCTCTTCCTACCTCAAGTCTCTCTCACTCCAGTCCATTCTTCCCTCAGCTGCCAAAGTGATGGTTCTAAAGTGCAAGTGTGACCATGTTACTCCCCTGCTTGATAAACTGCACTGGCTCCTTTTTGCCTCTAGGATCAAATATTAAATCTTGCTTGGCTTCTAAAGGCCTTTGAGAGCCAGCTAGGTGGCTCAGTGGATAGAGCACCAGCCCCGGAGTCAGGAGGACCTGAGATCAAATCTGACCTCAGATACTTGCTAGTTGTGTGACCATGGCAAGTCGCTTACCTCTTATTGCCTCCAAAAAATAAAGGCCTTCACAATCTGGCCCCTTTCTACCTTCCCAACCTTCTTACTCTCTTCTCTCCTCCATGTATTCCATAAGCCAGCAACCTTGGCATTTTTTCTGTTCCTCAGCCATGACACTCATCTCTGGACTCTGTGCCTTTTCATGGGCTGCCCTCCACGCCGGGAAGGCTCTCTCTCCTCACCTCCACCAGGAGCTCCCCAGCTTCGTTCAATACAGTCCAAATTGTACCCTCTACAATAGGCTTTTCCAGGCCCCACTCCTAGTGTCTTTCCTGTGAGATTGCCCATATATGTTATATGTGTGTACATTTGCCTGTTACCTTCCCCATTAGGCTGTGAGTAGGGCAAGGACGTTTTTTGCCTTTCTTCTTATCCCCAGCCATGTTTTCTGCCTTTCTTCATATCCCCGGCCATGTCTTCTGCCTTTTTTCATATGTCCGGCCACATTTTCTGCCTTTCTTCATATTCACAGCACTTGGCACAGAGTAAGCACATCAGAAATGCTTTTTGATGGTTATAATAGTACTACACTACCTACATCACATTATATTTGTGAATATCAAATGAGATAATATATTCAGTGTTTTAAAAATATGATGCCCTATAAAGTTATCAGCTAGGATCATCTATTGGGTTTTTTCTTTGATTGAAAGATTCCATGTGTGCTCCTTGGATGCCATCATCCAAGGGCTGGATGTGAATATACTCAGTAATAGAACACCTGGACTCACTTTAGTTACCTAGATATTGAATGACTTTGATGGGGATTGGAGAAGAAGGGGAATGACAGGACTGGATGACCTCTAAGGCCCTGTCCCACTCTAGGTTGGTGGTCTTATGACCCTATGAAATTTCTGCTCCTCTTTCAGCTTTGTTGTTGAGTCATTTTTCAGTTGTGTCCAAATCTTCATGACCCCATTTGGGGCCTTTTTGGCAAAGATACAGGAGTGGTGGAGGTAGAGCCATAGAAAAGGCAAAGACTCACCTGAGCTCTCTCCAAAGCCCCTCCAAACACCTCTAAATAATGCCATAAAACAATTTCTGCAGAAGCAGAAGCCACAAAAAGATGGGGTGAAATAATTTTCTAGCCAAAGACAACTTAGAAGGCTAGAAGTATTAACAGTATTTTACTGAGCCAGTCTCTAACCTGAGAATGACAAAACAACAGGCCAGAGACAAAGTGCCAGTAATCAGGTAGCCATTTAATTAATTAGTTTCATGTTGAGGAACAGATTTGCAAACTGGGAATTCTCCTGATAAGAGTTCCACCTTGCTGAAGTGAAGACAGAGATTACATACATAAATCACAATAAGAAGGGAGGGGGGAAGGTGGATCACAAACAATCATTCCCAGGACCAGAGTGGTTTCCCATGACAAACCCACAAATGGAAGACAACACAACAATTCTGGAGTCCTGTGGAAGCAATATTGCTTGAGTCCTTGGGGATCATTACTTGGTGGGTACCAGAGTTCTGTGACAGGAACAGCTTCTACAATATACTTCACTTAAGATACATAGGCAATGATTGTGGGTGTTGTCAAAGTTTGATCATTACAGGCTGCATTGTGACCTTTTAACTCACTAGCTAGAAAAGGCAATTCTGAAAAATTTAATCTAGTAGTATGTTCATTATACATATCATATCGATTATTATGAAAACCACAATTCCCTCCACATTAGGAAAGGTCTGTCACACTTGGGTGAGAGTGGACCACAGTCCAGAGCAGCCCATGACAGCACAGACCAGGCACTCTCAGACCAGGAGCAGGCCTTGGAAGCCATTGAATCAGCAGTGGAACAACTGACCAGAAGGAGATTACAGGGGTCTCTTTGTTAGCACTGGGGGCAGGACTCTGTTGCTTTGCCCAAACTCAGATCTGGATCACAGTCCTGGGTGGCAATCCCAGGACAAGGAGGAACACTAGCACACCAGAGCTTGCAGGATTCAGAGGAACAGGGACCCTTGTCACAGTTCCAGGGCAGAAAGAGTGTGGTCACTCACAGAACAGAGCACAGGCCAGGAGAGTAGTAAACACCTCTTCTTAGATCATATCACCTTGGAAGATCTGAAAACTTACATGTCCTTAGAAGTATCTCTGAAAACAGCTGCTCAAAAGCCCTAAAGCTTGGGACAATGCATCCTCCACCCTGGAAGCAGTGCCCCACTTTAAGAAAGAGTTAAAAGTCAAGAAATAGGCCAGGGAAATGAGCGAACAAAAAAAATTCTGACCATAGAAAGTTACCATAGTGATAAGGAAGATCAAAATACGCACTTAGAAGAAGAAAACAAAATCAAAGCTCCTACATCCAAAGCCTCCAAGAGAAATATGAATTGGTCTCGGGCCATGGAAGAGCTCAAAAAGGATTTTGGAAAATCAAGTAACTGAGGTAGAGGAACAATTGGGAAGAAAAATAAGAATGATTCAAGAAAATCATGAAAAAAGAGTCAACAGCTTGGTAAAGGAGACACACATACACACACACACACACACACACACACACCTACTGAAGACAATAACACCTTAAAAAAACAGACTAGGCCAAATGGTAAAAGAGGTACAAAAAAACAATGAGGAGAAGAATGAATTGAAAAGCAGAATTGGCCAAATGGAAAAGGAAGTACAAAAGCTCACAGAAGAAAATAATTGCTCAAAAATTAGAATTGAGCAAATGGAAGCTAATGACTTTATGAGAAATCAAGAAAAACACAACCAAAAAAAAAAAGAAAGAAAAATAGAAGACAATGTAAAATATCTCATTGCACAAATAACTGACCTGGAAAATAGATCCAGGAGAGAAAATTTAAAAATTATTGGACTACCTGAAAACCATGATCATAAAAAGAACTTAGACATCATCTTTCAAGAAATGATCAAGAAAAATTGTCCTGATATTCTAGAACCAGAGGTAAAATAGAAATTGAAAGAATCCACTGATCACCTCCTGAAGGAAATCCCAAAATGAAAACTCCCAGGAATATTATAGCCAAATTTCAGAGCTTCCAGGTCAAGGAGAAAATGTTGCAAGCAACCAGAAAGAAATAATTCAAGTACCATGGAGCAACAGTCAGGACAACACAAGATTTAGCAGTTTCTACATTGAAGGATTGGAGGACTTGGAATATGATATTCTGGAGGGCAAAGGAGCTAGGATTACAGCCAAGAATCACCTACCCAGAAAAACTGAGTATAATCCATCGGGGAGGGAATGGACATTCAATGAAATAGAGGATTTTCTAGCATTCTTGATGAAAAAACCAGAACTGAATAAAAAATTTGACTTTCAAATACAAAACTCAAGAGAAGTATAAAAAGGTAAACAGGAAAGAGAAATCATAAGGGACTTAATAAGGTTAAACTGTTTACATTCTCCTTGGGAAGATAATACTTGTAACTCATAAGAACTTTCTCATTATTAGGGCAATTAGAAGGAGTGTATATAGACAGAGGGCACAGGTGTGAGTTGAATATGAAGGGCTGATACCTAAAAAAATAAAATTCAGGAGTGAGAGAGAGGATGCACTGGGAGAAAGGGAAAGGGAAAGGTAGAATGGGGCAAATTATCTCCCATAAAAGAGGCAAGAAAAAAGCTTTTGTAGTGGAGGGGAAGATGGGAGAGGTGAGAGGGAGTGAGTGAACCTTACTCTCATCAGAATTGGCTCAAAGAGGGAATAACATACACACTTGATTGGGTATAGAAACCTATCTTGCTTACCTCGAGGAAAGTGGGAGGGAAAGGGGATAAGAGAGGTGGGGCAGTGATGGAAGAGAGGACACATTAGGGGAGGTAGTAGTCAGAAGCAAAACACTTTTGAGGAGAGACAGGGTCAAAGGAGAGAGTGAATAGAATGAACAGAGGGGGGAATTATAACTGAAAAAGAATTTTGAAGCAAGTTTCTCTGACTAAAGGCCTCATTTCTCAAACACATAGAGAACTGAGTCAAATTTATAAAAATAAGAGCCATTCTCTAATTGATAAATGATCAAAAGATAAGAACAATTTTCAGATGAAGTAATCAAAGTTATCTATAACCACATGAAAAAATGCTCTAAATCACTATTAATTGGAGAAATATAAATTAAAACAATTCTGTGGTACTACCTCATACCTATTAGATTGGCTAACACGACATAAAAGGAAAATGACAAATGTTGGAGGGGATGTGGGAAAAATGAAACATTAATGCACTGTTGGTGGAGTTGTGACCTGATTCAACCATTCTTTAGAGCAATTTGGAAATATGGCCAAAGGGCCATATTTGTTTGGCACATAGTAGGAGATCCCATAGTAAAGAGCTCCATGCACACCCTTTGACCTAACAATACCATTACTAGGTCTGTATCCAAAAAGAGATTAAAAAGAAAAACAAGAAGGAAAAAGACTTATATGTACAAAAATATTTATAGCAGCTCTTTTCTGGTGGCAAAGAATTGGAAATTGAGGGGATGCCCATCAACTGGGGAGTGGCTTAACAAATTGTGGTATGTGATTGTGATGGAATACTATTGTGCTATAAGAAATGATGAGCAGGATGCTCTCAGAAAACTGTGGAAAGACTTACAGAATCTGATGCAAAGTGACATGTATTGTGTACAAAGTAACAGCAATATTATAAGATGATCAGCTGTTAATAACTTAGCTATTCTCAGCAAAACAATGATCCAAGACAACCTTGAAGGACTTAGGATGAAAAACGCTATCCATCCCCAGAGAAAGGACTGATGGTGTCTAAATACAGACTGAAGCATACTTTTTTTATTTCCATTATTTTTCTTGAGGGTTTTTTTATCCGTGTTTTCTTTTACAACATGACTAATATGGAAATATGTTTTGCATGACTACACACGTATAACCTATATCGAATTGCTTGCCTTCTCAAGGAAGGGGGCAGGGAGGGAGGAAGGGAACTCAAAGTTTTAAAATTAAAAATTGTTTTTACATGTAATTGGGGGAAAATAAAATACTAAACAAAGAAAAAAGATACAGGAATGGTTTGCCATTTCCTTCTCCAGCTCTTCTTGCAAATGAAGAAACTGAGGCAAACAGGGTTAAGTGACTTGTCCAGGGTCACTTTCAGGTCTTCCTGACTCCTGGGCTATATCCACTGTACCACCTAGCTACCCTGATTCTTTCAGCCTTAGCACATACTCATCCATTCAGCATTTATTAAACACCTATTGCATACAGAGCAGTGTGGTAGACACTAAGGAGTACACAAAGTTTAGATAAGACGTATCAGTCTATGTATAAGGGGTAAGACACCAACACAAATAACTATATATCACAATATCATTTGTAAAGTTAAATAGGAAGACATACTACAGTCACATGTGAACTCTGAGGGAGAAGAGCATTACCAACTAGGGGAACTATCTAGTGTTTTGAGTTGAATTTTAAAGGATGAACAGGAATTTGACAGGTACAGAGGGGAAGGTAAGTTTATTTAAGGTATTAAAAATAACAAGAGTAAAAAAAAAAGGAAGAAAGCATAATAGATGAGAGGGCCATTAGATCATTACTAAATTATGCTTGGCATTTTTCTGTTCAAGGAACCTTCACATTTAGCCCCTCATTTCAGCCACTTCCTAACCATAAGAGCTGAGAAGGCATTATTACTCTCTCCTTATTGTGGAACAAAGGTCATATGGTACCCTATAGTAGGGGGTCACAAAACCTGGGATAGGATCCTTTCTCCAAAACTTAGCTGGGTAATGTTGGGTGAGTCACCCTCCCTCAGTTTTGGTTTCCTTATCTGTAAAATGGTGTTGATAACACCCTCACAAAAGGCAGTCTAATGTAATTTGAGGCAGAAAGGACTGGGTTCAAGCCCTGGCTCCTGTCTGTCCCTCCCTTTAGCTCTCAGTGGCAGGGACAACCCTCTAAGACTATACGTTGTAAAACAGTGGCTGATATGTGTTGGTAGAGGCAATGTCCTTACTGAGAGTTCCCATCACCAATGAATTTACTGGTTCTCTCTCTCCTCCTACACCCCCAAAAAAGAGTAGTTACTACCTACATCCATCCCTAGAGGTTAAACAATTTGCCCAAAGTGACTGAAGTAGAATCAAGGTCTCCTCCCAAATTGAGTGTCAATCTACCTCATCAGCCTTCCACTATGATCACTGGTCAAATCATGACCCACCTCTCAGTGGTCCCTGAAGTTCATTCCCAAAGGTTCCAGGCTCTTTGTTTTCCTAGGGGACTGGTGGGTGGCTGAAGGAGTTAAGGGGGCTGCTCCTAAACCCGGCCTTCTCCCCACCCCAAGCATCTGCATCTGCCTTGGGTGAGTTTAATGAGAAACCCAGACACCTCATAAGTGACTATACAAACAACTTCTGGGACAACCACTAACTCATTCAGCAGAGAGAGACCTGGGGCTGCCAACACTTTGAGGGAAGATAAGTGAATGGAAAGACCAAGGAGAAAGAGGGTGGGTTTATAGCTGCCAGTCGACAGAAGGATTTTTGCATATTCGTCTGCAAAACTCTCTCTCAAAGTCAAACTCTTAGCAGGTTCTTTAGGGAGCCAGGATTAGAGCTCACCAGCCCCCAACTTTACAATATTTGATTAGGAATTTTGGGGCGGGACCCCTGGCTGGCATAAACCGGCACACTCTCTTTTTCTACACACACACACATACACACACACACACACACACACATACACACACTCACACGTCTGCCAATCCACAGAAGACTAGACGGAGAAACGTGGTCGCTTTTTAAGAGAGACAACTCCTTAGGTAAGTTTATTCATTTTGCCTCCTTTTGGTACTTTGTATCCCTGATGGGAAAAGAGGAGAAGGGGAATAGGAGAAGTATGAGTCAGAGGAGGAATCATCCCCTCTCCCAGCCCCTAACGCTGGTAACAATTCCAGGGATACTGGAGTGAGGAGGGGGTGGGGTGGCAGATGGAGTGAGGAGAGAAGGGTGGCAGGATTTTCTTTGGTGTGTGCCTGCCTTGACTTTTCCACTTGGGGGTTCCTGCAGTTCTTATCTGTGGAAAAGTGAAGGACCAGGTAAGTGCATAGAATAGCTGGTTCCTTTTAAATTACTATTCCCCAGCCCTGTGAGTGCCTGCAGCTTACTGTACAAGGGGCCAGGCACCCAAATGAAACTCTGTGTGCCAAGATACAGGTGTGGGTTGAAGATAGACTCAGGAGGAATGCGGGTGAGGGGTCCTGCTGCTATTAGATAGTTTGTAATCCACTTATTAATCCAGATGTGGAAGTGTTTATTTCTCAGCCTCAGGAGGGATGTGAGTGAGGGGTCCTACTGCTATTAATTAGTTATTAATCCACTTATTAATCCAGATGTGGAGATAATAATTTCTCAGTGGTGGACAGATGAGAAAGAGGGCAAGAAAGAAGGAGAGAAATAAAAGCACAGAAACAGACAGAAAAAAAGAGGGAAATAGAAATAAAAAGAAAAGAAAGCAGAGGGGGAGGGATTGTAAAAGAGAAAGGAGAAAGACAGAAAGGAAAGAGGAAGAGTATGTTTCCATGGAAG
The DNA here is from genome assembly GCF_900497805.2 of Vombatus ursinus. NCBI lineage: Eukaryota > Metazoa > Chordata > Mammalia > Diprotodontia > Vombatidae > Vombatus > Vombatus ursinus. Next base: position 50,965,395 of record NW_020954576.1, read on the forward strand.
GGGAAGGCAGCATATCCGAGAATGACGCCTCCCCCCCGCCAAATTCCAGTTATGAGTATGTTCCCCTTACAAAGCTTCAACTTCAGGGGGGTAATCACTTTGTTATTGAGCACACATTCCAGGTCTAAGTCTTAAACAGGAAAGAAATGCCTCTGAAAAGTAGGGATGGATTGAGGTTCCTGAGAGCTGTCCAGGGGAAAAGTAAGGTCTCCAGACCCAGAAAAGTTGCTTCTTAAAAAGGGACAAATTCTTACCAAAGTGCCTAGTTTAGGAGAAGTGGAAATGGAGACAAAGCTTCTCTATGCCAATCTGTCCCCCAAAACCCCTCCCCCCAAGGCAGCTACCTTGATCCAGCAGAAGCAGAGAGGTTATGCATGGAAAAATATGTGGTTGGCAGTGGGCAGTTCCATCCATCTTCACTTGTGCCTGGAGCCAAGGGCCAGCCAGCATGCCCAGGCAGTGGGGCAGCTGAGTCTGCTCCTAGGGAACACTATGAGTTCTTTGTCTAAAGCCTGAGCCTGCCTGAGAACAGGCCAGGGATCTTGTTCTCCCAGCAACCCCAGGGGTTGTTAGGACTCAATGACCCTTAGGAGACTACTAGGGACAGAATTTTGAGGAGACCTCCTTCAATTCCCCCAAAATATACCTGTCTAGAGAAGCCTAGGGAGAAGTCGTGTCCAGGAAGGTGCCCCCTCTTCCCAACCCAATGCCACACAGTTTGGAGTTCTTTTATCTCTTCAGCAGATGTAATGAAGTGCTTTCCTCAGTTTTCTATTCTAAGAGACTAGCATGATACAGTGGGAAAGGTTTTGGGCTTGGAGTCAGGGGAACTGGATTCAAATCCTGGCTCTGTCTCTTAGTACTTCTGTGACCTTGGACAAATTAATTCCTATCTCTGGGCCTCAGTTTCCTCATCTGTAAAATGAAGGGATGCAATGACTCTGTGATCCCTTCCAGCTATGATCCTTTAACACTCATCTTTCTCCTGGTCAGAGCTGTCAATGCCCAATGTAATGAAGAGAATGGTTTCAATGAGAGTGCCCTGAGGCCACAATCTCAATTCTCAGAGACCTTCAAGTCTGATAGGGAGAACGTAGGTCTGGGGTGTGTATGAAGGTGGAGGATTCACTTCTAGAGATTTGATTCTCTACCTCTGGAAAGTACCCACCACCCACAATTGTGGGTGCAGGAGCAGGCACCTGGCTGGAATGAATTCAATCATGGTTTAACTGTACTTGGTGTGTCAGTCTCTTCATACCCATTCTCCTCACCTACAGGCCTTCCTAAAAGGTGACATGCCTTCTCTCCCCACCAAGTTCTCCTCCAATTCAATGTTCTCATCCAATCAATGTGGTTAGCATGGTGGCAATGGGCCGTGTGGCACCATGGGTGATCTAGGCATGGGGCCTGGCAGCTCAGGTGCCAACATTCAGTGCCCTCTGGAGAGAAAATGACATTCCTAGATCATCTCTGCCAGACAGGTAGCTTGGCAAGAAATGGGTGAGTTGAAGAAGAGGTGATGTCAGCAAGCTGGCAGGTCGTAACTACCCGGAAGAGCCTGAGAATGGTCAGAGGATCGTAAACTTAGAGCTAGAGGAGATAGTCCAATACAACTTCATTTTACAGATGAGGAAGGCTCCGAGAGGTGAAGTGACTTGTTTAAGGTCATACAGGTAGTAAGTTAGAGGGCCAGGGTTTGAACTCAGGTCCTCTAACACCAAACCCAACTCACTGGTTACCATTTACAAGGAGATGGTGCTTGAAGCCAATTCCCTTTGCACTTTTCTCCATTCCTCGTCCCTTTCCTTTGGGTCCCAATGGCTCTTAGGCAATGTCACTGGGGGAGGGTGGGGAATGCCAACACTTTACTAGACATTGTAGAGGAGAGAAGATGATATTCAGTTCATACTCTATGACCTCATCACGTGCACCAGAAAGCCAAGCCCCAAATCTGACAGCCAGTGTCCTAAGCCTGGAGCTGTTCTGTTGGTTCACTATTGATACACCTTTCCCTCTGTCACCCCATAAACTGCTGATCAAAGGAGTTTTCTCAGGAGCAGCACCTTGTAGACTGCTGGAAAACTGGGTATATACCCTGAACACTGGGAGGGGCTTCAGGATAGGAATCTCGTTCCACAGCTTCAGGTGGTTTGGGCTCAAGAAACCCCCAACCTACTAAGGGTACCTGGGCTTTCCCCTGGAGATCCAGATGACTCCCCAGAGGAGGGAGGCACTCCATGCCCCTTCAGACATTTCAAATCATTCCAAGGTATCCTTAAGCATCGAGAAAAACCCCAGAAGGCTTTGAAGCCTCAGAGGGGGCCCAATTGGAAATATGTCATTGTCCTGGGACTGCACTGGGAGCTAGCTCAGCTCTGGAGAGCTCTGGAGTGCTCACACCTGACCCAACATGACTTGCAGGGTCCTAAAGGCTCCAAAGGTTCCCCAGGCTTCAGGGTCCTATTTCAAGGTCCTTCCCAATCTGTAAGAATCATATTCTGTGGCCATCAGGAGAAGAGTCTGGTGTCCTAAGTCACCCTCTTAGGTGGTCAACACTGCATGCCTTTGAGGCCCTCAGTGCAGAAGCCTGTGTGGAGTTACTGGGACAAAAACCAGATAAAAACAGGATGCATCGGACCATAAATCACTAAATCAACTTAAAGATCATCCAGTCCAGCTGCCTATTCTTACAGATGAGGAAGCCAAGGCTCAGGGGAGAGCAATGGTTTGTCTGATTTCCCAGAGCAGCAAGATCCTAGTAGAACTGAAACCCAGCTCCTGCCCTTGGGAAGTCTGACAGGGAACATTTGGCCTGGTCTGGTAGAAAAAATGTCATCCCTTCCCTTAAGGAAGCTAGCTCCCTCCTCATCTCCTTCTCCTGCCTTCTCTGGCTTCCTTTAAGTCCCAACTAAAATCCCAGCTTCTACAGGAAAGCTTTCCCAACCTCTCTTAATTCTAGTGCCTTTTCTCTCTTAATTACTTCCTTTTTTCCCATATATAACTTGTTTTTACATATTTGTTTGCTTGTTGTCTTCTCCTTTAGATTGTGAGCTCTTTGAGGCCAGGGACTGTCTTTTGCCCCTTTTTGTATCCCCATCCCTTATCACAGTACCTGGCACTTAATAGGTACTTAATAAATGTTTATTGACTGACTGTCCTTTAGTCTAATGGAGTAAACCTGGTCTTTACCCTTGGGGAGCCTCAGTCTTAGAAAGAGAACTTAGTCCCCGCCTTTAATATGCTTCCAATCTGATGAAGACAGACAGACAGAAGCCACACCTACCCAGGATACGGACATCATAACTGATCAGCCATGACTCCAGAGGACCAATAATAAAGTATGCCACCTGCTTCCTGACAGAGAGCTAATAGACAAATATGCAGAATGAGACGCACATTTTTGGACATGGCCAATATGGACGTTTGTTTTGCTTGACTACTATATTTGTTACCAGGGTTTTGTTTTTCATTACCGCCCCCCACAGTGGATGGAGGGAAGGAGGAGGGAGTGAGGAGGGAAAGGAAATGAGCGCTTGTTAATTGAAAAATAATGAGACCCTAGCAAATAATATAGAGCAAATAATATCCACATTCTTGCTCACTCTGCCCTCTCTCCTCTGACAGGTACCAGAGACAAAATGCAGTGGGTGTCCCTACTGCTTCTGGCTGGGCTTTGCTCCATGTCCTGTGCCCAGTATGAAGATGACAGTCATTGGTGGTTCCACTACCTCCGAAGCCAGCAGTCGACATATTATGATCCCTATGACCCTTACGAGCCCTATGAGCCCTATCCCTATGGAGTGGAAGAAGGTCCTGCCTACGCCTATGGCAGCCAGCCTCCCTCTGATCCCCGTGATTGCCCCCAAGAATGTGACTGCCCTCCCACCTTCCCCACTGCTATGTATTGTGACAACAGAAACCTCAAGTACCTGCCTTTTGTCCCTTCGCGAATGAAGTATGTGTATTTCCAGAACAACCAGATTTCAGCCATCCAGGAATCCGTCTTTGACAATGCCACTGGACTACTCTGGATTGCTCTCCATGGCAACCAGATCACCAGTGATAAGGTGGGCAGGAAGGTCTTCTCCAAGCTGAAGCACCTGGAGAGGCTTTACCTGGACCACAACAACCTGACCCGGATGCCTGGCCCCCTGCCCCGCTCCCTGAGAGAGCTCCATCTTGACCACAACCAAATCTCCCGAGTCCCCAACAATGCTCTGGAGGGTCTGGAGAACCTGACAGCCCTGTACCTCCAGCACAATGAGATCCAAGAGGTAGGGACCGCAATGCGGGGCCTCCGATCTCTGATCATGCTGGATCTGAGCTATAACCACCTCCGGAGGCTGCCGGATGGACTGCCCGCAGCCCTGGAACAGCTGTACCTCGAGCACAACAACGTCTACACCGTTCCGGACAGTTATTTCCGGGGGTCACCCAAGTTGCTTTACGTGCGACTGTCTCACAACAGTCTTACAAACAATGGGCTGTCCACCAATACCTTCAATGCCAGCAGCCTCCTCGAGCTCGACCTCTCCTACAACCAGCTGCAGAAAATACCTCCAGTCAATACCAACCTGGAGAATCTCTATCTTCAAGGCAATCGGATCAACGGTGAGACCTTGGGGATGAGAAATAGGGATGACTGGCATTTTTCATTTGTTTCTTTCTTTGTTTTGAAATTGAGTTTCCCTTTCTTGCGCAGGCTGAAAACTTAGTGACCCTCATGGGACCAGTCTTTTTCACATGCTCTATTTCTTATCTGGGCCGGTTTGCCCCTCCTTAGAACAGACTGGTAATCCCCACCACCACCATCACCACCATCACCACCACCACCAAGGGCTCATCATATTGGTGCCAGACTTAGTGCAGGCATCTGATTGGCTTAACTCACTATAGCTCAGAACTCCTGCTCAAGGGATCCTCCGGCCTCTACCTCCCTATGTAGCTGGGATTACAGGTGTGTGCCCACAAATGGATGGATGGTTGACCTTTTAAAGAGCTTTACAGAGCACTTGCCTGGTTGGCAACCCTAGTTGAGGAGCAGGAGGAAATTCATTTGAGGAGGAAGAAGCAGCACAAATGGTATGCTGTACTAGAAAGAATACTGAATTTAGAGTTAAGAAAGAGAATGTTAATTGTCAAACCTAGAGTATACAGAAAATTTAAAAGACCTTAATGCCACATATAGCCAAATTCCCCAGACCACTTATGGGCCAAGATTAATTGCCTACAGGCTAATGTTACAAAATACCAGAAAGTACCAAGAGATGCTAACAGTCCTTTGAACAGAGCAAAATACAATAACTGTTGGGCCTAATAATTTGCATTTATTTGGATCTCTGTGTGTTATAACGCCTTTACCTCACTCTGGAGCCCTAAGCCCCTGATTTGTCACCATTTAATACTCCAAATGGGTCTTTCATTTTTTTTTCATCAGATAAACCCCCATTCTTCACTTACCACTTTAATGCAGGGTATTCTAGTTACCGATAATAAAATTCTCTAGAAGTCCCTTGATAAGCTCAAAAACCCTCAGACAGCCCTTTGTTGACTTAGAATCTTTCCTGGTAGGGAAAATCCAGTATGAATCCTTCCTAGCAACTGCTTAAAATATTAATAAATATGTGTTTCTAATAGGTCAGACCCATAAAACACAAGATGGAATGACATTGTTATTAGTTACAACAAGAATCAGGAGCTCTGGATTTAAATCCTGGCCTCAGCTCTGAGTCACATTGTGGCCATAAGTAAAATTATATCACCTCTCAGAGCCTATTTCCCCATCTGTAAAATAGGGGACAATGGCATGTGCACCACTATTTCACAGGGCTGTTGTAAGGAAAAGAATAATACAAACAAATAAAATATAGATAAGAAAACAAATATACACTTGTATAGGACTTTAAAATTTGCAAAGCTTTTTACATGTTTTCTCATTTGATATAGCCCCTACCTCATATAACAAACTGTGAGATAGGTGCTATTAATTGTATTACATATTATATTGTATCGATTATGTTATGGTGACTTGTCCAGGTTCACACTGTTAGTAATTGTCTGAAGGAAAATTTTCACTTATGTCTTCCTGACTCCACGTTCAGAATTCTAACCACTATGTGGTTTTGTAAAACTTTGTTTTACTTTGAAAAACTTAAAGATTGACGCAAAAGTCAATTATTATTGTTTGCAAAAGCTTTTGTAAAACTTAAAGACTGAAGTAAAAGTGAATTATTATTATGGACAAAGGCACAGTGACTCTAGCTCCTACCCAAAGGGCAGAAGGCAAGTGAATCAACAGACTTCCTCTTTCCTAAATGCTTCTATGTGCATACCTAACTAAAGTAAAAGGACCTAGCCTCCAGTCCTCCAAGAACTTTCATTTTCAAACAACATCTGGTATAGACAGTGAATGAAGGCACTTATTTTATATTGAGATTTTCCAGGTGCTCTTCTTTTCCTAATGAGGTCTCACATTTAGCATAAACCAACCCCAATCAAAAGCGTTTGAGATCTTAATCCCAGCTGGAAGGGACTGGGTCAGCATTTAACCTTCTGACAGCAAAATCCTCTTCTCCCTGGGGAAAGCAAGGTTCATTAATGGCCCCAGGCAAAGAACTTTGAAGACTTAGACAGCTGGGAGAGAATTGTACAATCAATGCTTAGAGAAAATGTGGGTCTTCAGCCTTTTTCTCTTAGATTTGTCTTTTTTGTGTTCTTAAACAGACTAGAGAAGCCAGGAAACTCAAAGGGAGGAGAGCTCCAGTCCCAAGGACATATAAGGGAGGTTGCTGGTAGGGCGGGTAGAAAATAATAAGCTTTGGGAAAGCCTAAAGTTTCATCATTGGCTTCCAGCCCAGACTGGTTTTCTTGAAAACCTTCTCACTTCTCCTGGGTCTTCCGTCCCAAGGGAGCCTTTCTCTAAGATGTCATATTCTGCAAAAGGCGGGGCATTCATGCATTCAGCTGTGCTGGGCCACCTTACAGTTAGCAGAGCTTAATTTTCAAGAGGAATTCTCACTCCTCACCCAGAGCCATCTTCTGTGTTTTCTGCATGATCTCAAGAGTTTACCTTAAAAATATGAGCAGAAAGAGCAACTGTCCTATCCTCGGACTAGAAGGGATGATTTGGTCCCTTCTACTTCTAGGTAAGACCAGGCTATCTCAAATGCCCAGAAGTCCCTTAAAACTCTCCAGAGATGGAAAGCACCTTCTTGATGTTCTGGGGACTCACAAAAGAATTCCCCTTTCTATTGTAAATTTTTCTGCCTCCCCAAGTACCTCCAACAGTATAAACCCAAGTATCATATGTCTTGTCATCGGTAGAAACCACCACTCACACAAAGACAGTGAGGAGTAATGAGAAAATAGGGCACCGGACTTGAAGTCGAAAAGACTGGGTTCAAATCTTGCCTTAGATACTCTGTGACCATCTTTCAACCTCAGCTTCTTCTTTTATGAAATAAAGGAATTGGACTGAATGGACTCTAAATTCCCCTCTGGCTCTGATGATCTGACCTTTTCTAGGACTAGAGACTAATTCTAAGTCTCTACCCCAGCCTTCTCTTCTCCAGACCAAATAACCCAAATTCCTTATTCCTTTTGGTCCCACTTATGGTTTGGGAGTACCATTCTTTTGCCGCAAAAATCAGAAAACCAAGGCCCAGATAAGGGACTGGATTTACCCAAGCTTACACAGACGAGAAGACTGGAATCCATGAATCTCATGTTCACTCTGTGGGCTCCCATAGCTTAGCATCTTAGAGTTGTTGGCTACTCTTTGGCCCTACTCTGACTCAGAATAATGGCTAGAGACAGAGTTCCTGCTGGTTCATCTATCTTTTCTAGAAATCAGAAGAGTATATAATGAGAGCTAAAATGAGAGGGACCTTAAAGGTTACCTAGTTCAATCCCCTCATTTTAGGGTGGGTAAACTGAGGCACGGGGTAAACAGGGTTAGGATTTGAACCCAGGTCCTTTTTTTTTTTTTTTTTTTTTTTTTTTTTACTGTATTACTTTGCTTCCTAGCCAGGGACCCTGGCTCTCCACGCAGCAGCCTGGAGAATGAGGATGATCAAAGTTCTCGAAGCCAATAGGCATAAGGTAGAATGATAGGCTGCTCCCTCCCTGCGCCCTCCTTCCAACAGCTTACCCTTCAGCTTTTCCAGCTTGGCAGCAGCAGAGGAACACAGCTCAGAATGTTATTCCAAAGCCCTGAGATCCACTGAAGTGGGGCGGGTGCACTAGGAGGAATTTGGAAAGACTTAGGTCAGTGTTTAATGTGGGCCGAGAAATGTCTTCCCACTGTCTCTGAGCAGAAGTCCTGTCCTATTCATCATCATTCCTTAGAGCTAAATAGAGGGGCTCAGAATGTCTAGTGCATGGAGAGGAATCTAGAGGCGCCACACACATAAATACATGCCTATCTACATGTACGCATGGTATGTGTATAAACATTTGCAGCCCAGGTGGTTAGTACAGTCTGGGCATCTTGACAACGCATTCCTACCTGAGGCCCCCCCAGGTCTGGGACAGCGTCTATTACTAAGCCTCAAGCCCAGTTCCAGACTGGGCAGGGAGTACAGCTTGGTTTGAGTCACCCCTAGCTTAGCTCCTCCTACTCTGCCAATGTAGTGCTTCAGCCCAGATTAAGATAGCCTTGGGGCATTCTATAGACACAGCCCCTCTCTGGTCCTATCTTCTCTGTTCTGTGAGTAGAGGAGCTCTCTAAAGGTCATACAAGCCATTCTCCTGTCTCCAGAAGGGAATCTACAAAAATAGTTTCAGATTATACCACTGCTTTCTGGAAGATCTCTGGAAAAGGATATTTTCCAGCCTCCCCAGTAACTCTTTCCAGGGTCTGGAACAACTTCAGTAGTCTGGAAATTCTTACTTATGTCTCAGTACACAATCAGAAGCCATGTATTTTGGTTCCTAAAGTCAGGAGAATCTGGGTTCAAATCCCACTTCAAACATCACCAGCTAATTCCAAATCTATTCAATCCCAACAACAAGCCAATTCTGTAGTCATTTTCTATATAGTTTGGTC
>NW_020954576.1:50979440-51116941 GCF_900497805.2 Vombatus ursinus
GACCAAACTATATAGAAAATGACTACAGAATTGGCTTGTTGTTGGGACTGAATAAATTTGGAATTAGGGCAGGCCATATGGTATAACAGAAAATACATTGGACTCATAAGCAGAAGGCCTTCATTCTAGTCCTTGCCCTGTCACTAACTAACTCTGTGACCTTGGGAGAATTTCTTGACTTTGCTAGGCCTCACTTTCCTCATCTGTAAAATTAGAGACTAGAATAATCTCTAAGGAATCTTCTACACCATTCAATCTTTCTCCGTTAGATGGTAAGCTCCTTGAGGGCAGGCACCATCTCTTTTTCTTATTTGTATTCCTAGCCTTTAGCATAGTGCCTAGAAAATCATAGGTCCTTAATGAATGTTTATTCAGTTGAATCCTGGAATCTTTAGTTCCTAAGGGAGCTTTAAGAACCTTCTTCACTCAAATCAATCAACAAGCATTTATTAAGCACCTACTGTGTGCCAGACACTGTCCTAAGCACTAAGGATACAAATCATTAGAAATTGTAAAGAAAAGGGAAAGGGAAAAACAGCTTTTAAATCTGCAAGAGGCAAAAGAATTCTTTCTTTGACCCTTGAGGTCCTTCACACCCTGAGTGGTCTATGATTTTCAAGCTTTCAAGTCTCACTCTTTCACATGAAAGACTCTCTGTTCTCTCCTTTGGCAGAGCACAGACTGGGAAAGATAGCATACACTTTATATACCCCCCAAGCTCTAATGATTAGAGGCACTTGTCTCTAGACTCAATCTCCCTTTCTCTGATTTCCTGCCACTTTCTGTATCTGCAAAATGACAAGAGGGATTTGCGATCTGAATCCCTCCACGTTCCCCCTTGCTCACTGCAGTTCCCCTAGGGAGCCCCTCCCTATCCAGAAGCTAAAAACCAGAGTTTCTCATGCGCAAGCTTTTCCTCCAAGCTGCTGTTTTGCTGCCCTCTCTCTGTTCCATGCTGATGACAGATAAGAGAAGATGCTACTCCTGGCTCACCAGAATCTCTGGGACTATGAGGTCTGTATGTTCCTAACTCACGGCCTACAGACCATGGAGCTCAGGTCTGCAACATCAGAGGATGTGTTTATTTTTCAGAAGCTAGAAGAACATACTGGGAGTATAATAAACCTCGGAGTTCCACCTCCATCTTGCCCCTAACTTTACACCCTACTGATTTCAGTCAGTGCACATTAATCCCCCAGATTAAAAGTAATGGTCATAGTGATGACTTTGGAGGTGCATATGCTAACACTAGAAAAATACAGAAAAGACTAGTATGGCCCCTGCATAAGAATGACATACAAATTCATAAAGCATTCCATATTTTTTTTAAAAAAGTTATAGTTATGGTGAATAGTGCCTTAGCCTTGAAGTCTAAGTGGTCCCAGGCTCTAGTCCTGGTTCATTCATTCAGTAAGCATTCAGTAAGCACTTACTATGTGCTAGGCACTAAAAAGACAAATAGCTTTTGCCCTCAAGAAACTTGCATTCAACTTGGGGGAAGCAACTCTTACACATGGAAGATATAAAATATACACAAAGTAAAATAACCAAGGAACTGGGGGAAGGGCATAGCAACAGCATGAATCAGAGAAGGCCTCAGTAGGAAGTTGGACAAGGTGAGATTGTAAGGAAGTTAGTCATTCTACGACAGGCATGGAATGGAATGAAGGGCAGCCTGTGCAAAGACACAGGGATGGAATATAGGATCTGAGAAATCTAGAGTGTTTTGCTGGAAAATAAAGTGTATAAAGAGGAATAATGTGTAACAAGCCGGAATAGTAGGCTTCAGCCAGATTGCATAGGATTTTAAATGTCACATGAAGGAGTATTTTATCCTAGAGGCCAGAGGAAGCCTCTAGACCTTTTTGAGCAGGGGAATGACATGATTAAACCTGTTCTTTAAGAATACAAATTCGAGGGATAGCTAGGTGGCACAGTGGATAGAGCTCTGGCCTTGGAGTCAGGAAAACCTGAGCTCAAATCTGACCTCAGACACTTGACACTTGCTAGCTGTGTGACCCTGGTCAAGTCACTTAACCCTGATTGCTTCACCAAAAAGCAAAATATATATATATATATACACACACATATATGTGTATATATATATATATATATATATATATATATGAAAATTTGGTTCTGACCCTTAATAACTATGTGACATTGGTCAACTCACCTCACCTTTGTGACTCTTGGTTTCTTTCTTTGTAACAGAGGTGGATAATTTTTAAGGTCCCTTTGATCTCCAATATCAACTACGTCCTGTGATTCATGGTGCCCATCCCTGGATATTCTACTTAGAGGCACTGTCCCAGCCAGCCACAGAGAGTCTCCCTGCTACTCTTGGACTTGTTGAGAGAGGGCGGTGGGTCTGAGATATTCAGAACGTGTCCAGGTCTCTAACTGGGACTGTTGTCTTCACCTACCTCTTCTCCCCACAGAGTTCTCCATCAGTAGCTTCTGCACTGTGGTTGATGTCATGAACTTCTCCAAGCTCCAAGTGCTGAGACTGGATGGGAATGAGATTCAGCGCAGCGCTGTACCTGTTGACGCTCCCCTCTGCCTTCGCCTGGCCAGCCTCATTGAGATCTGATACAGCTCCTTCACTGGGCCCCGAGGGGAGGGAGAAGTGGCCTAGGGGAGGGGGCTTTGATCAGAGATGACAGCAGTTGCTCACTGTCCCATTTTGTCTGGCTTGATGGTTTGGTTTGGCTTTTGCTGGAAGAGTCGGGACTGCCCCATATGAGTGTAAGGGTCACACTTACGGTTACCAACATCATAACAAACAAACAAAAACTAGCCATAATCAGAGGCATCAGTAACTAGCAATCAGCCTCTGTGATATAATATCAGTCACACTTGTCAAATGCTGGCTGGATGGCCACCCTAGTCACACCTCCACGATGTGTGTCCCATGAATCCCTAATTCATTTTGTCTTCTTTTAAACAAAGTTAGATTACTGGGGATGGGGATAGGAAAGGGACACAGGATTTAGGCATATACCTAGCTATCTCATGAGGAAGCCATCACTTTGAAAGGGTCAGAAGTTAGTTGGTGGGAGGGCTGAATGATGTCATCATCAATAACTCCTAGAAATCCCACCCCCAAAATTTGTACCCTTTCAGAACTAAACTCATGGGTCTAGGATCATGGAAATGAATCTCTTATATTGGATAGATGTTGGCTAATCCTTCCTGTTGGATGCAAACTACCCCAACTGGCCAGTTGGTGTTCTTGGCCTTCTCAGGAAGTAGAAAACAATTATCCTAAAGTTTCTTCAAGCAAAAACTTGAGATAACTAACATTCCCTTCCAGGCTTCATTCTGATCCTCTTTCAATGAGCAATCTTTGACATTGCCTCTGCCCTTAGAAAGAGTTTCCTTTGCAATAACTCTGGGGCCCCATAGTTCAGCATATACCTTTTGTCTAGCTCCCTTCTCTGAGTTTCCCAAAACCTTTCCCCTGTAGAAGCCTCTTCGATATTTGAGATGCTCTGCTGTGAGACAGACAACCAGGGGTGTGTGAACATTTGCTCTATGGCTTATAGGGAAACCTGTACTTTTTCAGAAGTGAGAAGAATAACAACAATCATACTTCTTTCCAACTCTACCCCTTGGAAAACATCATATTGGATGCCATTAATACCCAGAAGTCCCATCCCCCAAATGGTCTGGCATCCTAGCAATTTACCTGATCCACTGAAAGGCATTTACCTTAGCCCTACACTAAGCTTTTCATAACTGGACAATGGTTATCTTACTCAGAGAAGACCAGTTTCCACTCATGATCAGGGTCCAAGAGGCAGGAAGGCTTTGTTCAGTTCCTCAGGCAAACTGAGAAATCAACTGACAAATCCCCTGAGCTCACAGACATCAATCAGAAGTTTCATCCATTCCTCTGCTTTCAGTGTCCTTCTCTGCCATTAGACCAGTAGTAGAAAAAAAATAACTTCCAGGAAGGAAGTAGAAGGGACTTTGGACAATTGGTTCCTCAGGGAATGAGGCATAAAAAAGGCTCTGACCCTTTCTTTGAATACTTTAAGACCTAATGGGGACCAGAAAGCTCAGCAGATCACATTAGGTGTGTTCTCAGGGTCAGAGGTCAGGGGATTGGGGTTAGACTGAATCCTGCTTCTTCTCAGATTTCTTCTAGAGATCCAAAGAAGAAACTAAACCATCTTCTCCTCTTTGCTGTCCATCTGCAGAGCTTCCTGAGAAGAGAAGAGGAATTCATGTCAGTTGGGTCATCCTAGGGCTTGAGAGAAATGTGCTAAATCTGGAAGTGCTCATTAGGGCTCATTGTGCCCAAGCCAGCCTGCCAAATCTTGTCTGAGCTTGGCATCTCAGGGCTGTCCTCATTATTGAAGATGCCTGGTTTGGGGTGGAGAATATAGTTAGCAATTTTTTTCCATTCCAGGATGGATATACTTGTCCAACTATTCACCACCCCCTTTCCCCTGCTTCCTCTCTTATATGACATTTTTTTCTCTCCTGTGAGGCTTAGATAATGCGAAAATATTTGGAGTAAAGATCCCTAAGCTGCCTATTGCCAGGGTGCAGCTAATGAAACCTAGTCTGATGTCTGCTTCCTACATAGTCCCCTTCAACCCCTTCCCATGACCACCACCGCCATCATACATGGTGTTCTCTTTCAAGTTTCCCTTATAAAATAAGAAGGATTTTATTCTTGGCCCCAAGCCCTGAATCCTGCAAAAGCCAAACAACCTGCTTATTTTGGTCAGGGAGCTTCTGAGCGAGGGGGCAAGTGCTGTCCCCTGCCCCAGTGCTCCCCAGAAATCATCTGCATGTAAATTCCATGGCATCCATATAAAGGACATTGTACTATTGGCAAAGCATGATTGGTAGCTATCCTGACCAATAAAACCCTTTTATGATTGCAGTTGGAGGACTGGAGAACTCTCAAAAAAGAGATGGTTCAGAACATCTAAGAAATATCTAGAAATACCAAATGCCAAATGTATATTTGGAGAGGATCACCTTGGAAAGGGTTAGGAGTTATGGGAATCATTGGGTTCTCAGAGTAAGAGAGTCTGCAATCTCCTCCACCCTTCTACCCAGTCAGGTGAAGGGAAGGAAGATGATTTTTCAGCCTCTCTTGATCACATGTACTAGAGTTGTCCTGTCTTCAAGGTCAATCAGGTCTTCTTTATGCTCAACCTTACTCTCTGGCTTTATCTTCCCTCTCATTTGGATCTCAGGGAAATGAAGGGAATTCCTGCTCAGTTATTTGTGGATTAGACTAAATGATTTCTGAAGTTCCTTCCTATTCTGAGATTTTATGACTTTATGAGGTCAACTAGTTACCTTTGGTTATTCTGAAGGATTCAGGAAGCCTGGATTCTAGTCTTAGTGCTGCCACAAACTACCTGTAGCAAGTCACTCAGCATTAATGGGCTTCAGTTTCTTCATCTCTATAAATGAAAGTAGATGATCTCTAGTTTTTGTCATTCTATTTTAATAACCTTAATTCTTTTCTCCCCATCCTCTTCTACCATGAACTTTGAAACTTGAGAAGGCAGTGTGATGTAGTGGGTTAGAGAGAGACCTGACCTCAGAGTCAGAAAGACCTGGCCCACCTCTCACATCTACTGTGAAAGTAGACCATTGACTTAACTTCTTCAGGTCCCCAGGCAATTCTGCTAGGGTATAAATTGCAGAATTGGTTTTGACCTTTATTGGTAGAGGGAATCTAAGATCTGGGAAGGAAAGAAAGGAGAGAGAGAGAGAGAGAGAGAGAGAGAGAGAGAGAGAGAGAGAGAGAGAGAGAGAGAGAGAGAGAAGAAAGAAGGAAGGAAGGAAGGAAGGAAGAAAGAAAGAAAGAAAGAAAGAAAGAAAGAAAGAAAGAAAGAAAGAAAGAAAGAAAGAAAGAAAGAAAGAAGGAAGGGAGGGAGGGAGGGAGGGAGGGAGGGAGGGAGGGAGGAAGAAGGAAGAAAAGGGGGAAAGGGAGGGAGGGAAGAAGGAAGAAAGAAAAAGGAAGAAAAAGAAAAGAAGGAAGCAATAAAAAGAAAGAATGAGGGAGGGAAGAAGAGGGGATAGAAAGAAAAGAAGGAAGAGAAAGAAAGAATGAGGGAAGGAAGAGGAAGGAAAGAAGGAAGGAAGGAATGGAGGGAGAGAAGGAAGGTAAGAGAGACAAAAGAGAAAAAGAAAATGCAGACCTAATCTTAGGTGTAGGAACCTGAGCTTCTCCTGCCCCCTAGTGGCAGATGCCCCACACCCAAGGCATTTACTGCAAGACCGACATATACATTATGCATAAGTATACATGCCAGGTGCTGTGCTGAGGATAAAAAAGACTGGAAGGCTCTCTGTCCTCATATACTTACACTCCATCGGGATGGGAGGGGTGGGGTTTAACAGCATATTTGCAGATATGTACTGAACAAGGAAAACTGAAAAGGTAGAGAACACCACCAAATGAAAGGATCAGGGAAGTCACAAATTCAGGCAAGGACTAGAAAAATAGATTAAGTACAGGAATGAGAGAGCAGACTAAGAGTGCATTTTTTAATGTGGTCCTCTCTTTGGGGGTCATTTCCTGATACATGAGCCCTGAAAATGTCACATCTGCCTCTTAATCCCCATATAGGATCTATAGATTTAGAGCTGGGAGTCAGCTTAAAGACCATCTCATCTAGTTCAATCACCCCATTTTACAGATGAGGAAAGTGAGGCCCTAAGAGGGAAAGTGATTTAAGACATAGCTATATGGGTCTTCCAAAGGTCATCTAGTCCAATAACTGCAGTTTACAGATTCAGAAACTGAGACCTAAGGAAATTAAATAATTTATCTAAGGTCATAGAAGTAGTAAATAGCAGACCTTGGTTTTGAACCCAGGTCCTTTGATTATAGAACTAACACTCTTTCCGCTACAGCATTATTTTTCCATGATAATTCCCTAGAAAAAAATAGTGTCATACATAGGCTCATTTTGCTTAATATCCAAGTATTTTTAACATGCTCTTTGAGAGACCTTGAATCAGTTCTTGATTTGGCCTTGGAACCTACCAGCATCTCTTCTTTAGCTCTACCCCTCTGACCATTCTTAACAGCTGGAAATTCTAAAACATTCTCATCCTTACTATCCCCTCAGTCCATTTGCTATCATTCAGAATGCTCCTCTCCCTTTATGAATCTAAACCACATTTGGGGTTAGCAAGTTGCACATGAAAGAGAAAAGTTTCCAAACATACACAGAGTGCTAAACAGCCAACTGACCAGTCCAACTAACTGGTTACAAAATTCATCTAAACTAATCTCAGTCTGGCTCCCTTTGGGGAATGGGTTTGGGCTTCACCAAATGAAGCCAGATGTTCATCTCTTCCCTTCCTAGTTAACCAGTCTTTCATCAGACTCCCTGCTTCCTCCATAATCACTTGGGACAGGTCCTTGACCCCATCATCAAAGGCCCATGTGGTGACCATTGCATCGATAATTACACCATTATATCAATTCCATCACCAGGAAGGAATCCTGCAAGTCAGAAAAATAATATCAAATAACCACACAAATGTCAATCTCCAATTTGAACAAAAGTTCAAAAAAGAAAAAAAAAATTTCTATAGCCTCATAGAACATTCAAGCTGGAAAAAACTTCAGAGATAATCTCATTCAACCCTCTCATTTTACAGATGAGGAAACTGAGACCCAGAGAAGAGAAGTGACTTGTGCAAGATAACTCAACAACTTAAAACTCCTTTCCAATGTGCCACATTGATGTTACTTATTTACCTGATTTTTAGAAAGTCTGAAAAACTCATTTGATCATTTTATACTGGAAATTCTTTGGGTAAAATTTCTTTGGGGAAATGAATCCAAAACAAGGAGAAAAGTTACTCAGAACTACTAAACCTTTCATTTGAGGGGGATGGTGAAGAGAACAGAGAGACATTCAAATACTAAGCAGAAATTGTGATCTTATTTGTAGTTCTACCTTCGAGGGGCAATGAGCTGGCCACATGGAGTTCTAGAGGAAAGAGACAGTGTTGGGAGACGATATTAAGCACACCATGGGATTTATTCCTCTTTCAGAGAAGAAAGCCTGACCAAATCTACTATGACCCATACAATCTTTTAACTTTGCCTTTCAGCTTATTAGCTCCAGTGAATGTCATAGCCAAGAAATAAATGAAAAAATCCATACCTGCTTCATACTTTTCAAAATTATAGCACATTCCTCTTTTCTAAACCAAGGACTATGTAAACCCTTTGTGGACTTTGCTGCAGATTAAGCCATAGATTCATTGAGTCTCAGAATTGTAAAGGATCTCAAAGACCACCCAATTCCAACCCCAAGCATGATGCACAAATCCTGCTATTACACTCCCAGGAAGTGGTCAGCCATTCTCTTCTTCAGCAATTTCGGTGGCAAGTGCTGGACTTGAAGTCAGAGGGCTGTTGTGTTGTTCAGTCATTTCTGAGTCTTCATGACCCCTTTTGGGGTTTTCGTGGCAAAGATACTGGAGTAGTTTGCCATTTCCTTCTCCAGTGAATTAAGGCCAACAGAAATTAAGTGACTTGCCCAGGGTCACAAAGCTAGTGATTGTCTGAGGCCACATTTGAACTCTGGTCTTTCTACTTCCAGGCCCAATGCTCTATCCACTGAAACACTTAGCTGCCTCTAAGTCAGAGGACCCAGGTCCAAATGTGGTCTCTGACACATTTCTTATGGCCAAGTTACTGAACCTCTCTGGGTCTCACCTATAAAATGAAAGATTGGGCTAGATGACTTCTATAGGCCTTTTCAATTCTAAACCTGTGATCCCAAGGTAGCCCACTCCATTTTTGGACAACTCTAATTGTAAGGAGGGCAGCAAGGTGGCACGGTGGATAGAGTGTTGGGCCTGGAGTCAGGAAGAATCATCTTCCTGAGTTCAAATCTGGCCTCAGTCACTTAGTAGCTTTGTGACCCTGGGCAAGTCACTTAATCCTGTTTGTCTCAGTTTCCTTATCTGTAAAATGAGCTGGAGAAGGAAATGGCAGACTACTCTTGTATCTTTGCCAAGAAAACCCCAAATAGGCTCATGAGGAGCCTGCTATGACTGAAAAATGACTGAAGAACAATTGTTAAGATCTTCCTTGGATTGAGCCAAAGTCTACTTCCTTGTAATATGGGCTTTACCAAAGCATTTTAAAAAACCTTTCATAATATCTTTGTGGACAAAATGAAGAATCTGGGGCTAGATGATGAAACAATTAGTTGCATTTGAGATTATTTGAACAGTTGATGTGATGATTAAGGGTTATAATTAAGGGATAAAATCAATGTAAAGAGAGAATTTTTCTGCCCTTGGTTCTGTCCTGCTCAATATTTTTAACCAATGAATTCATTGAAGATAAAAATTGCACGCTGCATAACAATTAATAGATTGATTAATAGATGACATAGATTATTCAGTCTATGAATACATTAATTAATTGATGAAATTATAACAAATGCCATGGATAACTGAATCAGGACCCTCAGAAAAGATCTTGACAGGCTGGAACAATGAACCAAAATAACAAAATTAAATTGAATAGGAATACATATCAAGTCCACTTAGAAATCTGCTGATAATAATCCTATCAAAGAAAGTAATGGTGCTAATCTGGCATGACTTGGCTTCCATTCTGGCTCCCAATGATCTCCATTCTCCTTTCTAAGTGCTCATAATCTATCCATTTAATAATCCGATTTTTTTAGGAGTAGGTTTCAAATTTACAGCTCTATAGTACGCAGAATCCTCCTTCTTTCTGAAATTGACATCTCACTCATTTCCAATCTTCTCCCATTTTCTGTGGCCATTTAAAGATTGTAGGTGATTATTTAAAGATCAAGACTACAGTTCAGCAATGACATTTGAAAAAAAATTGTCAGTGCCTTGAGACACAGCTGATCATTTGACTTGCACTCACTGAGGACAGCTCAGTGCTCTCTCGCAATCTCCTCATTTATCTTGGGCTTTAGTTCTCTCCCCACTATTTAGGATGGAATCAAAACTGTTTATCTAAAAAACATTCTCTTTGACAGAAAAGATAGAAGCAAAACAAGAGTTTCCTAATGGTGCTTGTCCTTGGCCCCCAGGCGTATTGTCCCATCTGTACTAAACAGGAGCCCTACTTCTTCTTTGCTCTTCTACCTTATTCTTCATTTTTCTTGATGACACTCATCGAATGAATGGATGAATGTATGAAAAGGCATTTATTAAGGTCCTACTATACATCAGGTGGGACAGCTAGGTGGCACAGTGGATAGAGCATTGGGCCTGGAATCAGGAAGACTCATCTTCCTGAGTTCAAATCTGGCCATAGACATTTACTAGCTGTGTGAACCTGGCCAAGTCACTTAGCTCTACTTGCCTCAGTTTTCTCATCTATAAAATGAGCTAGAAAAGGAAATAGCAAACCACTCCAGTATCTTTGCCAAGAACATCCCAAATGAGGTCACAAAGAGTTAGATGTGACAGAAAAGCAATTGAACAACAAAAGTTTATTGATGATGCCCCTACTTACCCTACTTATCTGGGTATCTTCTGAAGAGGGTCCTGGACTTAGAATCAGCACATCTGGGTTCAAATCTTCCCTTAGACATTTAGCCGTGATTATAGACAACTTATTTAACTCTTCAGCTTTCTCATATGTAAAGGGAAAATCATAAGACTTCTACCGCCTCCCTCTCAGGGTTGTTGTAAGGAAAGCACTTTGCAAACACTATAGTCTGAACAATTCTTACTAAATATCTCTACGCTCTGGAGCTATCAGTACCATCAGTCAGCCCTGAAGTTTTGCTGTCATGAACAGTATGGACAAAGCTTTCCTTCTACAGGACAGTATGGTGTAAAGGATAGGGAACTGGATCTGGAGTCAGGAATACCCAACTTCAAATCTGGCCTATGTTACTGTTTGTTCTCACCTATATGACCTTGGTTAAGTCACTTAACCTCTTTGAACCTCAGTTTTCCCATTTATAAAATGAGAAGGCTGGACTTGAAGGTCTCTTAAGGTCTCTTCAAACTCTGAATCTGTGATCCCATAACTGGAACACCTCTACTCTCAGCCTCAGTGTCTGAATCTGCAGGCACTGACCTCAGCAATTCATGAACCCCTCCACTGAGGCATGAAGGAGATGTGATTTATGTCAGCAGGAAAGAGAATCCACACCAATAAAAGAAATCAGTTCTTCTGAAATATTGAATCACCTAAAGAAGAAAGGGCCTTAGAACACAGAGCCGTAGAATCTCATTGTTGAAAGGGATTTTTTGCATTTTCCTAAAATCTATAGTACACATCTGACTGTTCCCAGATGCCTCTATTTAGTTATTACAAAATCTAGTCATTCCTTCCCAAGCTTCTCACCACTGCCCTTTCTTCAATGCATTCATTCTCCTCAGTCATAGTTAGGTATCTCCGTGGAAGTCTTTTTTGCTGATCAGATGTTTCTGCAACTTGCCAAAAGCTGGAAATGCCAACAAGTGGACTCAGAAATGTATTACAGGCATGACTTTTAGTAGAAAGAGAGTTCTAGAAGATATCTGAAACTCTGAAGTACTCCATCACTACTATAGTCTTCTCCCTATTCCAATTTTGTGATCCCTCATGGGGTTGTGAATTATTGATGTAAGTAGGGTTAATAAGACAGGGTGTTGGGTGGCACCATCGATAGCGTTCCAGGCCTGGAAGCAGGAAGACTCATCTTCGAAAGTTCAAATCCAGCCCCAGGTACTTACTAGCTGTGTGACCCTGGGCAAGTCACATAACCCTGCTTGCCTTAATCCACTGGAGAACCACTCCATTATCTTTGTCAATTAAACTCCATGGACCGTATTGGCCTGCTATGTATGGCCCATGGGGTCATGAAGGGTCAGATACAACTGAACAACTCAATAACACAACCCACTAGAGGGCAGCATTGAACCTTGAATGAGCAAGCATGAATTTCTGTCCTCAATTAGTTCCTTTTTAATCACATCCATGAAGTTTTAATTATGCCCACTTACTCTCATACTGCTTTAGCTAGCCCCCAGTTTTCCACAGACCCTGGTAAAATGCCTTGAAGACTCCACTGAAATGGCCCTTAACGAAGAACAGAGAACTGTCATTGTAGAATCAGGGGAAGGTCAAGAAAAGATATCAGATCAGGGCTCTTTTCTACTTAAGAATATGATCAACAATAATTGATTGTCTACTATGTGCAAATCACCATACTAGACCTGTGGACATTGTTGGCACCCAACAAATATTTGTTAAATGAATAATTAAGTGAGTAAATGAGGGACCAAGTATGACACTGGATTGAGTCAAAGGAACTGAGTTCCAATCCTATCTTTGTCACTTACAACATAATATGACTGAGGCCAAGTCACTTACACTCTTTAACCCTGTTTCCTCCTCTGAAAATTGAAGGGAGTGGACTGAATGATCTCTAAAGTTCCTTCTGGCTCTAAGTCCCACTTATTAATATAGTTTTAGTTATTTCCAAGAGGCATAAACCAGATTACAGCCTTAAAGAAATTAATAAACTTGTTGAGGATATTGAAGACATGCATGTGAAAAGATAACTATAATACAAGACAGCATGAAACAAGTGACAAATTAATAGTTCTAACATGAAGAGTCACCTGAAAGAGGATGGTCATGAGCTGAGATAGTCAGAAAAACCTTCACAGACCAACCACTAACACCATCACCCTAGGGACATATGAGGCAGCTGGGTGGCATAGTGGATAGAGCACTGAGCCTAGAATCAGGAAGATTCATCTTCCTGAGTTCAAATCTGACACTTACTAGCTGTTGTGACCCTGGGCAAGTCACTTAATTCTGTTTGCCTCAGGTTTCTCATATGTAAAATGAGCTGGAGAAGGAAATGGCAAACCAATCCAGTTTGCTAAGAAAACCCCAAATGGGTTCATGAAGAGTTGGACACTATTGAAAATGAGGATATATGAAACACCCAAGTCTGGTAGCTAAAGAGAAGACCTTGAAATAGACGCATGGGACTTTTTCCCTAATTCTAACCTGACTTGCTGAATGTCTTTAGACTGTGCTTAGCACATAGCAGGCACTTTACAATTGCCTATTCCTGTCCCCCTCAGTGACAAGCCAATGCATCATACCAATAAAGTTTACACAGAAAAATTAGACCTTGTCTATGAAGTTCATTGACCTCCAAGAAGAGGAGCAAGGCCACAAAGGAAGCATTGTTCCTGGTGCTTTTCCATTCCCCAGGATTCTGGTATTCTCTGGGCTACTACATAGCTGTGTGACCTTGGGTTAGTTACTTGACCTCCATGTATTAGTTTAGCCATCCAGAAAATTAAGGAAATAGTCTAGAGTAGATGTATCAAACAAGTTTGCTTACCACAGTCCACAACCCTCTGGGAGTGCTCACCAGACCAGAATAAAATGTAACTGGGAAATATTTAACAAAACAAATAAAAACACAATAAAACATAGATATATTAACATATGGTTTTCTAAGTCAACATGGCCCCAGGAAAGATCCTTATGTGCAATTTAGTGGTCCCTCATCTCAATTTGACTTTGACACCATTGGTCTAGAGCAAGGGTTGCTAACTTTTTATGTGTCATGGACTCCTTTGGCAGCCAGTAGACCACTTCTCAGAATACTGTTTTGAAATGCATTTTTAAAATTGCATAGGGTTACAAAGGAAATCAATTATAATGAAATGGATATTTTAAAAAATTTTAAGATCACAGACTCCAGGTTAAGAACTCCTGGCTAGATCTATAAGGTTCCTTCTAGCTTTGCAATTCTATGAGCTTTAAGAATCATTTCTATATTCAAAGCACTGTCCATTGCCCTCCCACCCTCCTCCAAATTCTCCCATTCCAATCCATACCTTCTCTTTCCTAATTTAAACAAAAGGATATTTGATTTATGCCTCAAGGTACTTCTCTGATCTACCCAACATTACCCCATATGGCCCTTGTAGTCATGCTCAAATAGGCAAGATGAAGCCAGTGAGTATAGATGAGGTTGGGGGAGACAGGGTATGATAGAGATCTCAGTGGGAAGCAGAGAGGGTTTTGTGCCCATCCCCATCTGAGTGCTTAGGTGAACCCAAGCCACTGTGATGTGCCCACATTGGGTAAACACATTGTGCAAGTCCATGGCAGCCTGTCCTTCCAGACCAATGATTCTTCCAGGAAACTAGGTCACATCCTGGGGATAGAGTCCAGATGTGGAGTTGGGGAAAATTGCTGCAATACACTGAAACATGCTCTTTAGCAGTACCCAGGGTGGTACCACCCATGGAGCTAAGGCAAAGGGAAATTAGGGCACAGAGAAAAACAAGAAAACAAGGACCAAAGCCAACCCAACTGAGCTATACTGGGCTTGAGATAAAAGGAATATTCCCATCCACTTGTCCAGGGAGTCTAGCAGAAGCAAAAAAGCCGGGATTACTTCTGACACAGTTATAGAAGCAATGATACAAAATGGGGTCAGAGCCCTAGTTGGAGGGGAAAAGATCCATATTAGGTTAGAAGACTCCAAGGAATGGACCACAAGGCAAAGGTAGACTCAGTCTTGAAGCCTCCTGGAAGGCACCAGAAGTTGGGGGGCTAAGGAATACTCATTCTGCCTTAATAATTCCCCCTAATTCCTTAGTAGTCATGGCTCACTTCCAGTCATTCTTTCAGTTAGAGAATGGATGGTTCCTTCTATGGGGTTTGGGGTGAATAGGTGAGGAAGTTTAAATCAAACTACTCTTTTGCCATAATAGCTTTACATATCTCCTAGAGACTCTAAGAGTAAGGAGTAAGATTGACAATCACCTTGTCCAACCCCTTCATTTTGTAGATGAGGAAACTGAGGCTCAGACCTGTGAAGTGACTTGCCCATGACTGGCTGCCGTGTGATACTGTGAACTAGTTTAACATTAGAGAGGGCAGGAAAAGGTCTTGCCTAGATGAAATTTAATTTCATTCAACAAATATTTAAGTTCTATTTTTTTCAGGGCACTGTACCAATATCAGTGTACAAAAGTTCCTGTCCCCTGCTTCTGCTTAAAAGGAAAGAAACAGGAAGAAAAAAAAGCATTTACTAAGCATGACTACATGCCAGGTGCAGTGCTAAGTGCTTTACAAATATTATCTCTTTCAAAACTTAAAGCCACCACTGTTTTGTTTAACATCCCAGATGTGACCATGTGTCCAAATTAGGGCAAACATTTCTGAAATGGTAGAAAGGTCAGCCAGGTATCTAGAGAGGGAACATGGGTCAATGGATATGGTATTGGTGAAGTATTCACTAGGCCCTAAGCACTATACTGAAAAGAAGATTTGTTGGAGAAGGTGTGGCCTTCGGGTATCAGGTATTCACATAGCCCAGGCAGAATGAACCCCTGTGAGCCTGGTGCAGGCTCAAATGCTTGTGCCTCACCAGCTAAAAAAACTAATGCTTCAGCCTTCCTGCACACACCTACAAACCATCACCAGGTGTATAGCTGCAGCTGCTTTCTCAAAGCACATCACTGTTTGCTTCTCTATCCCTAGGTGCTATCGGTGATCTCAACATTCTAGCCCCAGCCTCTGGGCATTTGCAGGGGCTCCCTCAGTGCCTCAAAAGGACTCCCTCTTCATGGCTACCTCTTAGAACCCCGAGCTTCCATCAAGGCTCAACACCAGGTGGTACTTCAATCAGGCTTTCTAAACATTTTTGTGCCATGGACCCCTATAGAAACCTATGGACTCCTCAGAACAATGTTTTTAAATACATAAAATAAAACATATAGGAATACAAAGGAAATCAATTATATTGAAATATACAAATATTTCAAAATATATACATATATTTTTCTATTAATATATTATATACATATTATGTTATAAATATATTTATGTATTTATATACTTGTTTATATATAAACAAATAAATACAATATATAAAACAACAAAATAATAATATATTAAAACAACAATAATAATAGCTAGCATTTAGACAGTGCTTTAATGTTTGCAAAGCATTTCACAAATATTAATTATCTTATTTCATCCTTACATCAACCCTGAAAAGTTGGTGCTCTTATTATCATTCCCATTTTATAGCTGAAGAAACTGTCAGGTAGAGGTTAAATGGCTTTCCTACAGTCATACAGCTAATAATGAGGCTGGATTTGAACTCCAGGTCACTCTGTCCACTGTGACTTTTAGCTGCCTCCTTGGTTAAGAGCCCTTGTTCTACATGAAGCTTTTCCTAATCTCCTTAGTGATTATTGCGCTCTCCTGCTCTCTCTTTTTCTCTCTCTGTCTCTCTGTCTCTGTCTCTCTCTGTCTCTATCTCTGTGTCTGTGTCTCTGTCTCTCTGTCTCTCTCTCTGTCTCTCTCTCTCTCTCTGTCTCTCTCTCTCTCCTCAAATTATGTTATTCTTTTCTGCCTAAACGTTGTACCCCCAAGTAGAATGTAAGCTCCTTGAGGTTAGGAATTGTTTTTCATTTTGTCTCTATGTCCCTATGGCCTTGCACATGTGTGAGCAGGCCCTTAGTAAATCTCTGTTTGCCTAGGAAGCAGCTAGGTGGTTCAGAGGATAGGGTGCCAAGTCTGGAGTCAGAAAAACCTGAGTTCAAATTCAGCCTCAGACACTTACTAGCTGTGCAATCCTGAGTAAGTGACTAAACCCTGTTTGCCTCATTTCCCTCATCTGTAAGATGAGCTGGAGAAGGAAAGGGCAAACCCCTCCAGTATCACTGCCAAGAAAACCCAAAATGGCACCACGAAGAGTAGGACACAACTGAACAACAATAACCACCTTAGTAAATGTGTGTTGAATGAATTGCTCCCCTTAATTCCCTGAGCACTCATTATGTCTTTCCTCTGAGGCCTTTGATCCCCCATATTTGATGGCTGCACACAGTCAGTACTGGCTAGGTGTCCCAAGGGCTTGTAAGACATCTAGAACTACATGCCACATTGCTTGAAATTGAGCTTTGAGGGGAATATATGTCCCTCCCTTCTTGAGGTTGTTCCATTCCAGTGTTTTATATAATGCTCGGGGAGCCTGTCATCTATTTTCTGCACAAAATAATAATTTCAAAAACAATACATGCATAGTAAGCCATAGCTCACCAAGTATTTTTGTACTGTGAGTTCATGGGATACCAGCCTGTGAATCGGTGTGACAAACTGTTTCCACTTGCTAGGGCTCCGGGAGGCTGTGCAGCCAACAGCAGCCTTGCGATACCATCGTGCTAGGGAGGTGACCAAAAATCAGAATCTCAAAAGTTACATGGGGCCTCTGAGGCCATTCAAGACTGATCTCCTCCCCTACGGAGGAGCCCCCACATGCAGTCACATCTCCAGCAATAGGAAGCTATCTCCCTCATAAGGCAGCAGCTCGTTCCATTTGGGGCCAGCTCTAATTTTAGAGAAATTTTCCTTCTATTGACTTGAAACTTGCTTCCTTGTAACTTCTATTAATTAGGACCAATAGTCCTGTCTCTAAGAGCCAAACAAAATACATCCAATTCCTCTTCTATCCAATACCCCTTTTAAATATTTGAAGATATCTGTCATGGCACAGTGGATAGCGTGCCAGGCCTGGAGTCAGGAAGATTCATCTTCCTGAGTTAAAATCTGGCCTCAGACACTTACTAGCTGTGTGACCCTGGGCAAGTCACTTAACCTTGTTTGCCTCAGTTTCCTCATCTGTCAAATGAGCTGTAGCAGGAAATGGCAAACCACTCCAGTGTCTTTGCCAAGAAAACCCCAAATGGGGTCACAGAGAGTCAAACACAACTGAATAACAACAACAACAACAACAAAATCATTCCCTCACACTCCCAAGTCTTCTCTCCTTTAGGTGCCCTGGTTTGTCTCCTTTGTCGATTGTTGGTAGGTTTTTAAGTCTCCTTATTGTCCTGGTTACCTTCCTTGTGGAGGCACTTAAGTTTGTCAGTGTGCCTCTAAAAGAAATGGACCCAGAACTAAACACAATACTCTAAGTGCAGTCTGACCAATGAAGAGTACAGAGAAAATTCTTGCCACCATTGTTATGGTCATTAATGCCATCTATGGTGGCATTGGCTTTTCTGCCAGTCACATCATATGACTGTCTCATGTTAAATTCCTGTCCTATTATGTGTATAGTCAGGCATCCCCAATTCTATGCTAATGTTGGTGACTTTTTGAACCTAAGCACAAGGCTTTACATGTGTCCCTATTAAGTTTGATCTTTTTATATGTGATCCATTGTTTCAGTCGGTGTAGGTTTATTTGGATATGAATTCTGTCATTCAAGGTATTAACTCTCAATATCTGGTAAGTTTGTCGTGTGCTCAATTGTCCTTTCCATGTTATCATTTCTGAATTCTCAATCAAGGAGGATGAGCTACAGACTGAAAAGGGTAGAACAAATATGGCCAAAAGGGAACTGAGGCCCATAGTAGTAAAATGGTAACTGGCCACTCTAAATGCTTGCAAGTCCCCTGACCCAGATGAATGACCCTCGGAAAGAACCTGCAGATTGCTGAATTTCTCTCATCACTTTTTGAAGAACTGTGGAGAGCAGGAGAGATGCCAGAAATCTGGAGATGAGCAAATGTTAATTCAGTCTTCAAAATAGGAAAGATGGTAAATTCCAGAAACTGGAAGGGTATGAGTTTGGCATGATTTCTGCCTTCAAATCAAGAGCATAATGTGAAAAAAGAATTTGATTTATTGTGTGCTGTAAAGGGGAACCAGGACCAATTAGTGCAAGTTAGAGGGAGGAAGAGTTCAACTAAATATAAGGAAGAATTTTCTGACAAATTCAGTTGTCTATAAATGGAATGGGCTGACTCATGGAGCAGTTAATCCATCATTACTGGATGTATGTAAGCAGAGGCCAGATGACCTTTGGCCAAAGACTGTTCATCTAGAAGGGGACTGAATCAGATTAAATCTGAGGTCCCCTCAATTCCAAGATTCTGTAATTCTGTACACAAAATAGACACAAAGTAATTCTGATTTCAATGCCTTCATAATCTAGTTCCCTCCTACCTTTCCAATCTTCTTACACCTTATTCCCCCACAAGTACTTTTTGATCCAGTGACCCTGGCCTCCTGGCTGTTACACAAACAAGACATTACATCTCTTAGTTGCAGGTATTTTCTCTGGCTGTCCTCTGTGCCTGGAAAGTTCTCTGTCCTCCTTTCTGGCTACTGACCTCCTTGTTTCCTTTAAGTTCCAACTAAAATCCCAGCTTCTACAGGAAGCCTTCCCCAATCCCTCTTCACTATTTCCTAATTATCCTGTATATAGTTTGTACATATTTGTTTGCATGTTGTCTCCCGCTTTAGATTGTAAGCTCCTTGACGGCAAAGACTGTCTTTTGCCTCTTTTTGTATCCCCAGATCTTAGCATAGTAGGTACCTAATAAATGTTTATTGAATTGAACTGACTTTTTCTTTGCCATCTATGATCTTTAGGTCACATGCTTCAAATAATGAAGCTATCCCTTCCTTGCTCGTCCTATACCAAACGCAAGTTTTAAAATCCTTTTTGTCTGTCGGTAGTATTTTTTTAATCTCAGTTTATTATGGCCTTCCTAGTATTCATCATACTGGTCTGTAGCCTGATGTCAAACTCCATACAATCTACCGAACTGTCTTTCAATAATAGACAGTGACCCCCTTCTTGCCAAGGTCAATGGCCTTTTCTCAGTCCTCATTCTTGTTAGAACCTTAACACTGTTGACCATTGATTTCTTCCCGAAACTCTCGTCCCCTTTGGCTCCTGTAACTTGGCAGTTTCTTAGTTCTTTTTCCTCTGTAACTGCTCCTTTTACGTCTTCTTCTTCCTACCCACCTTGTGGGACCAAGGGTCCCCCCCAAAGATAGTCTTGGATCTTTGCATTTTTTCCCCTCTTCATTCATTGCTTTGAACTACTCACCTGGTTTCAATTATCACCTGTGTTCTGGTGTCTCCAAGATCAACATATTGGCAGCTGCTTTTAGAATTTTCCCACCTGCATATCTTGAATATCACTTCAAACTCAATATTCACCTCATCATCTTACCCCCAAAACTGGCTTCCCTTCCAAAACTTTTCATTAGTGCTACCATTGCTTTTCCAGTCTCTCTGGATGAAAAACTGCAGTTATATTTGACCTCCTTTAAATCCTAGACCTAATCTCTCACTAAGCATGATTGCTTTTTCCTTTTGAAAAATCTCTGTCAGGTTTACTTTTTCTTTTGCATTCCTTCAACTAGACCTTTACAACTTATTACTACACCAACTTTCTCTCCAATCTTTTCCCCTCCAAAAAGTGCTGCACTAATGATAGGAGCACAGAGTTAAAGCTAATAAAGACTCTGGAAGACATCAAGTCCCACCCCCTAATTTTACAGATAAGGCAACTGAGGCTAAGGGAGGTTAAGTGACTTGCCCAAAGTCAAAAGTATCTGGGGCAGATTTTGAATCAAAGTCTTTCTGACTCTAAATTCAGTACCCAATCCACCATGCCATGATGCTTCTCAAATTTACTGCAAAATTTATAATCCTGAAACACAGCTTTCATCATATTAGCCTAGTATACACTGTTCAATAATCTAGAACAGCTCCCAATTGCTTTAACCCATCAAATTTAAACTCTTCTTCCTGGTTTTCAAGTCGTTCCTTAAGTTAGCCTCAGTTTACCCATCTAACCATCTTCCCCACTATTCCCCAGTGCCTACCATTTGTTGAATTGAATTGAAATCTCCAAAACAGGTAGGATACTGCTTTCCACTCTTGCCATACTTTATGCTTCTCCTAGCATTTGTACAGTGAAGAGAGCACTGGCAGGATGGAGTCCAGAAGACCTGAGTTCAAATTCAGCCTCTGACACTTACTAGATGTGTAACTTTGGGCAAGTCACTTAACCTTTGTTTGCCTCAGTTTTCTCATCTATAAAAAAGGCATAATAATAGCACCAACCTCTCGGGCTTGTGATAGTCAAATGACATAATATTTGTTAAGTGTTTTGCAAACTTTAAAGTGATATAAAAATGCTTATTATTGTTGTTATATTCATGCTGCTCTCCCCACTTGGAATGTCCTTCTCTTTCCTGTTCTCTGCTTATACAAATCCTACAAATTCTTTAAGTCCCAACTCAAACTCTATTTCTTCCATACAGCCTTTTCTATATATAGTATACCACCCTACATTACTGTCTCCCTATTGCTTATTTGTTGGGCCGTCTCCAGTGGTCCTAATCTACATCTGGCCACTGGACCTAGCTGGCTCCAGAGGAGAAAATGAGGCTGGTGACTTTGCACAGCCCTCGCTCATTTAAATCCAACTCACTTGCAAGTCATGGTATCATCTGCCTGATGTCATGGTCTTCTTTGAGAATGAAGCACAAGCCTTACGACAGTCATTTAGTTGTGTTTGATTTTTTGTGACCCCATTTGGGGTTTTCTGGCAAAGATACTGGAGTATTGTGCCATTCCCTCGTCCTCCTCCTTTTACAGAAGAAGAAACTGAGGCAAACAGATGCTAAGTGACCTGTCCAGGGTCACACAGCTAGTAAGTGTCTGAAGTTGGATTTGAACTCAGGTCTTCCTGACTCCAGGCCCAGCACTCCATCTACTTAGTCATTTAGCTGCTTCCAAACAATTAGCAGAGAAGGGTTATTACCATTTGCTTTATTCCACAACTATTTTCTAATTGTATTAGTTTCACATTTCCAACTATATGGTCATCTTCTTAAAGTAAGAAATATATGTTAAGCAGCTAGTTGGTGCGATGATTAGAGTGCTGGACGTGGGTCAGATAAACTTCCAAGGAGTATGATAAGTCTCTGTGACCTCATTTCCTTTCCCCAAATGCCCCAAAAGTAAGAAGATTCTCTCTACTTTTTTTAACAATAGAAGAAAAACATAGAGATTGATTGACTCACTCCCCAAATCACAGTGCTAGGACTAGAACCCAGGTCCCCTGATTCTTTCCATTGGGCAGTTTCACATCCCAATGGAGTCCCTCTCTCTCCTGCTGCCCCTGCCTTCCTAAGTCACTGTGTTGCTTCAAACACAGCATCTTCTTTATTCCTGGGAAACAAGGCATGGGACACCACTCTTAGCATCAGCACTGCCAGGCAGGTGGAGGGTCTAGGGTGCTGTTAAGGGGAATCAGGGGCTACAGAGTATTGCAAATCTTTATTTTCTTTCTCAGTGAAAGCAGAAATGTATGAGGCTCTGTGTTTATGTGGTTGATGGTGGTGGTGCTGGGGTAGTAGGGAGATGGAGGTGGATTTAATCAGGGAATATTTGGATGGCCAAGAGGGAGTAACTCAGGGATTACAGAAAAGGCATACTGATGTCTCAATATAGGTGTACTCACTGGTCTCTGCCCTAGTTTCCTCTGCTCACTGCTGCTACTGCTCCTGGTCTGAACATCCACTCTGCTTGGCAGTCCATATGACCCTCCTAGGTCAAGGTTAAAAGTTTCCATACAGCAGCAGTCCAGCAGTCATAGCACAGGTGTCCACAATGATTAGAACTGCCCTGCTTGGGTCAACATTCAGTTCCTTCTTTTCATCTTCAAAACTCCCAGTGATCCCAGTCTAATAACCCAGTCAGTGAGGTTTAAATACCCCCAAATAATTAATAATTAAGGGACAATTAGAAATCCCTTTAAATGCCCCCAGATAAGCAATCCCTAAAGGCACACCCAAGTAAGTGACACATCACCACTGTCTAGGACATAATTGTTCTATCATGCAGAAAAATGCTTTGAAAACTATAGAGCATCATGCAAATATAAGGTATTATGAAATTCAAGAAAGGCAGCTGAAGCAGAGTGGATAGAATGGCCCTGAAGTCAGGAAGCCCTGGCTTCAAGTCCCATCTCTGACACATACTCTACGTAGGACCCTGGGCTAGTCACCTGACTTCTCTGAGACTGTCTCCTGAGACTGTTCTCTAAGGCCATAAGTGGCAGAGCAGGTTCTCACTGGTCTGCACTGCATGTTGCCTACATGGGTGAAGGGAAAGATCCATCCCCACCTTCCTCCTTCCAAAAAAAGGGTGGTGAATTGGTGCTAGGATCAGGAGCTTTGAAACTCTCACTGTTTGTTGTGGGAATCAAATCAGTACTACCATTGTGACTGAAAAGGGCAGGCCCATTAACCACCCTCTGGTTCCACTCACCACTTCTGTGACTCACCAAACAAAAATTCTCTTTCCTGGCCACCACTCTCCTGGATATGCTGTCTCCCCTGTTAGAATGCAAGCTTCTTAGGAGCAGAAACTGTCTCCCTTTTCTCATGATAACTTCACTGTCTGGCACCTAGTAGGTGCTTAATAAATGCTTTTGCATTCATTCATTCATTTGTTCATACCTTCTTTTGCTTACCAAAGGTCATTCAAAATGGCTTCCCTAGGATAAGGAATTAGGGAGAGGAAGGGTAACTCATTAATTCCTCAATACATTCATTCAGCAAATATTTATTGAACAGCCACTGCCACTGTATGCTCACAGGACTCTAGCTGGGAGTCCTGGGGGAAATGGCTAGAAGGGTAGGTTGTCCAAGGCACAAAGGACTTTGCATGCTGAGCTAACAAGTTTGTAATTTAAACTTTCTATCTCCCTGCATCTCTCCTCCAGTGTCTAGAATAATGCTCTGCTCCCAATAAATAATCTTTTGAATATTTATGTAATTGTTATTTTATCCTTTCAGCCACTGGTTCCAAACTCAAATTTAGTGTTAGTTTTAAATGTTATCACTCATCTATTTGTACCACTGCCTAAATCATTGTCTCTTTATGTAGGAAATGGGAGGGCTACTGAAGATCTTTAAATAGAGACATGATCAAAATGGTCCTTTAGGAGAAAGATCTTACTACCTGGGTTCAAATCCTGGCTTTGCTAATAATTCACACAATAACTCACTTTAAGGTTTACAAAATGCTTTCCACAGCAATATTATGAGATACCCAACATGAGTATTAAACAATACTGAAAAGGACAAAGGCATGGTGTCAAGTAAAGGGTGGTTTTCAAAAGAAGAAATGCACAACTATAAATGGGCATATAAAAAATACTCCAAACCATTAATAATAAAAGAAACGCATCTTCCAACAGTGATGAGGTTCCATCTCACATCCAAAAGATTGGCAGAGGTGACAAAAGGGAAAAATGACAATTTAAATTGTTATTGTTGTTCAGTCATATCCAACTCTTCATGACTCCATTTGGAGTTTTGTTTCTTTTTTTGGCAAAGATACTGGAGTGGTTTGCCACTTTCTCCTCCAGCTCATTTGACAGATGAGGAAACTAAGGTACACAGAATTAAGTGACTTGCCCAGGGTCACACAGCTAGTAAGTGTCTGAGGCCATATTTGAACTCAGGAAGATGAGTCTTTCTGACTCCATGCCTAACCCTCTATCCACCATGCTACCTAGCTGTCCCTGAGAGTCTGTTAAAGGACCACATAGGAGAGCCACACGTGGAACTATGACACTGTCCAATCGTTTTAGAAAACAATTTGGAACTATAACCAGAAAGTTATAAACTGCCTACCTACCTCTTGACCCAGTGACACCACTGCTAGGCAAAGAGAAAGAGAGAGAGAGAGACAGAGACAGAGAGAGAGAGAGAGAGACAGAGAGAGAGAGAGACAGAGAGAGAGAGAGAGAAAGAGAGAATAAGGCATTTGTTTTACTAAATGCTTACTATGTGCCAAGTACTGTGCTAAATACTGGGTCTACAAAAACAAGAAAACAAAATATTTGGGGGGGGGAGGGTTTTAAAACATTTTTACAAAAATTTTTGTAAGTTCCCAACTCCAAGGAAGTTTACATTCTAAAGTGAGAAGTCAAAATAAAGGTGAGCTGGAAAGGGAGTTAGGGGATTGGAGGGACGGTACCCACTGGGGCCAAGCAGCAGTATGGAGGTAGAAGAAGTCTGAGGAGGAGCTAAGATTGTCTTCTCATGATATATTGGTTCCAAGATAAGACTCACCAATCATCCAGTCAATCTCAGGTTGGCATCCTCCCCAAGGGAGCAGGCAGCAAGTGTGAAGGTGGTGTAGACCCCCAAAAAGGCCAAAGACAGAGGAAAAGGACCCGCATGTACAAAAATATGTTTAGCAACACTTTTTGTTGTAGCAAAGAACTGATAACAAAGTAGGTACCCATCAATTGGGGAATAGCTGAACAAGTTGTGCTATATGAATGGAATGGGATGTTATCATGCTATAAGAAATTACAAAATGGATTAAATCTGGAAAGACTTGTATGAACTAATGCAAAGTAAAAAGAAAAAGAAGAAAGCAATTTATGCAATGACTACAATAATGTAAAGGACAATAACTTGGAAAGACTTAAGAATTCTGATTAATGCACTGTAAAAAACTGATATGAATAATGCTCCCACTTTTTGGCAGAGAAGGGATGGATGAGGCCTAGGTTTTCAGGTCCAGCCAATGTGTACATTTGTTTTCCTTGACTATACATATCTTACAGGAGAGAGTTTTTGTTTGTTTGAGATGAATAAGGGAGGAATGGGTAGGTAGTGACAGTGATACAAAAAAAAAAGGAAAAAAATCGAGTCAGTGAAACAAAAAATACAAAAATACACAGTAAAATCAGACATTTAGAAAGGGACATAGACAAGCAAAGGAGCATATTATTGTGTTAAATTCAATAGATACTTTAAAATAAGCTTACATAATAGATTTGTTTATTGATTATTGTTAGATTCTCTCTCTCTTTTTTAAATTAAATGCTGGGTTTGAAATCAGAAGACCTTGGGCAAGTTATTTAACCATCTATGAGTTTTCCATTTTTCCATGGAAAATGAAGGGGTGGGACTCGATGGTTTCAGAGGCACTTTCCAACTCTGAGATTCTGTGTCTAATGTTCTGATCTTACAGATGGAGAAACTAAGTCTCAAAGAAGTTAAGTGATTCTCCTATGGCTATTGAGTGAGAACCACGTCTCTATCTGCATGTACCACTAAATCACACTACCTCTTCCCTGCTGACCAAGGTATTTAAGAGGCATCCTAAAAGAAAAATGAGCTGAATATTTGAGTCAAAGCAGACAGAGGTGTCCTGGGTGGCTGGGAGGAATGGTGCCATTAACAGAATTAGAGAAGTCTGGAAGAGGATCTGGTCCAGGGATAAAGAAGATAAATCCGGTTTTAGACAGTTAAGGCTGAAATGATGACCATTCCCAACCTTGACGTCTTGCCCCTAGACAGCTGGAAATGCAAGTCTGGAGCCAAGAATATAAGTCAGAGACAGGAATGGAGGCTTGGGGAGGGCATCTGCATAAAGACGCTGGGATGGTAATTGACTGGTGGGAGTGGACGAGGTCCCCAGAGAGTGAGAAGAGAACAGTGCCAGAGATGGGAGCTGTGGGTGCCACCTCCCAGAAGCCTTTGGGGGCTGTTATGGAAAGGGGGAGCCCCCACGGGACTTTTCTACCCTGGGCTTAGTCAAGACCCCAGAAGATGGCGGCGTTGAACCAGCCAAGCTGGAGGACCAAGGCAGAGGAAGGGTGGGGAGACTTTGGGAAACCTAAAACAGGCTGTGGAATGCGTCTGGGAGCCCAGCAGCTGCCCTTCTCTGCCTCCACCCACAGCCCATCTCCTTTACCCTTCCAAAGCCCCCTCCTTCCCTAAAACCACAAAGGAAGAACCATTGCCCCTCTCAACCACCAAGTGGGGCTCCCTCCCTGTTGCCCCGCTCCATCCCAGCCAGACAGCCTAGAGAGGTCCTGATTGGCCCGCGCGGCTCCCTCAGCTGGCCAACCAGACGCTTGTTGTCAAGGTGGGGCTTCTGAGATGGAAGGGGAGCAGCTGCGAGCCTGTTGCTGTGGCCGGCGGGCAGATTTGGGCAGAGGTTCGCTGCCCCGCTAGCTGCTCTGCGTGGCGGGGTGGGGCAGGTGACCTGGAGCCGCAGCTCCCCTTCTCCTCCCCCAGCCTGCCACGGGGCAGGAGCTTGGGCACCTGCCTTTCCTCCGGGATCAGCCGTCCCCTCCTCCCGCTCCGCACCGCCCGGATGCTTGGAAAGCTGCCCCTGGAGCACTGATCGTAAAGAGAGCAAACGCCGTAGGCTGGAGGGACCCTCAGCCCCACCAGCCTCTTCCTGGAGTGGAAAGGGGGCGATTGGGCGGGAGCCCCAGCTGTGTGACCACGGGCAAAACCGCTTCAGTTATCCGAGCCTTCTATGAAGTTTATTCTGAAACAAGCACTTGGGGGGATTATAAAACGCTGCATATAAATCATTATTATTAATCATTATTATTTATTACCCCAACTCAAGTGAAGAGAAGGGGAGCTCCCCCTCACTGAAAAATACCACCAGAACACTCTCCCGTTTGCCCCACGGGCTTCGGGACAATGCTCACTTGCCCTGTGGGGACAAATAAACCCCGTGGGGTTGCCAGAGGAAGCTAGTCTTGTAAGGAATGGAGAAGCGGTAAAGACGTCGTTCTGGGAAGACCATTCATTCCGTGGTTGTGGCCCCCAGGAGCTTCTGGTCTCCAATGAAAGCAGGGCTGCTGCTTTGTTTGGGATCATCCTAAGACTTTGTCTTACCCACAATAGCCACGCAAGCATCTGGGCTAGCCACCTATGAAGGGGGGTGGAGGGAGGAGAAGATGGTGATGGGGAGGGAGGCCGGGGACATGCCAATGCTCAACAGCTGTGAGTGAAGGAAATCAGGGGGAGGTGATTTACCCCCTCACTAATGCCCCTAGCCTGGCAGGGATTCCAAAGCAGGAAGGGATTAGTAGAAAAGTTGAGCCTAAAGACCCCAAAGGTTTTGCCTCTAATAAAGGGCAGAGACTGAAGAAACACTGCTACCAGTACTAGGTGACTGCCCCAGACTTAAGGGAGGGAAAGAAACAGGAGAAGGGAAAGAGAGAAAGCTGCTCCTGTCCCCAAACCCTTCTCTCACCCCATAGTCTATCCCTTCCTGTCCCAGTGAGCTCGCTGTTTCTCTCCCTCCAATACACATACACACTTCCATAGCATAGATCTTTTTTTTTCCCCCTAAGTTTCCATTGTTTGGGAGACTACCCCATCCAATTATCAAACAAAGAGGCAGGGACAGAAGAAAGGACTTGGGATCCAGAAGGGAAGACTTCCATGAACCAGGTCAAGATAACCCTATAAGAAGAAACTTCCTGGGATGGGCTTTCTCCCTCACTTCTAAAACTGAAGTTTTCCCATAGGCTATTCTGTGAGTGTCCCACTGACCTCTTAGAGAGTCAGGACCCTAACAGTATTCTGTGACTGCCCTTGTTAATGATTAAACAATACAATACAATACAACTAAACACAATGAATATTACCTTATTTCCTGCCCAGTGCAAAGAGAGCCCTGTCCTAGGCACTAGAAAGATACTAAGTTCAGATAGGACTCAGTCCCTAGCATCATAAAGCTCACAATCTATAAAAGGGAATAAGATCCTGATAACAATGTCGATGATATGTAATAGCATTAGGATAGGAGGGCATTAGAGTCACAGAGCAAAGTGCTATGTGAGGCATGAGGGGAAGGCCATTACAGGAGGGATCAGGAAATCCTTGTGACAAGTGGCATTTGACATGGTCGATGTGGGTTTTAATGGATGGGTAGGAACTCAGCAGGCAAAGAAGGGAAGAAAAAGCAGGCATTCAAGGCTTAGGGAGCACTGCATGAGAACAGAGTCATAATAAAAATATGGAACAGTTCATTCATTCGCCCAACATTCAACAAATATTTTATTCAGTGTCTACTATGGACCAGACGTAGCATAATCCCTGAGGATACAATAAAAACAAAAATAGTCCCTGTTCTCAAAAAGTTTACACTCGCTTCCTTTACCTCCATCACTTTCCTTCTCCAGCCTCTTTCCTGCCTTTCTTCCCTTTTGCTCAAACCCAGGACATGCACAGAGCACACTAGAGCCCATTAATCCCCATGTCCCACTAATGCCCAGTTAGCTAGGTATTGCCAGTTAAACCTCAGGAGGGCGTCCACCCCAAGTGACACCAGGATCCAGAATCTATTTCTTCCAATAAACTTGTCCCACAATCATGTTGAAAAAATAGAAAGCATGCACTTCTCCCATCCTACCCCTGACCTAGTCATTTTAATCCAGCTTAAGGCATCACTAGGATCCTAGAGGAGAGAAGAAATGGTTAATGTGTAACACCATGCAGTTTTGTTACAGAATCACTACAGAAATCCCAAGGTACCCTAAAGATCATCTAGTCTAATCCTCCCCTCCTCATTCCATAGATAAATAAACTGAGGCAAAGAAGAGGAAGTGCTCTACCCAAGGTCACACAAAGGCACTGGCAGAACCCTACATGCTATGACTCCCTA
This sequence comes from Vombatus ursinus, assembly GCF_900497805.2. NCBI lineage: Eukaryota > Metazoa > Chordata > Mammalia > Diprotodontia > Vombatidae > Vombatus > Vombatus ursinus. The sequence goes on from NW_020954576.1 coordinate 51,008,744, forward strand.
CTCAGGTATTTCTATATTATTGCTTCAGATTATTATTCAACTTTTTTTATCACTATTTAATTCTTCATATCTGTAAAGTCTTGTCTCCCCAACTAGGTTGCAAGTTTCCTAAAAGCAGAGACAAAGAGTAATATTCTTTATTACTCCTACAGTGTTTAGCACAGTACATCTAATAATGCTAGCTGGATGAATGTACATCCAGAGAACTAGTTTTACTAGAATATTATATTAACTCTAATTCAGAAAAAAGTTTTTTAAATAATCATAACCTACTAGAGAATAGGATCTTAGGGCTGAATTCTTGAGAGAATCACAGAGCTAGGATCAACCCCATAGTTCTCATGTATGTGGGCACTGGTACCGATTTAGGAGATGAAGGCATAGAAAGAAGGGATAGGGAATGATGTCCACAACTGCCATGGAGAAAAGAAAGGTACCTGATAGTGTCCTGTTTGGGTCTGAAGAGCAGTGCCTGCCCCACTCCCCTATTTGGAGAAGGTAGATTATCCTGTTCCTCTTACATTGGAAGCTTTTACCCAAACCCTGCTAGCCACCCCCGTTCCCATCCTACACACACTTTGCACCCAAATCCCTGGCTCCCTGGGCACACCATCTGCCTGCTCACCCCTCTCCTCTCAACCCTCCCCAGGGGCTCTGATCCTTTTATTGAACCCTTTAAATAATTAAATGCCCCAAACCTTCTCCTGCTTCCAATCCCTGGCCCCTCTCCTGGGGTGTTATTCAAAGACCCTGAGCAGGTCTGGCTAGCTGCCAATGGCAGCATTTCTATTCAGTGTCTTTCTTTTCCAGCTCAGCTGCTGGGCTTCTAATGGTCCCTTTCTCCTCCCTTTACCCCTCCACTGATTCGGGCCTCACCCAGCAGAATAAAACAAAAAGAAAAGGGGCTGTGTGAAGCTGCTGGGGGCGGAGGAGGAAGCAGGGCTCTAAGCATGGCATCTTAAGGAGAGGAGTGGGCTATGAGAGCCTATCCATCACTCCTTTGCCTGCATCAACCAGGAAGAAGACGGGGGAGGGGGGAGGGCATGGAGAGAAGGAGGAGGGAAGAGAATTGACCAGAGCTGCTTTTCCTGCTATTCAGCTCTGCCCGGGTAGCTGGGACCACTCCCTTTAACCCTAGAGGGCTGTTTGGGTTGAAGGGGGAGGGGAGAGTTGTAAGGAGAAAGGGGGAGTAGGGCTGCCAATCACTGGGCTATTTAGGACTAGGGCAGATTCCTCATGCAAATTATCCTGATGAGTCACCAAAAGTTTGGCCCTGACCTGTGTGAAATAAAGACACAAAGAGCCTGGCTCTCTCACAGGTTTCCCCCCAGGCCCCCTTCCCATGGGCTGCCTCGCCTGCCACCCCCACACCATCCCCACCCCTCCCTTCAGGCCCAACCATGCCAAAGGTCTAAGCCCAGTGGTGCATGAAGGAGTGAAGCAAAGCCCCTCCCTGTTGACGTCCCACTGGACAGATGGCAACAGTTGCCCAACACCAGTTGCGCTCCCCCAGGAAAAAAAGCCTCTTTTCATCCATCTCAATCATAAAGGAAAACCATCCCCGCCTCTCCCTCCTCCTCTGACTCCCGTCCCCTAAACCAGGGGCTCCTTTGGACAGACTCAGAGACAGGGTCGATGATGGGGGGAGGTGGAGCAAGCTTCTGGGAGCTAGGGGGTGGAGGGGAAGCCAAGGGCCTGAATGTTGGGCTGCAAAACAAAAAGGTTGTGGAAAAGCAGACTCTAGGTCCAGCCGGCCCATCTGTCCTCCTTTGGGGAGCCTCTGCCCCCACGCACCTCCTCCTCCTCCGAACTGGGCCAGCACAGAGCAAACAGAGGGCCCCTGGGAGGGAAGACTTCAATCAGGGCAGTGTCACAGAGACTACGGTTGTTTGGGCCTTCAAGCTCTGCTGCTTTCATTACTGAAAATCCCCTGAGGAGGCATTGTCTGGGCTGTACCAAGTAAGAGTGAAAAGAAAATCCATTCCTACTAGGCCTTAAATACCAGGTCTGAGGACAGATGGGGGAGGACATGATGTTGGAGCTAGCCAAACAGAAATAATATTCCTGTAGGATCGTTATCAAGAGTTTAATTTTTCTGGAAATTAAATTATTTCCCTAAGAAGTTGAATATATTTCATATATATGTATATTACATATATGATTCTCACAGGAGGTGAGAACAACAATAATGTTTTATATTTGCATAGTGCTTATAAGCTTTTTTGCAAAGTAGTTTCTGTCTGTTATTTCAAGAACCAAATCGCACGGAAATGAAGACTATGGTCAAAGATGTGAAGCTGCGATTAAAAGGTCAAGCAATTACAGACAGAGCTGAGACTAAAGGCCCAATTCCCTTGACTCCCAAGTGTCTCCTCTCCATTTCTCTGGACTTAAGTTCCAATTCTAGCCTTTGCAAGCCTGAGTTTCTATACCTGTAAAATGGGAATACCACTTACTACTTGAACTATTTACTTTGTAGGACAATTATAAGAAAGGTGCTGTAAGGCACTTACAGAAATATTAGCTCTCCTGATGCTTTTTACTGACAAATTCCTAAGTGCTTAGTATAGTTAAGATGCCAGGACTCCTTTAATTAACTAACTCAAAGTAAATTTATTTACTTAGTTTTTAAAGCTATGATGGGTATAAATTACTCTCACAGGTCTACAGGTGTTATACATTATTTTTGGACTTTTTCAATGTATCAATCAAGGTGATTTTCTTTCCTCTTTAAAAAAAATACTATTTGTTATGTGGGACATATAGGTTATATGTTGCGTACATGTACATTATTTGTATTGTGCACATACATGTGTTGCATATATAACATAAAATTGTTGTGCCTATATAACCCTTGTGTTGTACATATGCATGTATGGTGTGTATGTGTATATACATGTCTACACTGCATAATGCATGTGTATGTATGTGTACATGTGTGCATGTATGAGTGTGTGTCTGTCTGGGTGGGTGCCAGGGAAGGATACTGAGGGTAATCATGATGATGTAAGAAACAGAAGACATCAATAAAAACTTATTTTTTGAAAGTTGACTCTCACAATCTCATTGGCCATCTGCCTAACTTGGAACCAGGAAGACTTGGGTTCAAATCCTACTTCTGATTAACTAATGGTGTGACAATGGGCAAGTCATGTAACATCTCTGAGTTTCATTGCCTCCTCTATAAAAATGAAGTGGGTTGGACTAGAAGGCCTTGAAGTTCCCTTTACTCAAAATCTGTGATCCTATCATCCTCAAAGGACAGGAACTATTTCATCTTTGCCTTTGGGACCTAGTACAACGTCTGATGTGACATAGGCACTTAATAAATATTTGACAATTCATATAAATGTTCATTATCAGAGTTGACTTTGGTTTTTTTTATACAGTAAAAGATAATGAAATGCCAAATCCCCCAAATTCTGGTCTTTCCCAGCCTGCTGCTTCCCATCCTCCTCCCTCACCTTACCCACCTCCACTTGAGGAAGCCATTGCCATGCTGAATTCTTCTTCACGTGTCTCAGACATTTACTCATTCTTCCTTCCTTCATTCATGGGATTACATGATTTGGAGAGGCAGCATCATGGGTAGATGGAGCACCCAACCTGGACCAGGTTCAAATATTGCCTCAGATACTTTAGAAGCTATGTGACTGTGGTCAGGTCCCTTCATCTCTTATATAATCTCTTATATAATCCCTAAAGTACATACCTCACAGGGATTATTGTGAGGCTCAGATCAAATCATGTCAATAAAGGACTTGGCAAACTTCAACACACTATATAAATGTCACTTGTAATTCTTGGGACTGGAAAGGAACTGAGACATCATGTAGTCTAACCCCCTTCATCTTACTGAACCCCAGAGGCAGTCAGTCCAAAAGCACAAGGGTTAAGTGTTTACTATGTGCCAGGCACCATCCTAAGTGCTGGGGATACAAAGAAAGGTTAAAAATCAGTCCCTGCCCTCAAGGAGCTTATATTCTAATGGGGAAACAACACATAAAAAAAAAACAAAATAACAAGATATATGCAGGTTGGATGGAAGGAAATCTTAGAGAGGAAGGCACTGGCAGCTGGGGAGAATGAGAAAGTCTTCCTGCAAAAGGCGGGATTTGAGCTAAGTATGGAAGGGAGTCAGGTAAACCAAGATTAGAGGGGAGTGGGCAGATCATTCTTGGCATGAGGGACAGCAAGTGCAAAGGGGTGGAGGCCAGAGATGGCAATGGCTTGTTACAGGAAGTAGGACAATGTAGCTGGATTGGAAAAAATAACCTGTCCTATGTTACCCAGGTAGCAAGTAGCAGAGCCAGATTTTGAATCCAGGTCCTTTGAATTCAGTTCTCATATTTGTCAATTCTGACTTCCATAAATTTGTTTTGCTTTTACTCTTTTTTTCCCCTTTGGTCACTAGAGTGGAGTCCTTTATGGAAAACCCAGCCTCTGCCTCCAGTGAACTAAACGAAAGAAAGAAAGTGTCCATGAGGAGAACAGGCTTAGACTAGTTACGGTGGTAGAGACAGAACGAGCCTTTTGTCTCCTGCTCTCCACCTGCCCCCTGCAGCTTGGAGGTGCAGACCCAGTAGTAAATAGAGGGGAAAAAGCCCAAGTGAAACTGAGCTGAGGTGTGGCTTTGAGGGTCCCCTTCCTGCCTGGGGTTGTTGGATTTTTTTTTTTCATCAGTCTCATGACTTTTACAGACACACCTGGCACTTAAGTAATTTTCCAACTTCTTAGGCCTTAGGTACCTAAGCAGTCATTTAAGATCTATCAGGGAGATATTTCTTAAAATCCCTCCCAGTTGTGTTCTAATCACTCATTGTTCTATAATAGGCAGCTTCAAGGAAAAACAACTCCACCCTAATAAGCTGCTGGCTCACTGAAGTCTATGGAAAATAATGCTGACTTGAGAGGATACCCCTATATGCCCATGCATAGGCTAAGGGAGGTGGTTAGTGGGATTTAATGGCGGAGCTGACCTTGTAAGAACGTAAGGCTTGTAAGGCTCTCTTAGTCTACCAGGGTCAAAGTCCTTTTTACAAAAGGGCCTAAGTCACAGAAACATGGAACCCCATCTGGTCCATCTGATAGCTCATATCCAAGTGTTCATTTAGCTTCCATTTGAAAACCTGTGATTCTATTTTTCAATTAAATTATTGGCAAAAGCAGGCTTCTTTCTTGTTGGACACTCTCATGTGAGGAAGCCCTCCCTTCCAAAGGACATTTGGCACTTGATCTTAGAATTTTGCCTAGAGCATTGAGAGGCCTAGTATCTTGCCTAGATCATACAGCCAATTACTGTACGTGGTTTTGTTGGTCTGTCATTTTTTTCAGTCATGTCTGACTCTCCATGATTCCATTTGGGATTTTCTTTGGCAAAGATTCAGGAGTGGTTTGCCATTTCCTTCTCCAACTCATTTTACAGATGAGGAAACTGAGACAAACAGGGCTAAGTGGCTTGCCCAAAGTCACACAGCTTGTCAGTGTCTGAGACCAGATTTGAACTCAGAAACATGAGTCTACCTGACTCCAGGCCCAGCAGTCTATCCACTGTGCCACCCTAGCTGCCCATATAACTTTATATGTTAGAGGCAGGATTTGAACCTAGGTCTTCTCTCCATATGCCAGAAGGCAACTATCGTTGTGTTACTACACTACCTCTTTGTAACTCAATCCTTGTATGGATCCTAAATCCACCTCTTTGTCATACAATCAAGCAAATAAGCATTTAGTAAGCACTCACTATGTGCCAGACACTATTCACTTTCATTTATTTTGCTCCTAGTTTTGTGTTCTGGGATCAAATAAAATAAGTCCAGGCCCACTTACACAGGAAAACCCTTCACAGCAATCATGGACCTCTCCCTCATATTCTCTTCCCAGGTTAAATATCCCTAATTCCTTCACCCAATCCTCTTATATATATGGTAGAAGTTACTGCCATAGCAAGGCTACTAGTCCCCTCACCATCACTGGGGACCTTTCCTGGACATATTTATTGATACTTTACCTAAAATATGGCAACCATATTCCATATGGGGTCTGATGAGGGTAAAGTCCAATAGGACTATCACCTTTCTTGTTCTGGTCCCTGTGCTCTCTTCATGCAGTCTAAATTATATCAGCTTTTGGGCTGCCATTTTACATTGTTGATGCATACTGACTTGGCAGTCCAATAAATTCCCCAGGTCTTCCCCCCACATACACACAGGAACTATTGTCTAGTTATGTCTCCCCATCCTGAATCTTCGATGTTTTTTGTCTCTGTGAGTCATTCTGACTATAGGACTGTAGGCTCCTTGAGGGCAAGATCTGCATATTACTCATTTTGTTTCCCCTATTCAGTCTTTAGCAAATGCCTTACATATAGTAAGAGCTCAGTAAATGCTGAATTTGTTGTTGAATAAATGACTTATCTCGCTCAGTTCTGAGAGTATTGATGACTCCAGCAGCCTGAATACAATACATAGTTCTGTCTAATGAGTTTGCCCTCAATTATGAATGGACTGTAATAAATAACATAGAGAGATGATAGACACGTAGATAGATAGATAGATAGATAGATAGAGCATTTATTAAGTACTTATGTATCAGGCATTGTGCTAAGAGCTGGAAATACAAATAGAAGCAAAAAAGCAAGACAGGGACTTTACATTCTAATGGAGAAGATAGTACATGAAAGGGAGCAGACATATTTTCACTTGGTCTCTTAGTTAGAGTGAGTACTCCCTCAAAACAAAAACCAGACTCCTTCATGTCCCTGCATCTCTTCCTTGGTGTACAAGAAAGATTCCTGTTCCTCGAGGACACCCGTTACAGGATGTTGACTGCTTGGTGTTATAGATGTTTGAAAATTTCCAGTCTAGTGTTGTCACTATCATCATCATGGAAACAATATTTATTAAGCTGCCATTTGTACCTGAAGCTATGCTATGTGCTGGAGGAAGTGAGTTCACAACACCTTCCTTTGGAATGGATAGTATCCCATTACTTCTACTTTGGGGAAAGGGAGTATGAGCATCCCTCAGAAGTTTAGAACATCTCACACCATATACCAAGATATATTCAAGATGGGTGATATTATAAGCAAATTACTGGAGTATTAAAGAAATTACCTGTCAGATCTATGGATAGAGGAAGAGTTCATGACCAAAAAAAAAAAAAAAAGAGAGGTTCATGGGAGGAAAAATGATCTTTTTGATCTCACAAAATTAAAAAAGTTTTTGCACAAACAAAACCAGTGCAGCTGAAATTAGAAAAGCAGAAAACTGCAGAAAATATCTTTGCAATAAGTTTCTTTGATAAAGGCCTCATTTCTCAAATATATAGGAAACTGAGCCAATTTTATAAGAATAAGAACCATTCTCTAATAAATAGTCAAAGGATATGAACAGGTAATTTTCTGAGGAAGAAATCAAAACTATCAATACTCATATAAAAATGCTCTAAATCACTAATAATTAGAGAAAGGCAAATTAAAACAATTCTAAGATACCACTTCACATCCATCAGATTGGTTAGGAGGACAGAAAAGGAAAATGACAAGTGCTAGAGGTCATGACCATATATAGGTACACTAATGTACAGTTAGTGGAGCTATGAGCTAGTGCATACCCTTTGACCCAGCAATACCACTACTAAGTCTGTGCACCAAAGAGTTCAAAGAACAAGGACCCAGTTGTAAAATATATGTGTATATGTGAGGATGCCCATCAATTGGGAAATGGCTGGACAAGTTATGATATATGAATGTTACGGAATAGAATTGTGCTGTAAGAAATGATGACAGGGATGGTTTCAGAAAAAACTTAGGAAGACTTATAAGAAGTGATGCAAAGAAAAGTGAGTAGAACTAGAAGAACAATTTACATAGTAATAACAATATTGTAAAGCTTATCAACTGTGAAGGACTTAGTAACTTTGACCAACACAATGATCCACCACAACTCCAAAGGACTCATGATGAAAAAGGCTATTCACCTCCAGATGAAGAGCTGATGGATTCAGAGTACAGGCTGAAGCATATCTCCCCCCACCCACCCAAACATAGCTAATGCGGAAATTCGCTTTGCATGACTTCATATTTTTAATGGGTTCTGCATTTCTTGCCTTCTTAATGGGTGAGTGAAGGGGGGGGAGGAGGGAAAGAATCTGGAACTGAAAATAAAATAAAATTGAGTGGAAAAAAAAAAAAAGGATGGACCCTTCAGGATCCTTGAATTGTTCCCTCCGACATAAGAACTAAATTTCTTTCCCTGGGGGTTGCCTTGGGTCAAGCCAAGAGACCAAGCAGTTCCTATGCCAAGGAAAGTGGAATCAAGAATGATAGCACTGAAAATAACCTACCAGATCACCTAGCATGACTCCCCTCATTTTACAGATAAGGAAACTGGGACCTAGAAAGATCCAAAGTCACAGAGACGCAGGTCTCCCGCCTCCAAGTTTATTGCTCTTCCAAGTTCACACTATTATTTTTCTCTTTTGTAAAAACAAGAGAAGCCACCTAACCCTAGGCTCAAAGAGAAAAGAAGTGGGTCACAATGTATTGTGTGCCAGGTCTGGAAAACCAGTAGCTGAATTTCCCTATTATGGTGAAGCAACCCTTCTAGCTAGGTAGCTCTGTATTGAGATTGCTCCAACTGGAACTGAGGCAAAAGGGAGACAAAGAAAAACCACAGAATCCAGCCTTCCTAAGGTAGAAATAGTCATTTTGTGAGCATGTAACACAAGGGTCCACCTGGGATCCTTGGACCCATGGATAGATTTCAGAAGGTCTGTGAACTTGGATAAGAAAAAAAATTATGTCATAATTTCAGTATAGTTGGTCTCTTTTGTAATCCTGTATAGTTTATGTATTTAAAAACATTATTCTGAAAAGGGGTCCACTATAGGCTTCAACAGTTACAACACAAAAAAAGGTTAAGAGCTCCTAATCTGATGCATTCCTTTTCTTTCAGCCTTGATGTGTTCCTGACTTTCAAACCTACTTTGAAAGATATCTCAAGAAGGAAATTCAACTTATTTGAAATATATAAACATTTGTTAAGCATCTACTACATTCCAGGTATTGTACTACATCCTAAGGACACAAATGGATACGTGTGTATATATGTGTATGTATGTGTTTATATGTGTGTGTGTATGTGTATACATACACACATATATACACATATACTGTATATAGCATGCATTGTATGTACATATATTATTTGTAGCATATTATAATGTAGGTATTATATATGCATGTACTACATTTAGTATGTGTGTTTGTGTGTGCATACATTTGTATGTGTGTATATGTACATACACATATATACACATATATACACATACAGCATTGTATGTATATATTATATAGAATAGTGTAATGTGGGTATTATATGTGCATATATCACATATAATACATATGTTTGTGGATACATATACATTTGGGTGTGTCTATATGTGTGTGTATTCTGCCTTTAAGGAGCTAACAATCTTCTGGGAAAACAATTTGAACACATATAAGTCAATTTAGGCAAAATATATGGACCCATGTGTGCCTTGGTAAACAGGGAACTCCCAGGTGAGGAAAGGCCTTCTTTCAATGAAGGTCAGCACTTTCTCTGCAATCAGAATCTTAAGAAAAGAAGTTCTTCACTTCTTTTGTCAGAGACCCTTTTGACAATCTGGTGAAACCTACAGAACTCTACTCCGAATAATGTGTTTAAATGCATGAAATAAAATACATAAGATTACAAAGAAAACCAGTTCTCTCAAATAAAGATGTGATTTTTTTCCCCATCCAGATCCATCAACTTCCTGAAATCTCTCCATAGGTTCCTGGACCCCAAGGTAAGAAGCCCTGTTTTAGGGTGCTGCCTGATGCTGAGAAGTAGGGTTTCTTACCTGGGGTCATACAGCCAGAATGCATCAGAAACAGGACTGGAACCCAGGGCTTCCTGGTTCAGAGTCCAGCACACTACTCATTGCACCATGCTGTCTCAAACACAAAACAGATACAAGATAAAGACAAATTAACTGGGGGCAGGGCAAGAACAGCCTGGGGTAACCACCATCTGAGGAAAGGCCGCTGACAGGAGGTAGCTTTGAAAGGAACTAGGTGCAGGGGTGGGGAACCTGCAACCTAGAGGCTACATGTGGCCTTCTAGGCCCTTGGGTGCAGCCTTTTCGTTGAGTCCAAGTTTTACAGAATAAATCTTTTCGTTAAGGGGATTTGTTCTGTGAAGTTTGGATTCAGTCAAAGCGCCACACCTGAGGACCTAGAGGGCCACATGTGGCCTCAGGGCCACAGAGTCCCCACCCCTTAGTCTTAATACTACAATTGGCAGCAAAGGGATAGACCTCTGGGCCTGGAGTCCCGAAGAACTGAGCTCAGATCTAGCCTCATACGCTTCCTAGCTGTGTGATTCTGGGCAAGTCACTTGCCTCTATTTGTCTCACTTTCTTCAGCTATAAAATAGGAATGGTAATAGCACCTACCCCATAGGGTCGTTGAGGATCAAATGATATATTTGTAAAGTGCTCAACACAGTGCCTGGCACATAGTGAGCACCATCTGTATACATGCTTCTGCCCTTCCCTTCCCTTCCCTTTACAATGTCAACTTATTTCCTCTTCTATCCTTAATGGAATTGGGAGAATGACAGTCACCACATATGACACAGTGGCCTCCTGATGCCACGTACAGCATTCTTTCTACTCTATTTGGCAGCCTTTATTGATGAAGATCAGGCCTAGTCTATGGTTTTCCAGATGCAAAATCCTTTTTTGCTCACTTTTCCTTTTGCCAAGAGAATAGTGTAGAAGCGATGGGGATGTGATAGGTAGGGGTAGAAAAATTGTCAACTGGGAGAGGCCCTTACAAAGCCAGGCAGATGTCAGAAGCCCAAATAACGCAGCACCCCAACCCTCATTGACAACAATACTACATTCATTTATTCATTCAACAAGTATTTATTGAATTTCTCTTATGCGCCAGGCATTGTGCTAGTACGTTATTGTTACAAAAGGGACAAGACGGACCTAGCCTTCTAGGAACTTGGAAAAATAAGGAAACAAATAGCTACAATACAAGGCAGCAATGAATGATACAGATAATAAGTATTACAAGAGCTAAACTTTTGGCTGGGTTGGTTGGAAAAAGAAGGATGTGAACTGGCTCTTTACTTGAAGGATGGGCAATATTCTGGTTCTAGACTTTCTACCTTCCTGTAGTGTAGACTATCCTTGATTCGTTTATTGAGAACAATCAAAATAAAAAGAATGACTAGATTCCCCCATGCCTCCCTCCTGAATTCATGCCATAGCCACCACACCTTAGTCTGGCTTCAATCTCTTCCAGTTTATTTCCCCTACTCCCTCTCTCCTCCACCCCCCACCCCACAGAAAGTGATTTTTTGCTCCTCTTGGCCAAGTTAGTTTCTCTCGGGGCTCAGTTTCCACATCTATAAATTGAGAAGGGATAGACTAGATCAGGAGCAGTTAGGTGGCACAGTGAATTGAATGCCATGCCTAGAGTCAGGAAGACCTGAATTCAAGTGTGACCTCAGACACTTACTAGCTGTTAGACCCTGGGTAAGTCACTTAACCCTTTTTGCCTCAGTTTCCTCATCTGTTAAATGAGCTGGAGAAGGAAATGGCAAACCACTCACAAAGAGTCAGACATGACTGAACAATAAAGGGAATTTTTTTTTAAATTTTGATAGCTATTTCAATATAATTGGTTTCTATTGCAATCCTGTGTATTTTATGTATTTAAAACATTATTCTGAAAAGATCCATATACTTCACCAGATTGCCAAAGGGATCCACGTCACAAAAAAGGTTAAGAACTCTTAGACTGGGGCAGCTAGGTGGCACAATGCATAAGAGCACTGCCCTGGAGACAGGAGGACCTGGGTTCAACTCCAGCCTCAGATACTCGTTAGCTGTGTGACCTTGGACAAGTCACTTAACCTCAATTGTCTCCAAAAATGTTTTAAAAAGAACCCAGAGATTAGATGGCCTTTAAAAGTCCTATCCAGCTTTAAGTCTGTGATTTTCTCATTTTCCTAGAGCATATTGTCTGAATCCTCCTTTTCTCTTACCATACTCTACCTGTGTACCCATGTGTGCACAAATGTCCCATCCTTCCCTCCCCAATTCCGTTTTTTCAGCTCCTCATTTCAGTATCCTCAGCACCTGGCATCACTAGTGCCACACAGAGAACGCAGTTTAATAAATGGAAGCTGATTAGAGTGAGCTGAAAGGAGTCCCAGGACCCAGTCGATGGGGGTCCTAGTCCTGGGCTGACCATGGTTATTCCCTTTTACTTTTTCTCCCTCCATCATTGGTGCCATTTACTCAGCACCAGAATTTTGTTGTTTAGTCCTGTCTGACTCTTCATGATCCCATTTGCGGTTTTCTTGGCAGAGATACTGAAGTGGTTTGCCATTTCCTTCTCCAGCTCATTTTACAGATAAGGAAACTGAGGCAAACAGGATGGAGTGAGCTGCCTAGGGTCACACAGCTTGTACGTGTCTGAGGCCAGATTTGAACTCAGGTCTTACTGACTCCAGGCCCAGTGCTCTATCCACTAAGCCATCTAGCTGTTCCCACCACAGAAACAGGCATACATAAAAACCAAAATGATACTAACTCATATTTAATATTTACTAAAGCCTTTCCTTGAAGCAACTCTCTGTTAAACCCAAGCCTCCTGGTTCCAATTCTGTCTAGCCTTCTTTCTTCTGTCTTCTGCTGCCTCCCTTGATGAGATCAAATTGGTGAAGGGAAAATTGCCTCAAGATCCTAGGAAGTGCGGCCCTGGAGAAATACAAATTGTTATTATGTTCAAGATTGAGCACAAAGTGTAGTTTGAGAGAATTTTATTGGCCAGGAGGAGTTGTGGTTATTTCAGGTCTTAGGCAGGGATAGGGTAGGAAAAAACACTTTTGGCCTCAAAATGCCTCCTTTCAGCTTTTTCCAGTACCAGATTACATTCTTTCCACCCAGTGGGAGGTAGAGGATAGACCAAACACACCATTTTACCTTAGTAAGGAAGAGGTCAGATTGGAAGGATAATCAGACCTGGCTCAGAGGCCTGTGGGGTAACCTACATTTTTTGTCATTTCCCCAGGGGCGGAAGTGGGGAATTAAGCCCGTGGATTTTCAGTCTATAAAATGGTATCCTGAGCATCAGTCTGTCTGCTTTAGGGAAGTCATCTGACCCTGTTTACTGGTCTGGTCCAGCGGAAGCATCCCTGTACGTGCTCAGGGAACCTTTATCCCCTTGGTTCCTGCTTTGCCAATTCAGTGATCTGGGGACAGGAGTCCTGTTTGCATGCTCTCTGAAAGGCAGGTGCTATGAGTCAGCTGCTGCTGTTGCCTGTGGTCTGGTTTCCCCAGCTACAGGAGCCTAGCCTCCTCCACACGGCTCTGCCATTGGCCAACAGAGAGCCAAAATAGACTCCCTCCCTTCTCCCCCTCCCAGCCACCCCAATATGGAAACAAAGAGAGCACAGGAAACACCTGGAGGGGGCAGGCAGCTGGCAAAGGAGTGCTTTGCCCAAAAGAAGAAAGGTTTTGTGTGAGGTGGTTCAGCTAGTGGGGGGTGGGGAATGAGGGGGAGGGGATTCAAGCCCTTAATTGTGCTTCCCTTGGCACCTACCAGCTGCTGAAAAATAACAGCTGAGATCCTTAAATGCCTCATTTCCCCCTCCTGTTACTCTCCACCCCCAACCCCCCAAAAGTAAATGGATCATCTCTGAGGACCAGCTTTTTTGGAGCCAGGATGTGGGTTGTTCTAAAGAAGCAACAACTTGGGTGGGCCTATGCCTCCTCTTTCCTTTCACAGTCTATCCCCTTCCCCCAATCCCCCCCCAAGGCCAGGATTTTGAGCCCCTTCCTACCATGTGGAGTGTAAACACACAGAAAAAAGGCCCAGGCAGAAGCTGGAACAATTACCAACACACTCGACTGTAGGACATGGCTCCTAGTCCATTTACAAGAGGGTCTCTGTTTTATTTCCATTCCTATTATGCATTTTTCAAATTTTAATTTATTTTCTCTCTTCCCCAATGAACAAAAAAAGTAATATTTGTAAAACACTTTGCTATTTAAATACTGTCCATAAAGAAAGCCCTCATGACAAATAAGCATAGTCAAGCAAAATAAATTCCCAGATAAACCGTGTCCAATAATAAATAGATGTCTCATTATGCATGTTGAGTTCATCACTTCCCTGGCGGACGGCAGGTAGCAGACTTCATCTTCAGTTTTCTGCAATCCTAGCTGGTCGTTTCATTGCTTATAGAGTTCTGAAGTCTTTCAAAATTGATTTTCTATATAGTGTTGTTATTGTATAAATTGTTCTGATTCTGTTTCCTTCACTCTGTATCAGTTCATACAGGTTTTCTAAATTTTTCCGAAATCATCCATTTCATTATTTCTAGTAGCACAGTAATATTTTATTATACTCATATACAGTAATTTGTGCAGCTTTAGCCTTTAGCGTCCTTTTTTTAAATTTTTACCAAAAAAAAGCTGCTATAAATATTTTTATGCATAGGGTTCTCTTCCGCTTTCTTTGATGTCTTTGGTATATGGACTTTGTAGTAGTCATTGGGTCAAAGGCTGGAGCCAGCTCAAACTGGAAAGCCTATTGTTAAATTTTTCTCAGAAATCAGCAAATGTCACAAATCAGCACTTGATTTATTGTTTTGTTGATTGTCTAGATTTAAAAAGAGAAGGGAGTAAGCATTTATATAGCAACTACTATTTGCCAGGCTCTGTGCTAAGGGCTTTACAAATATTTATTTCATTTGAATGATGGAGAAAATTTTAATATTGCAGGTTAAACTTAAAAGTAGATCAAATATGAATGTAATGGAATATTGTTGTGCTATGAGAAATGATGAGCAGGAAGATTTCAGAAAAAATCTGGAAAAACTTACATGAACTGATGCTGATTGAAGTGAGCAGAACCAAGAAAACATTGTACACAGTAACAGCAGCATTGTCCAATGATCAACTATGATAGACTTAGCTCTCCTCAGCAATACAATGATCCAAGATAATTCCAAAAGACTCATGATGGAAAATGCTATCCACATCCAGAGATAGAACTGATGAAGTCTGAATGTTTTCTTTTTTCGTGTTTTTTTTCCTTTTATTCTGTTTCTTTTTTCACAACAGGACTAATGCAGAAATATGTTTAACATGATTGCACATGTATAATCTATATCAGATTTCTTGCTGTTTTGGAGAGGGAGGAAGGGATGGAGAAAAATATGGAACTCAAAATCTCATACAGAGTGAATGTTAAAAACTATCTTTACATGTAATTGGAAAAAAATAAAATACTATTTACATTAAAAAAAAAGTAGACCAAACTGGTTGTTAAACATTTACCAGAACGACCCTGGAAGGGTATTCACAGTTTAGTGATTTGGGGTGCAAATTTAGAGAATAGCTAGACCAAGTCACAGCTCCACCAACAGTGCTTTAGTGTCCCTGTTTCCCTGAAGCCCCTCCAACAATTGTCACTTTCCTTTTTTGTCATCTTTGACAATTGGATGCATCCCTGTTATCTAGACTTACATGTGTTATATGGAAATCTGTATTCTTTCTCAGCTTTAAGACTGCTAAGAGAAAGCAGAGTGGTTTAGTGGAAAAGTGATAGATTTGGGGTTAGATGATTTGGATTAGAATCCTGGCTCTCTTCCTTTCTAGCTATATGACCTTGGACAAGTCAGTTAACTTACATGGGCCTCAATATTTTGTTGTTCAGCCATTTCGGTTGTGTTCTACAAGTGACCCCATTTAATGTTTTCTTGACAAAGATACTAGAGTGGTTTGCCATTTCCTTCTCCAGCTCATTTTACAGATGAAGAAACTGAGGCAAACAGGGTTAAGTGACTTGGCCAGCATCACACAGCTAGTAAGTGTCTGAGGCTGGATTTGAACTCAGAAAGTTGAGTCTTCCTGATTCCAAGCCCAGTGCTCTATCTACTGTACCATGTAGCTGCCCAGACCTCAAAGGGGATTAACCTAAAAGAACTCTTATGTCTTGTCTGATTTTATGATCCTAAGTTCTTAAGGATACAGGTTGGAATAGACCTCACCAACAAGACTAGACAAATCAATCGATCCATCAATATTTAGTAAGTGCCTACTATGTGCCAGGCACTGCACTAAGCACTGTGGATATAAGAGGCAAAAGATAGTCCCACAGTATAGTGGAAAGAGCATTGAATTTGTGGGTCAAGAAGTTGAGAACCCCTATTATTTTATACAGGAGAAAATGGAGGCCCAGAGAGTAAAAGTCACTTGTCTAAGGTCAGAGAGTAGATTAGGAGCAGAGGAACCCTTGGAACCCAGGCCCCAGAATCCAAAACCATTGCTCCTTCCACTTCACAAAGCTGCATCTTAAATAGATAATGGTGGGAAAGTCCAAAGGGCTGGATAAAGGAGCTGGGCTAGGTCACGTCTAGCTCTAAATCCTAAAATCCTAAAATCCTAAAATCCTATGATCAAATGGGCTACGAGAGAGGAGAAGGGTATATTTTGGTAAAATTACAAATAAGGAGAAGCTTGTGTTCAGCCTGTTCACCTTTCACCTCTGCAATCACCCTACAGAAACCCTGACGTCTATTGAGTTGCCTAGCTACTGCTAATCCTTGTTTAGGTATTAATTGATAACTGAGGTTCATAGGGCCTGACCCCTTCAGGGAGTATTTGCATTTCAACAGGAGACTCCAGAAAACCAGAAAGTCTTGAAGACTGAAAGAAATGAAAAATGATGATAATAATAGGACTGCAAAAGGGGGAGGGAGAAGCCTTCCAGACTCAAAGGAATGAACAACAGATTCCAACAGACATTTCTTTACCCTCTTTAGGATTTATGCAGCACTTGACATATGAAATCTCATTTGAGCTTCACGGTAATTCTGCAAGGTAGGTTGTCTGCTTTACAGATGATAAAACCAAGGCTCATGAAGGTTAAGTGAATTGTCCAAGGTCACGCAGCTAACCAGTGGCAGAGCAGGGTCTCAAACCTGCCTTTCTGACTCCAGCCCGATGCCTTTTCTCTAAACCAGGACTGTGGCAGGGTTGGTATTTTTCAATAGGTTGGCCTGTCTGCTGTCTCAGTCAATCAATAAGCATTTCCTTAATGCCTACTTTGTCAAAGACAAAGACCATCTCTGCCCTTAATGAGCTTTCATTCTCTCAAATCACAATAAGGAAGGCTCTTGACTGTGTATATGTCCAGTGGAAGGGGCCCAGGGAAGACAGAAGGAGTCAAAAATAACCAGAAGTTTTGTTTCTGTTTTTTGTTTGTTTGTCTCTTTATACTCTCCCAGCTCCTGCTAATTTGTGCCTCAGTCTAGTCCTGGAAAAGGTATGAGAGGAAGAAGGCAAGGCTATATCCCTGGACTTGAGTAGAGAACATTTGAGTTCAAGTTGCTAACATTATAACATTTACAGCATTGAATCACATTTCTAAGTGACTGCAGTTCCAAGTTACCAATTTTGAAGTGTCTTAAACTCTAAAAGACACCTCTAGTCTTCAAGTACACGAAGAACTGGAAACTCTCTCCTCCTTGTGTTTTTCCTCTCCCCCCGCTTCCTTCTCCCTCTCTCCCTGCACTCCTATCCCCCTCTTCTCTCCCCTTTCTGCTTTTCTTCCCTCTCCTTTTCCCTCTCCTCCCCTCTTCCTCTCTCCTCTGCCCCCTCCTCTCTTCCTGTTCTCTGTCTCTCTGTCTGTCTCTTTCTCTCTTTGTCTCTCACTGTCCACATTTCTCTCTCTGACTCTCTCCCTCACTACTGGATCTAAACAACTCTACCAAAGCTCTCTTATTATCTGATCAGCTTCCTACCCTACCCATCAGAATTCCTGGACAAGGGTTGAAATCAGGCCCATACCCTTGTTTGTGAAGTAAAAGGCAATCTCTAGCAGGGAACAGAATTATTCCCAAGACCTGGAGGCCTGTAGGAACCATTTAAATACATATGTGTGTGTGTGTGTGTGTGTGTGTGTGTGTATACTTAGATTAGAAGAGAGGAAGAGATACAATTAGTGAGTGGCCTATTCTGTTTGCCTAAGATTTTAATCCAGCCATCTTACACCTCTGGCTTTGGAGGGAAATACAAAGTCATAGTCCCAGAGTCCCATCAACGTTGCCCTTCCTAGCTTCCCTTAGCATCAAATTCCAAATGCCCTGTTTGGCATTTAAAGCCCTTCATAACCTAGCCCCCTCCTACCTGTCCAGTCTTCCTACACCTTATTCCCTGACATGTACTCTTCAATCCAGTGACACTGGCCTCCTGGATACTGAACCTCTCAAATCTGGCTGTCTGTCTCCCATGCCTGGAATGGTCTCCTTCCTCAGCTCTTACTGCCAATCCCCTGGGCTTCCTTAGCGCCAGCTAAAATCCCATCTTCTACCGGAAGCCTCCCCAACTCCTCTTAATTCCAGTACTTTCCCTCTGTTAATCATTCCTATTTATCCTGTACTGTATATAGCTTGTTTTCTATATAATTGTTTGCATGTTTTTTCCCTCATTAGATTGTAAGCTCCTTGAGGGGCAAGGCTGACTTTTCCCTCTCTTCGTATCCCTAGCTTGCTTAGCACAGTGTCTGGCACAAAGTGGGCTCTTAATAAATGTTTATTGATTCACTGATTTCCCCCCAACACCCATCCCTTCTGACCAGTGGTTCCCCCCACACGCCATATCCCCACCTCTACCCCTTCAGACATGCGTGGAAACTCCCTCTGTTGATGCATATCTAGGTGCCTAAGGCATTGAGAAATTGTGACTTGCCTAGTTACTCCCTCCCCTATGTAAAGTTTCAGAGGTAGGATTTGAACTCAGGTCTCCCTGGCTCAAGGGTGAGCTTTCTTTCTACATTTGGAAAATACTAATCCTCACTCATTCATAAATGAGCATGTAGGCTACTTTAGTGTCTGTCATTATCAAGAGAGATGAAGTCATCAGGTCAGATTTGTTGTTGTTCAATGGTGTCCAACTCTTCATGACCTAATTTGTCTTGGCAGAGATACTGGAGCGGTTTGCCATTTCCTTCTCCAGCTCATTTTTACAGATGAGGAAATGGGGACAAACATGGTTAAGTGACTTGGTCAGGGTCACACAGTTAGTACCAGAGACAGGATTTGAACTCAGGTCTTCTTGACTCCAGGTTCACCACTCTATCCACTGCACCACCTAGTTGCCCACCACCAATAACAATAACTCCCCTACTCAAAGCTTAGCTTTCTTTCTACAGTTGGAAAAACACCAAACCTCAACCATTTTATTCATAAATGAGCTTGTAGCCCAGCTTGGTGTTTGTTATTTTCAAGAGAGATGAAGTCACCAGGTCAGATTTGCCTCATGACTTAAGAGGACAGGTTGACAGCAAGGAGTCCTAACAGCACAATGGGAGGGAGGAAGTAGAAACACAAGGAAGGACTTTGTAATCTCACGTTATTATAACATGTCAGTGGAACACAAGAGAGGTCATGGAATCATCGTTTGTGGAGGAGCTTCAGGAATGGGAGAGATCACCCTCTAATTGAGGTGGTTTAGATACATCCCTATTTGGAGATATAGGGCAGAGTTAGATGACCTCCCTTTAGAAGGATCATTGCACAGATTCACCAGTCAATCATCAAGTATTTATTAAGCAATTACTATGTGCCAGGAGCTGTGCTAAGCTCTGGGGATACAAAGAAGAAGCAAAAACAGTCCCTGCCCTCAAGGAGCTTATATTCTATGGAAGCCAGGGATTCCCAGAGTTGGAAGTCACTCAGTGTTTATGAGTCTTAGTATCCTATTATATAAAATGAGAAGGATGATTTCTAAAACCACTTCAAGCCTAAAAGTTCTGTGATTTCATGATTCTTTGGCAAAACTTTTCACTGAGACAGTTATGTGGTATAGTAGATAGAATGTTGGACTTGGAGTAGGGAAGAATTCTTGCCTCAGACACTTACTGGTTGTGTGACTTTGGCCAAGTCATTTAAGCTGTGCCAGCCTTAGTTTCCCCATCTGTAAAATGGGGATAATAACACCTACTTCAAAGAGTTGTTTTGAGGATCAAATGAGATATATGTAAAGCACTTTGGGAGCCTTAAAGTGCTATCAAAATAGTAGCCATTATCGTTGTTCTTAATAAAATATATCACAGTTATCAGGAAGGAAAGAGAAAGTTGACCAAGTAGGAACAGCTGAGAAGTTTAGGAGCTAACCTAAGCATTCTTGATTCCTAAATCCATTCCAAAAATCACCTTCCCACCTTCATAAAGTCTCAGCACTCAACCCACTCATGAATAGGTATACCACGACACCATCACTAACAATTAGTCATCCAGTTTTCTGCTTGAGACCTCCAGGGATGAGGACCCTTTCCTATCTGTGACCCTCAGCTAGAGAAAGTTTCAGAGCATTCAAAGATGTAAGGGTTGGGGCCAGGTCCAGATTGTTATAAATCTGAGAATGCTGAACTTGGCAAGCAGTGGACCAGAAGATGACCACTTGTCCCATTTTCCTATCTCAGCTAATAATAGTTCACATTTCAATAGCACTTTTTAGGTTTGCCTAGTGATTTCCTCACAAGAGTTCTCTGAGGTAGGTGGTACCAGTATTAATATTCCCATTTTACAGATGAAGCAACTGAGGCTCAGAGAACAGAGTAAACTTCCCATAGTCATACAGCTAGGAAATATAAGAAATGTGGTTTTTGCTCTGAACAGGGCATTCTTTCCACTCCACCATAATTCTTTCAATTCAACTACTTGAAAATAACAATAATTGTTGTTAATGTTGTTGTTGTTCAGTCATTTCAGTCCTGGGGTTTTCTTGGAAAAGATACTGGAGTGGTTTGCCATTTCCTTCTCCAGCTCATTTTACAGATGAGGAAACTGAGGTAATCAGGGTTAAGTAACTTGCCCAGGTTTCACATAGCTAGTAAGTGTCTGAGGCTAGATTGGAACTCAGGTCCTCTGAAGCTTTTGAAAAAGAACTATATACCAAACTGGAAGGACTCAAATACAACTGGGTCCTCATGGGGAAAGAAATGAGCATTTATGAAGTATTTCCTATGTACTAAGCACTGTACTAAGCACTTATAAATATTATCTCATTTGATCCTCACAACAACCCTGGGAATTAGGTGCTGTTATTATCCTCATTTTGCAATTAAATCTCAGTTAAACTGAGACAGACAAGGGTTAAGTGATTTGCCCAGGTCCACACAGCTTATAAGTATCTATTATTAAACACCTACCATGTGCCATTCACTGTGCTAAGTGTGCTAAGGATACAGAAAAAGGCAAAAGATAGTCCCTGTTACCATCTAATATTGGAGCCAACATTAAAATGGAATTTGAGCTCAGGTCTTCTTGATTCCAGGACCAGCACTGTATCCACTGTGCCACCTAGCTGCCATCACATATTTCAAGAGGACTTACACCAAGGCTCACAGATAAATGGGTACCAATTCTCAGACAAGTGAGACACCGTCTACTATCATTGCTTATTCAAGCATCATAGGCTCTACCACCCAAAAACCTTATCAGAGGCCAAGTGGGTTGTTAATCTGAGGCTTCCAGGAGCCTTTCTGACACTGTCTTAGAGGTCCTTTATCAGCTGAAAACTGCCGATTAAGCACTGGTATCCCAAGCCTGCACTATTTACCAGCCCAGGGAACTTGGAAGGGGAGAAGAGAAAGCTCTATGTTTGGGTCTCAGCTAAATAAAGAAGGAGCTGAGCAGAGAATGTAATTCTTCACGTCTTCTCTACTGAGGTTCCAGAAGAATTGAGTACTGAATACGTTTCCCCTAGACCACCCAAGGAAACATATTCTAGTCAGCTCCCAAGCTCATAAAAACCTATACGTCTGAAACAAATAAAAGGGCATCTCATAGAGATACTCATACAAATCAAGAGGCAAGATTAAGAAAGTAAGATCACATAGAACCAACTGAATAATGAAAGTCCTCTCCACTAAAATGCTGTTGTGATGGCTTATTATGATGTAGAAGTAGCCCGAGATTTTCCAACATGGTGCCTATAGAAAATAAGCTCTTGCTTGTCCTTCCAAGCTGAAAAGGTAATGAGGGTGGTTCTCTGAGCATACTACATCTGCTATCCAAGGACTGGTTTAAGGATGGAGAGACTCATCACCAGAAAATTTGCCACTAGATAATGAGTTTAGGAACACAGAATCACCTTGCCTGAGAGTTAGAAGGGACCCTATAGGGCTCCTATTGCAACACTACCTTCGATATCTCTGTGCCAGGCTTGTGATCTGCAGAAATAAATGGAAGCTACAAAGAAGCAATTTTAGGTTTGATATCAGGAAAAAATTTCCTAACAAGTAGAACAATCTTCAAGTGTAATTACCTGCTTTCATGGGAAGTCTTTGAGCAGATGTTAGATGACTACTTGTGAATATTATAAATATTCACAGTATGGAGTAATTTGGGGGTATTGGTTGGCATAAATGGGAGCTGAGGTCTCTCAACTTTTCTAGATCATTTGTATGAGTAGAAAAAAGGATATCTTTTCTTCTTTGACTATGCTTATTTCTATTTCTCCAATTTAATTTTCTTATCTTATTGCTATAGCTAACATTTCTAGAACTGTATTAGTTATAATGATAACAATCATTCTTGCTTTACCCTTGATCTTATTGGAAAGGCTTCTAGCATTTCTCCATTATGTATTATGCTGGAACTTGGTTTTAAATAGATATTTATTTATTATGATAAAAAGTCAATTTATTCCTAATGCCTTTTAATGCTTTTTTAATAACTGTTATTAAAAAACTGTAATATTTTATCAAAAAGCTTTTTTGAATCTGTTAGCATATTTATTTTAATGGGTTATTATCATGGTGGGTGAAAGATGAAATGACCCCTCACATTATCAATATAGTCTATTATATTTATAGAGTTTTTATTATTGAACTTACCCTGTATTCTTATATAAGTTACAACCTAGTCATAGTGTATAATCTTTTTAATATGTCCCTATAGCTTCTTTGCTAATATTTTATTCAATATATTTAGGTTGGTGTTCATTAGAGATATAGTTCTCTTTCCCTGTTGTCTTTCTCCCTCTCTCTCTCTCTCTCTCTCTCTCTCCGGATTTTAGTTGAGATTTGAAAGAAGCCAGGAAAGCCAGGAGGAGAAGATAGGGAGGGAGAGCATTTCAGGCATGAGGAGCAGCCAGTGAAAATGCAAGCCATCAGAAGATGGATTGTCTCGTGCAAGGAACAGAAAGGAAGCCAGTGTCACTGAATTGCAGCTGAATGGAGCACATGGAGCACAATAAAGTATAAAAGTAATAATGAGGATCAAACAAGATAACGTATATAAAATGCTTTGCAAACCCAAAGTGCTATGTCAATGTTAATTGTTAAGATGATGATGGGGGCAGCTAGGTAGGTAGTATAGCAGACAGAGTGCCAGGCCTAGAGTCAGGAAGATTTATCTTCCTGAGTTCAAATCTGGCCTCAGACACTTATTAGCTATGTGACCCTGGGCAAGTCACTTAACCCTGATTGCCTCAGTTCCCTGATCTGTAAATTGAGCTGGAGAAGGAAATAGCAAACCACTCCAGTGTATTTACCAAGAAAACCCCAAACAGGGTCACAAAGAGTAGCACACTACTGAAACAACTGAACAACAGCAATGAAGATGATGACTAGAAAGATAGGAAGGTGCCAGGTTAGGATTTTAAAAGTCAATCAGAGGATTTTACATCTAATTTTGGAGGTAATAGGGAGTCACTGGAGTTCATTGAATACTGGTACTTTAGGAAGATTACTTTGATAATCGACAGGAAGATGGGCTGGAGTGGGAAGACACTTGAGGGAGGAGATAAACCTGCAGGCTATTGCAATAGTTCAAGAGGGAAGTGATGAGGTCTACATCAAGATGGTGGCAGTGCCAGAGGAGACAACAGGGTGTACACCAGAGGTGTTAAAGAAGTTGAATTGGCAGAACTTGGCACTTGGGTCGTGAGCTGGGTGACTGGTTAATGGTGTCACATGCTGCAGAGAGGTCAAGAAAGATAAAGATTTATAAAAGGCCGCCAGATGTGGTAGTTCAAGAGATCACTGGCAATTGATGGTGGTTTCAATTGAGTAATGAGATAGGAAGCCAGATTACAAAGGGTTAAGAGTGAGAGAAGGGGAACTGGAGGCAATAAGAGTAAGAGCTTTTATCAGAGTGTGGCTATTCTAGAAAGGAAACATCTAATACAAAAGCTAGAAGGAATGGTAGGATTAAGTAGGATATATTTTAAGGAATGGAGAGATGGGACCATGTTGGTAGGTAGCAGGGAAGAAATGAGGATTGAGGTAGATTCAAGATTAGACGGGGCGATTGTGAGGGGTAATCTGCCATAATATTGACATTCTTGCTATACGGAAAACCAGAAGACTTTAAATAGTAGGTAAATGGAAGAATGACTCACAGGTTCTCTTTACAGATGAATTAAAGGGATTGGGTTCATCATGTACTCAAAGGAAACAAAAACATGTCGTGGGGCATTTGATCATCTTGGTTTGCAGCATTTACAGTAGGCAAAAGCAAATGGACCACTACAAAAATAAATGCATGGGGTCATAGCAAGGTAATCCTAAGAAATGATATAAAGTAGAGAAATTCTATGAAGAGCTTCACAAGTTTCCCCCAAATTAAATCAACCTATGCTTTGATACATAGTTACTTCAATGTAATTTAGGCTTAGATTTATTGACAATGAAAAACATGTTGGAAAATATTATTGGAAGAGGCCAAATACTTACATATACATATGCTTTTGAACTCAGTAGCCTCATGCTTACATGTGCTTTAGGGAAGGAAGGAAACAAGCATCTATTAAGCACTTACTATGCAACAGGAACCGTGCTAGTTGTTCACTTGTTTTCAGTTGTGTCTGACTCTTCATAACCCCATTTGGGGTTTTCTTGGCAAAGATACTGGAGTGTTTTGCCATTTCCTTCTCCAGCTCATTTTACAGATGAGGAAAATAAGGCAAACAGGGTTAAGTGATTTGCCCAGGTTCACACAGCTAGTAAGTGTCTAAGGCCAGATTTGAACTCAGGTCTTTAGCCCAAAACTCTATCCTCTGACCACCTAGCTGCCCTTCCTATGCTAAGTGTGTCAATGGGCAGAACTTGTAAAGACAAGTATTATTCCATCTGAGCTTCACAACCAGCCTGTGAAGTAGGTGCTATTATTATCTTCACACAGTTGAGAAAACTGAGGCAGGAAGTGGTAAGTGACATGCTCAGGGTCACAGAGCTAAGAAGTGTCCAAGGTTGGGTTTAATCTCAGTTCTTCCTAACACCAGGCCCAGCACTCTCTATTCACTGCACCACCTAACTGCTAAGATGACAGTCAGAAGATGCTGGAAGTGGAGAGTACTGAATACTGTCCCAAGAAATGAAAATTGATGTATCTTGATGGACAGGAAATGAGGTTACTGACACAGGATGAGGAGTCATTTCAGAATCAGCAGTGTGTATACAATCAGATCATCATCTAGTTAGAGCAAAGGTCAAAATTAAAACCAAATTAGGAGAAAGGATAGAGGAGCAGCTAGGTGGCTCAGTGGACAGAGCACCAGCCCTGAAGTCAGGAGGACCCAAGTTCAAATACGACCTCAGACCAAACACTTGACACTTACTAGCTGTATGACCCTGGGCAAGTCACTTAACCCCAACTGCCTAAAAAAAATAAAATTAAATTAAAAAATTGAAGAAAGAATAGATAAGGAGACACTATAATTACAGCAGCTCCGACCAGAACTATTTAAACTGGGTGCCACTTAGGGAAAATAGAAAACAAAACAAAACAAACAGATGTTGACTCTATAACCATTTCTTAGGGAAGTTTGAGGATGCAAAGCTGCTCTCACAATGAGGATAACCAACTAGCCTACTCACCACCTCAAATGACAAATACCAAGATTTTTTTTTTACTAACAGGTAAGACAAGGCAGCCAAGGGTGAGACTACTGTAGAAAGGTACAAGTTTATTTGCAAAACAACAGGCTAAAGTATGACAGGCAATTAAGACCTAACCAAACAGAAACAAAAAATAATTGATAGAAAAACAATCCTTCAAAAAACTTAGCTTAGGATTTATTAATCCATTAAACTCAAGTTCGAACCCAGGTCTTTAGACTTCAAAGCCAATGATCTTTCCACTACGCCATGCTACCTTTAAGATTTAAGTGCCTGATTCTTCTATACTGGAGTTTCTCCAAAGCTTAACTGAGAGTCTTCTGCTAAACTATTCTCCCTGGTCTTAAACATTTATCCAGATGAAGAAGCCTGGAACTGTGCCTCAGCTACTTCCCCAGAGGAGAAAGGTAATGAGGACACTAATCCACTTTATCTTCTAAAACTGAACAAGGATAATAGGAGGACATTTCAAGATGAAACAGAAGGAGAAAAAGTCTATAAGGAATTTTTACAAGAAATTTTCTCACTACCACATTTGGACCCTACTATCACAGCCCTGAATACTCTTCTTAAAGAAGTGGAAATGGCATTGAAGAAAACAAAGATGGGAAAAACAACTGGATTAGACAAAGTGTATCTAGAGAAGTTTCATCCAAGATGCAACAAAATTTTGAGTTTTGAAAGTATATGAAGGAAAAACCTGGAAAGACTTATCTGAACTGATGCAAAGTGAAGTAACAGAACCAGGAGAGCATTTTATAGAGTAAAAGCGATATTGTACAATGGAGAACTGTGAATGGCTTAGCTATTCTCAGCAATACAATGAGCCAAGATAATCCAAAGGACTAATGATGAAGCATACTATCTGCCTCCAGAGAAAGAACTGATATTGTCTGAACACATACTGAAGCACGCTATTTTTCACTTTATTTCATTCTTTTTCTTTTACATGAGTCTTCTTGTACAAAATGACTAATATGGAAATGTTTTACATGATTGCACATGTATAATCTATATCTGATTGCTTACCATCTCAGGGAGGGGAGGCAGGGAGGGAGGAATAGAATTTTTAACTCAAAACTTTTTTAAAATGTTTTTAAAAATTGCTTTAACATGTAATTGGGGAAAAATAAAATTACATATGTACATGTATATATGTGTGTATGTATACACAAATACATATATACACATACTACACACACACATATACACACACACATTTATATCCTTAAAATCTGAAAAGAAAAACGTATCTGAAGGAGATGAAGACACCAACAGTGTAGGGAAAAAAAGGTCCCTTTCCATGATGAAGTTATTAGAAGGGAAATAGGAAAGTTTTCCAGAGTAGACCACAACTTCAATATTACATGATTGATCGAAAGGTAGAGAGAATATAAAATCTTACTGTTTCTTACTTGTTGATTATTAAAAAGCATTTGATTTGGTAGAGCAAAATGCATAATTTTGCCAAAATACACAAGATTCCTTGAAAGAGATAACCACAGAGATAAGTTTCTGATTATTAAAATCAAGCACAGTATAAAATAGGGAGATGTGCTTGTCAACAGTGTTTGCCACTGTCATGGAAGAGATCAGGCACAAAGTCCAAGTCAGAGACATCCCCTTTGGATGGTGTGGTCCTCCAGATATTCCTGCTTGCAACATTGGACTGACAGAATCAAGCCCCAGAATATTGTCAAGTCTTCTAAATAAGATCGATAATCACTGAAAAGAGTCTGGTTCAACTAGAGAAAAAATTAAGTAGACATAGAATTTCTGTTACCTAGAATGAGACATGAACTTGCATGGATAAGTTGTAGCATCTATTTGTCTATCTTGAATAGACGTTGCAAACAATAGCTTGGCTCAAAATTTAACAGAAAGAGACCAAACTAGATTGCGTTTGGGAAACTTCAAAGTTCCTTTAATGACAACAAGCTTCTTTCTGAAACTACAACAACAAAAAAGACCCATTTTTTTTTAACATAAATGTTCTTTGGATAATCTTGAATTACTACAATTAATGGCACACCATAGTCTCTAAAGAATTAAGTTGAAGATCACCCAAAGGGCAATAGAGAAGCATGTGGTGTGTATGACCAGGCTATAACATATTGCAAACAGGAAATTACACAGGAGAAGCAGTATAAAGGATATTGTCAAACACTGATGGAAAGAGTTCTCACATAGTGAGAACAAAGGATAAATGATTGAAAGCTCTCATACTCCACTGTTATCTTCACACTACCAAGAGAAAGTGTAAAGGCCCCAATACATTAGGCAGATATCTTGTGATAAACTTATGAGAGAAAGTTGTATGTAGAATAGGCAAGAATGAATGAGTTGAAATCTGCATCACTGGAGGGAATTCCCACATTAGTGAAATCACAGATTGATTTAAGTACTGGAATAATCTAATTATTGGAATATATGATTATAAATCACTAAATACTATGATCTCAAAAGAGTCAACACTTCAGGTGATACAAAGGGCACTGGAAAGACCCATACGTTGTAAAAATGCTTCAGAATATTACAAAGATGTGTGCTAAAAATAGTGTAAGAAACATATATAGCTGGAAGAGGAGAGGAGAGTAATGGGGATAAATTACATGCTTTTAAAATAAGATCGGGGTAAAGCAAGGATGTCTTTGCCACTACTATTTGATAGAGTTCTAGAAATGTGAGCTATAGCAATGAGACAAGAAATAGAAATTGAGGGAATAAGAATAAGTAAAGAGGAAACAAATTTATCACTTTTTGCAGAAAATGTAATATTTTGCTTAGAGGATCCTAGAGAGTCAACTAAAAAATAGTTGAAGTAATGAATAACTTCAGCAAAGTTGCAGAATAGAAAATAAAATATACATCATTGGTATGCTTACATATTATCAATAAAACTCAGCAGGAAGAGATAGAGAAATTCCATTTAAAATAACTACAGAATGGGTAAAATAGGGAGTCTACCTAACAAGACACACATACATGGAAATTATGAATACAAGTACAAAATACTCTTTTCAGAAATACATACCTAACAAATTGCAGAAATATTAATTTTTCATGAATAGACTGAGCCAATATTATAAAAATAACAATTCTATCTCAGCTACTTTACTAATTCAGTACCATACCCATTAAACTACCAAAGAATTACTGTATAGAGCTAGGGGAAAAAAAAACAAGAATAAAATTCAGCTGAAAGAATAAAAGGTCAAGAATCTTTAGGGAAATAGTGAAAAAAAGTGAGAAGAAAGATCTCAAATTACTACAAAGCAAAACTCATCAAAAGTATTTTATACTGGTTAAGAAATAGACAGGTAAGTGAGACAGATTAGTTAAAACAACAGTACAGTAGCCTGTTGTTTGATAAACGCAAAAACCTTGGATACCAGGGTAAGAACTCATTATTAGATGGAAATAATGTGAAAACTGGAAAGTAGTCTGGCAGAAACTAGGGACAAGCTAACTCCTCTTATACAAAGATAAGCTCCAAATGGATGCATGCATGATTTAGACACAAATGGTGACATTATAAACAAATTAGAGTAGCATAGGAGAAATTACCTTTCAGATCTATGGATATGAGAAAAGTTCATGACCCAAAAGAGATAAAGTAAATCACAGAAGATAAAATGGACAATTTTGATGACATAAAATTAAAAAGGTTTTTGCCAAACTGAACCAATATATCAAAAATTAAAAGGGAAACCAGAGAGTGAAATGGGGGGGGGGAATCTCTCAAGCAATTTTCTCTGATAAGAGTCTCATTTCCCAGATAAATAAGGAACTGATTTAAATTTAGTAGATAAGAATTAAAAGTCATTCAAAAATTGATAAATGGTGAAAGGATAAGAATAGGCAGTTTCTAAGAAAGAAATCCAAGCTCTTCGTAGCCATATTAAAAAAAAAATGCTCCAAATCACTAATAATTAGATAAATGCAAATTAAAGCAACTCTGAACTTCCATTTCACACAGAATAGATTGGAAAAGTTGGCAAAAAAATGGAAAATGACAAATGCTGGAGAGGCTGTGGGAAAACAGGTAGATCTATGAATTGATACAGCCATTCTGTAAAACAATTTGGAACCGTGTCTGAAAATTTACTACACTTCTCAGACCCTGACATACTACTACTACTAATGCTACAACCCCAAAAAGATCAAGGAAAGAGAAAAAGGACCCACATGTACAAAGATCATTATAGCACCTGCTTTTGTGGCAGCAAAAACCTGGAAACTAAGGGCATACCCGTTAATTGGGGGAATGGCTGAATTGTGGCATATGAACATACTAGAATATTATTGTTCCATGAGAAAAACCTAGGAAGATTTGTATGAGCTAATAGAGTGAAGTGAGCATAACCAGGAGAAAAATGTGTATAATAACAACAACATTATAAAGACAAACAACTTTGAAACATGTGAGAACTCTGATCAATGCAATAATCAACCACAATTCCAGAGAACTAATGATGAAAGATGCTACCCAACTACTGACTGAATGTGTGATGGACTCAGGGTATAGATTAAGACAAATTTTTTTTGTTTTACCTGACTATAAATATTTGTTACAAGTGTTTTTTTTTCCATTGAGGGCAAATGGGGGCACACATTTTTATTCATTGAAAAAGCAAAATTAAGTTTAAAAGGAAAAAAACATTTTAGATATTAAAACAAAGTGGTGGACAAGTAATTTAATTAGAGGAGAGAGAAAATATGGATAGTCTGAATCCTGCTTTGAGTTCACAAAGTATGAAAATAACCAGAAAAAGGCTCTGGAACATTGGGTGGGTCTTCTATGAAGACTTCACAGGAAGATATGCATAAGAATCAAATAAGACAATAAGTGTGTAAGGCAGTGTGGTACAATGAAGTGATCACTGGCTCAGGAAGTCAGAGGACCTGGGTTCTGATCTTGCCTCTGGAAGTTATGACTTGTGGGTCCTAGATCAACAATCCTTAGAATTTATATATAGAAGGGGTCTTAGTCTAGGATCTAGTATGATTTTTTTTTTCATTTAAAGATAAGAAGACAGGCCTAGAGAAGGAAAGTGAGTAGCCCAAAGTCCACAGGTAATAAATGGCATAAGCATGACTCCAGTCAAGGCCCTCCTCCAATCCTGAATCCACATTTTTCCTTCTCACTATGCTGCCTCTTAATACACCAATGAGATCTATCCAAGTTTTTGAAGTAAGGAAATGTCCATCTTGAAAAATAAGGCTCATCACCCAGCAGATGGACACTGCCCCTGCCCTACAGATTTAAAGAGAATAACCAATAGTAGGACAGACAAAAATTTCCCAATCCTAACCCATCTCCACATCTAGAAAAAGGTAAAGTTGGTGAGTTTGTTATTCCTAACTTGAGTTATGTGACCGTACACTAGTAGACTAGGAATAGAAGGAAGACCTGAGTTCAAGTATTGCCTCTGCTATTTCCTGGTTGTGTGAGGTCCAAA
The DNA here is from genome assembly GCF_900497805.2 of Vombatus ursinus. Taxonomy (NCBI): domain Eukaryota; kingdom Metazoa; phylum Chordata; class Mammalia; order Diprotodontia; family Vombatidae; genus Vombatus; species Vombatus ursinus. Next base: position 51,040,172 of record NW_020954576.1, read on the forward strand.
AAAATGACTTTACTTCCCTGAGGCTCAGTTTCCCAATCCATAAAAGGAAGGTAATAATACTTTCCCTGCCTCCATAGTGGAGTTTTCTTACAAGACTCAAAGGAGAGACTAAGTGCAAGTAAAGCTGTAACCCATTGTTCAGAAAACAATTACTCAAGGGTTTCAGGGACTGAAAGTTCAAAATGAAAATGGGACCAGGCCTTTAAATAATGAGGTCTTCCCAAGTAAACAGCTGGGTCTTGTTTTATTTTTTAAAGTATGGATCCATGAAATAGGAAAACTTTCCATTAACAAATGGATCTCCATGGATATAGAGGCCAGTTCTTTCCTTGCAGTCCCTACAGTCACCTAGTTCTAGCTATACAATGGAAGGGAGTTACTTATTAGTACCTGTAACATTCTATGAATTTATAAACAAACCATGGATAAAATTCACAGTTAATACCTTCCTTCATCTTCCCTTCACAGAATAAACTGTTGAACTCCAACTGGTAAGCTTAGTTATTTAAAAACTTTCCTCATCTCCCCTTAGTAGAATATTAGCTTCCTGAGAACAGAAACTGTCTCTGTAGACCCAATGGCCTAGTCCAGTTAGTAGGCCCTGGATATGCTTGCAGCTTCTTGGATGGTTTAATCCCTAGCACAGACCAATCTCTTAATGGGACTGTTGAGTCCTAATATAAGCCCATGTCACACTTGCCTGCCTGGGCATCTTTCTCTCCCCATACTCTTACCAGGAGCTTGGCTGGGGTAAGTCTAAACATACTTGGAGGCCACCCAAACACAGGTCAGAGACCTGGCTCTCAAAACTTATTAAAATAAGATGTTCAGGGACAAGAAGATAGTCTTCAGTGTTCAGTCTTCCATGCACAGAAACTATCCTAATCTGCTACCCATTCTCCGTCTCCAAAAATATAGTGCTTAACAGAACCAGGATGTCAAGGGAACAGAAGGGGGATGACTGGACCTAGGAGAGCATAGACCAAGGATATGGAGAACCCAGGCTCTCTGCTGGCCATCTACTTTCCAGGAAAGTCTGTGTCATGAGAGCCATCAGAAAAGGGTACTTAAAATGGGGGAAATCTCTTAAGTAACCCTATATACTATGAACTTTTGTTTTAGAACAGCAATATCCCAAGTTGCATACAACAGAGTAGGGTTGGTAGGGAACAGGCTTCCACTCTATGCCAGCTCTGGGCTAAGTGCTTTACAAATATTCTCATTTGGGAAGGGCACTGGACTTGGAAGACAGAAGAGCAAGTTCCAATCCCAGCTTTACAGTTTACTTTGTAATAATCTTGGGCAAGTCACTGGCCTTATATTCCTCATCTCAAAGATGGAGGATAATGACACTAGTATATTTCAGTGAAGAGCAAATTGGAAAAATATAAGACTCTAAGTGCATCACATTTGATAAATGTTAGCTATTATAGCTTATGATAAAAATCATTGTATCAGCTCACACCTGGGTGATGTTTTATGGTCTGCAAGTCTCTTGTTTGAGCCTAAAAAAAAGCTACTCTGGATGCCATTATTATTCCTATTTTACAAATGAGGAAACTGAGGCATGGAGAGGTTAAATCACTTACTCAGAGAGAAGGTAGGAAGTAGGTGTTTGAGGTGGGGCAGAGTATTGATCCCAGGAAGGGAGACTGAATAAAAATCTGAAGATTAGCTTAAATCCCAACCCAATTTCTTATGAGGTATCCCGTTCCTTCTCATTTCTTTTGGGTGTAATTCATAATAAGCACCTCCAGGAAGGAATCTGAAGCCTGAGGTAAAAGGGTAGGGACTGGGCACTTAAAAAAAGAAAGGAAGGCTGGGCACTTAAGTTTGTCTACACCACACGGCTAGAACAGCTACATTTTTATTAAAGTAACAAAAAAAGTATACATTTACCAATAGAGCTGTACATTCTTTCATATAAAAACACCATACAATATACAATTAGTAACCTTTGTCCCCTCTGTCAGAATAGCTTACAAATTCACTACCATGTTTTACTTAATATGAGAGCCAGTCCTGCTCAACAGTCCAGCTCTGAGATCTTGTCTTTTAAAAGTACATATTAAGGAAGAAAAGAGAGAAAATATTTGAGAGACCACAAATGGCAGGGTCCTGTGTGCAGTCAGAGGTAAGGACATATTCCACAGTGATTCACAGCTGTTTGTTGTTTTTACCCATCCCACAGGTCAAGGAATCAATTCCCTGCTCTGTGGATGAAGAATTAACCTTCAATTAAACTTAATACTCGAACCAGGGTCTAGGAGCTGGCACAAAATTTGGTGCAGTCACAAAGGGGGCAGGACTAGAATGAAAGAGTAGAGAGTGTTTGGTTATTAGCACCTTATGAATCAGGGAATACAGCAGCTTGGGAAATCCAAAGGGAAAAAGAAAGCTGGGGAGAGACTTTCACAGAAGGGGATTGGGAGGGAGGGGGAGGGATTCTTTACTAAGCCCTAGCAACAGGAGCTTAACCAAGCTGACCAGATGCTCCAGCTGTGTCCATCCCTGGGTGTTCTGATCAGGGATACCTGAAGCCTTCTCAACCCTCCCCCTTACTCCCATGAGTAGAGTGGGAAGGAGGGGGAAGGGATTTTCTTTTCTAGTGCAGCAGTTTTCTATTTCTCCCCAACCAAGAACAGTAAATATTGCACAATTCTACTAACGGATTGGAGTCACATTTAGAGAAAGACACTCCTCTTCCACCACCAGGCACTCAGTGCCAAGGAGAAGTAAATGCCCAAAGGTTTGTTTTTAGAGGCAGCTCAAGAACAATGCCAAGGCCTGTAGAAACTGGGGCTTAGGCAAGAGGTGCCCTTAAAACAAACTAGCCAGCCGGAGCTCAGAGGGCCTCGGGGAACGTGATTCTTCATGGATGACAGCAAGAGGGCTGGAAAATCATTCCCCCACCAGGCCACTCTGGGTTGCAGGAGGCCATATTGCACAAGGCTTGAGAACTTTTGTCCTAAAAAGGGGGGGGGGATGCGCTCTAATGACAGCCCAAGAACAAGGAAGGGGAGAGAAAGGGGAGATTTGTGCTTTCAAAAGAAGACTCATCATAAAAGTCCTGAAGTTCCTTGTAGCTTTTGAGTTCACCTCTTCAAGGGATAATGGCAGCATCATCAGGACTTTCTAGTGGTTCCCTAAGCAGGGCAGCAGACAAGACTGCCAATCCAAAGAGCATTCCCCATTGAGAGCTGTTTGGGCCCCAGCCTTCCATTACAAATCACCCCCTTGAGAATTCAGTATACACACATACACATACACATACACAGAGCAGCATAAAGCAACATGGAGATTTTGTGCAGGTTTCCTTACCCTTCTATTCTATGCCAGACCCTCCATCACCAAAAAAATCTAAATAAAAATAAAAACCCCAAATCCTTAGAAATCACAGCTGAGATGTCATAACCTTCCAGACCCTGAGGATATTATCAAGACAATTTCTTAATTTCAAGAAAAGTTGATCCAGGCAGGAGGAATAAGGAAGCTGCCCTTTTGTTTCCTGCCCATGATCTCATCAGAGGGGGGAGAAAAAGAGAAGAAAAGGGAAAAAAAAAGAAAGGAAAGACAGGCAACATAGTATTTCAAAAGTTTAGGCTTGAATGCCTCTTAGCAAAAGAGGATCAGGTTCTTGGAACCCTGGCTGTGGGTATAGGAGGCTATAAATTGAAATTCTCCTGTACCCTTCTCCCACCCAGGGTAGACCCAGATCTTTCTCATTCACAGTTGCTAATCATAGATTTTCTCATTTTCCCTGGGGTGCTGACCAGACTTCTACCCTATACCTTCCCCAACCCTACCATCATCTCCATTCTGCCAAGTCCATACACCTAAACTGCTACCTCTCCCATTGGCAGATACTGGCTTCAAGACACGCAGACTCACAAAATTTCTTTCCAAAGGCACCATAGGAGGCCACTTCCAAGCAGCTCTCACTAAGTAAGGATATTTTTTTCTTTAAAAAAAAAAATTTTGGTTTTTTCCCCCTCTTTTTTAAAAAAAATATATATAAATAACTCTTCATTTAAAAATAGGATTCCCCAAATTGAGGTATGCAGTAGCCTGTTGTCAGGGCTGAATGAATACAGTAGATTGCTGGGGACTGGGGGGGGCAGCAGTAGGGGTCTTAACTGGAGACGGCCATCACATAGTTCTTTGAGGGGCTGCTCCGGCCCAACATAATTTGGTTCTTGCATGTGAGGAGTCCATAAGAGGACGGAGTGGGCCCTTCCTCATAGAGGACACAAATTGATCCATCTTCCCCAATTCGGTAGGACACTTCATAGGGGTCCACCCAAAGGGTCAACTCGCTGGGCAGCAGGCGGTATAGCTGGGGCAGGCTGAGTCCAATCTGCCTGGCTACCTTGCTGATGATGGGGTCCATCTTGTGGTTGATTCGGATGCAGCGGTAGCCTGAACCTTTGGATGGTTTTTCTGGGAACCAGTGGTGTTTGTAGTGCTCTGTGGAGGGAAATGGAAAGATTCCCTGGTTAATTCAAGTCAGGTTGGCACAGGTTATGCTAAGGGCCTAGCTAGGATGGCCATGAATTAAATGTGCAGGCAAAAGGAAGGAAGCCCATGCAACTTTATAAGCATACTTTATCACTAAGCAGTTTCAAGGATCTTCAGCCCCTGAGGGGCGAGAAGATGTAACCACCCGGACAAAAAGCTCAGGAAAGGCTGCATCAGAGGAAACTTTGACCTTTTTGCAGAGCTCACCCTGGTGGCAGTGGTCTGCAGTCGCAGCCTCTAACATTAGCCCGGGTTTAAGGGTGGGATTGATGTTTTAGCGTGCCCGGGCTTGGCCTATGGGAGCTCCAGGGGCAGTCAACTCACAGACCAGAAGCCAACAATTTTGATTCCAACTCAGTTGCTATAACATTATGGGATTATGGAGCAAATCATCTGCCTTCTGTGCCCTCAGTGCTTCTCACCGGAAAACTACAGCGCCTAATTCTCCCAAGGCTTATAATCAAAAAAATCCTCTGCCAATAGACTCAGAAATCAAAGCGCCAGGGCCTTGGCTTCAGACTTGTTTTGAGAAAACAGTCACAGTCCCGAAGGAGCCAATTCACAACAGCTGGTAGCCCGACCAAATTCCTTTTTACTAATTCCAGTGTCTCCCACCCCCACACTCAGGGACCTCCCGAAGAGTGGGCTTCCAAACAAGGATGGACACCTTCACAACCCAGGGTAGAAGGCAGATGGTTCAAGGAAAACTGAAAGAAACCGAACGGAAACTCCCGTTGAAACTCATTGGCTCTCAAGTCTGCCCAAAGCCCGAGTTATAAGGAGGTTTTGTGTAACCATTAAAGAAAGTGGCTGTGTATCTCTGATGATTGAAAGGATTCAGACAGGGACAAGGGATTGTGACCCACCACAGGCTCCGTGGTCAGCATCCCGCTGCCACTGCGGTCCACCTCCACCCTCCCTTGCCTTCCTCCCCCTGCGAGATGATAATACTAATATTCCTCACCACTCGCATCTCTCCACTGTAGAACAATAATATTAGTAAATCACATTTCTGTAGTACTTTGAGGATGGATTACACAAACTGGGCACTTAGGGAAAACATTCGCACCCCGGTGGTACGGGAAAGTGTTGGCCGGAGTGGAATGGCTTGGGATGTTGGTACTGCCTGATGATCGGGGGTACAGTTTAGGGCGGGTGGGACTGTAAGGGCCCATGGCCAAGTGCCACCCTAGGGGTTAGTAACCTCTCTGAATATGCCCACCTGTGAGTGCCTCTTGAAGGGCCCCGCTGAAAACTTGCAGCCTCTGTTCGCTTACACAGCCCCGGGTCCTCAACAGGCTCGAGAGGAAACCCACGGCGGCGGCGATCTCCGGGAGCATGTCGGCTCTCTTCCCGGTCCAGCGGGTCTGGCTCATCTGGGGCGCACTGTCTTAGAGAGTGGCGGTGGGGGTTGTGAAGCTGGTCCTGGCGGCAGCGGGATGGGGAGAGTTCGCCAGGCTGGACCAGCCACTACTCTGCGGACTCCAGCTGAGTTGACTTACAAACGGTCAACACCACCGCTGCTCCTGCTCTGCCCGGACTTGTAACCAGTCTCTTCCTTTCATAGCCTTGGCGAGGGAGGGGGAGACGGCGGCGGCGCCCATTGGCCATCGTGGGGCAGGGCCAGCCTTCGCCTCGCATCCCGCACTCCACCCCCTGCGGCCGCCTCCACCTCCTCCGGCGCTTATGTCATCCTGGAGTGACGTCAATGCTGGGAACCAGAGCTGAGGCTGGAGAGGGAAGGAGTGAGGGGAGGGAATCTAGGGTAACCCGGAGTAAGTAACCTGGAGAGAAAGCAGGAATAACCAGAAGGGAAGAGGGACACAGAGAGGGGGCAGAAAGGGAGAGACAGAGAAGGATAATGTACCTGGATCCCTTCCTAGAATATCCTCCTCTGTCCACTTATCCAAAACCTCCCCATCCTTCGGAGTGCCCAGCTATCCTTCACCCTGAACACCAATTCAAGACTGATGTTCCAAAATTCCACTGGGACGGTGCCCTGCTCAAAAAACACAGTTGCTGTTATTGATTACAGACTAAAGTACCAACTCCTCATCCTGGTATACAAGATTCCCTACATTCTGGTCCCAACCTACTTATTCATCATCTCCCCTATCTTTCACTCCAGCCAGACGGGCTGAGGACAGATAGATCTCAAGAGAAAAAAACTCTCTTTTTTTTTCTTTTTTTTTTTTTTTAAACTCCCTACCTCAATTATATTCAGACCAGCCTTGAATGTTACCCTTTCCAAACCTTTGTTTACTACTCAATCAATGAACAGTTATCGAGTGACTGTTACAAGCTAGGAGCACAATGGTAGGGTACTACTGTTACAGAGACACAAATGAACTTTTCTTTATCCTCATGTCATTTTATATCACAAGACATGTACAATACAATCTCCTAGTTTAGAATGCCCTCCTCAAGTCCTTTAGAATCATGAATATAAACACACAAAGATTTTTTTTTTCAATCCTCTTCATTTTACAGAATAAGAAACTAAGGTTCAGAGGAGTGGTCTACTCAAGACCATCCAGGCAAGGAAGAGTAAAACCAGGATTTGAATGTATTTTGTACTTCACCTCAGCACTTCGTATGGTGCTTTGCAGAAATTATTTTTTGAATGAATGAATGAAATAGACTTGAGTTGAATTGGTATAAAAAAGGAGGAAGAGAGAAATCGAGGAGAAAGAAAAAGAGAGCAGACTGAGGCCTATGGAAGCACTTAACCCTACTGGTTCTGTGTCATGGAATCAGGATGTTCAAAAAACCACATTTGAATCCTGGCTCGGCTAATTACAACTCGCATGACCATGGGCAAGTTACTTTTCTCTAGTCCTCCGTTTTCTCCTTTGTAAAATGACAATGTTTGCCTACATGCTGTCTTGGGCCTATTAGAACATTTAGAGCATATCATGCTGTGATTTCAGATTCCAGACACTTCAACATACAGTTTCTTATTTGATCCTCACAACAACCTGGAGTTATTCTCCCCATTTTACGAAAGAGGAAACTGAAGCCCATCGAGGTTAAGTGATTTACCTGAGACATTACATTACATTAACAACCCTCCCTACACACTTAATTAACTGGCATCTAACTGAAAATTAAACCTGTCACTTTTATAAAGCGAATGAACAAAATTAACTTTAATCAATCGGTTGCTAAACATCTAATAAGCACCTTCGACGTGCCAGGCACTGTGCTAAGTGGTGGGGATACAAAGTAAGGCAAACTATAGTTCCCTCTCTCAAGAAGCTCACTGTCTAATGTGGGAGACAGCATGCAAACAACTTAGTATGTACAGTGGATCTATGGGCTAAATTGGAGATAATCCACAGATTTACTCTAGATGGAGGATTCACCTTTGATCTCCTGAAGCCATTTGCATGGCTTTGCTATTTACTGACCCCCCCCCCCATGGGGCTTATGCTACCTGCATATATTATATGACCAGTGTAGATTTTTTGTGAGTAGGGGTGAGAGGTAAGGAAAAAACATTATGGCCCAAGAGTGTTGCCATGACACAGATGTTTCAAAAAGAAAGATAGTCTGTCCAGGTGAATTGGACTCCACACCCCTCATAGAACTTTTATGGAAAATTCCACTGCCGAAGATTGCTATTGTTAACAGCAAAACATCAAACACCTGCAACTGTATATGCAGTGACCATATGCCCCAGATTTTCCAGAAGAGTACACTTTTCAAAAGGTTCAAAATTCAGCTAGAGCTGGAGAGAGACCTTTGAGATCATAAAGGGTAACCCTTCCATTCTATAGATAATGAAACTTAGTCTTATAGAAGCTATTCTGTCCTTCTGTCCCTGAAAACTTTCAAAATATCCTGGAAATTAGAAATATTTCAGCAAGTAATTACTGAATGAACCAAATCAGTTAAAAGAAAGCACAGTAAGCTATGTTCGATTCACTAAAGATTGAGAGCCATGAAAGAGGGTATATCACAGGCTGAAGAAACATTGTAATTATTCCTGAATAAGCCCACATATGATGTCCCTGGAGTGTTTGCATGTGGCAAGCATGTTGCTGATGGCATAGCTTTAGTTGATAGCTGGATGAATTGACATATTTCTGTTGTCATGTCCAAGAATACTCTTGCCTGGATATGTTAATACAAAAGAGGACACTTATTTCCATTTCTTTGGAGTAGGGATTCTTTCTTTGTATTCCCAGTGTCTGACACATAGCAGGTGCTTAATAAACTCCCTTTAATTGATTGCAGCAAAGCAATAACAACTCTTTGGGATATAATAGTAATACTGATAGCTAACATTTAATGATAATAGCTAACATTTATATAGTGTGAGCACCAAGATTCAGAAGTTAAGTAACTTGTCTGAGGCCTCATAGTTGGTAGGTAGCAAGGCAGAGACCCAAATCTAGGTCTTTGTACTCTGGCGCTCTTTCCATGACAAACTGATAATTAGGTATGATTTAATTTGTAGACTTTTATAAGGCTTTTCATATAACTGAATTTTCAAATTAAGGCATTGATACAAATACAATAAAAAAGAAAGCAGGTACTGCCCTCAAGGAGCTTATATTCTAATGACTGAAGAGACTATAGCCATGGGGAGGGATGAAGGTATCCAGAATGGGGTCATGGTTTTGAAGTCCAGAAAAAAGCCAGGAACATGGCCAGGATGGTAGGAATGAAGGCAGACTGACCCAGGCCCATCCATAAAATGGAGGCTCCTAGGGGATTCACCAATGGGAGAAGGCGGGGTGGGCCTTGTGGAAGGATATATCAAGGTGAGTAAGAAGCCCCAGGTTCTGAGGAAAGTTCTAGGATGAGTTAGTAGTGGAAGGGAGTATGGCTTTGAAGTTCAGAGAAATAAGGCAAGGATGGTCCCTGACCTCTAGAGTTCACAATCTAGTTGGAAATATATGACAAATAGGTAAACAGTACAAGATGGCATAGAGTGGCATAGAATAACTGTCAAGTTATTATGGCATGAATAGATAATAAATGTTTCAGGGAGAGAAAGCAGGCTGAGATGATCAGACAGGCTCTTTCCCGCTCACTATACCATCTATGACCTCTGGACCTAGGTTCTCCTTGTCTTGTGGCTCTTCCACCCTTCTGATGCTGGATAGTGTGCTCACTCAGAGCTCCCCCTTCAAAGCATCTCTAGGAGATCTCAAACCAGCATTGTGGAAATACTCCTCAAAGGAAACTGGGCCCTCATCTCTCACAGAACCAGACTTCACTCCTAGTGTGGGAACTACACACAAATTATTGGCCAATATTGCCTTATTCTCTGTTTGGCATTCAAAGCCCTTCCTAACCCAACCCCGCCACCTACATTTTCAATCTTCTTATACCTTACTTCCCAACTGTTACTCTTTGATCCATTATACTGGCCTTCTGGCTGTTCCATGAACAAGACACTTTATCTCTGGGTTAAAGGCATTTTTTTCTGGCTGTCCCCCATGCCTAGAATGTCTTCCTTCTCTGTTCCAACTACTGACCTCCCTGACTTCCTTTAAATCCCAACTGAAATGCCACCTTCTCCAGGAAGCCTTCCCCAACCCCTCTTAATTTTAATGCCTTCCCTCTCTTAATCATTTCCTATGTATCCCGTACATAGCTTGCTTTCTATATATTTGTTTGCATGTTATCTCCCCCTTTAGATTGTAAACACCTTGAGGGCAGGGACTGTCTTTAGCCTTTTTTTTAAATTTTAATTTTAATTTAATTTTTAATTTTAGTACAGTGTCTGGCACATAGTAGGTATTTAATAAATGTTTTCTGAATTGAATTGTAGGTGTGACCAGCAGCATATTTTGTGCTTCTAGGAACTCAGCTGAGTTCCGGGGGTTAACTCCAAGTTCTCTTACTATACTTAGAGACCTGAGATTTGATGAAACCTGGTCCTCAGGCAAAGGCTGTATTGAAATATTCTGGGAAGATGATGTCAGCTTCCTCTGACACTGGAGCCAGCTGCTGCAGTGCTCTGTATGATTCTCAAGTTTGAGCTTGTGTGCCTTCAGTTTTGCCTGTGCATGTTTGTGTGCTTGGCCATGGCAGTGAGTTGAAGAGGGTTGTGGATGTATGTTTATGGGAAACTGTTGAGGGCAGGGCTAGCAATATGGCTGTGTCTTTGCGGGTCTGGTATATGTTGACATTTTGGAGTTTGTATGTGTTTGGGGCTTAGGGACTTGGGGTGTATCTATGTTGGGTCTGAGTGCTTTGATCACACCTTTTTTAGACCTCCTTAATGCTGTCCCTGCCCCTTCTGTCCTTCAATGATAAGAAACATCAGTACCTCACCAGGGAGGACCAGCAGCCTGCCTTCCCTCTGCTTCTGGAGTAGGAAAGCAGCTTAAGTAGGTTCATTCATGACTTCCCACAACTATGCTGCAGGGTCTTTTAAGCCCCCTCCTATCCTACCCTCTTCCCATCCCTGCCCTGGGGGCCCTAACTCCTCTCAGAAACATACCTTTTAAGGTCAAAATATGCTCTTTTCCCTATTTCTAGTAAACTGAGTCATGAAGACTTAGAAACTCAGTGACCTTTGACTCTTATCTCTCTGTCATCCCCAACGTCCCAACAGTCCCCAGTCGTAGACATTCTTACCTTAAATATCTCTGGCATCCATGCCTTTCTAGTACCTCCCTAATTCAGGCTCTCTTTACCTCTCTCCTATGTACTACTGAAGTAGCCTCTAGTTTTTCTCCCCCCACCTCCAGCCAATCCATTTCAGGGTGGTCATGAGGGTGGAATGAGATTATGCATTTAAAGTTCTTTGCAAACCTTAAAATACTCAGCAAACTCTCTCTCCCTCTCTGTCTCTCTCTCTTTATTTCTCTTCTTTCTCTGGCTATCTCTGTCTCTCTCTCTCTGTTACTGTCTCCTGTCTTTGTGTCTCTGTCTCTCTAAATATATATCTATATACGCATATGTAAATTCTATATAAATGTCAACTGTTGTGTTTATGTTCTTATCTTTTTCAATGGAGTTTTGATAGGACTGGTTCTGAGATACACGGTCTATTCTGCTATGATTCCTTTATATGTAATATTATGTAGACTATTGTACTAGTAGATAAAATTATTGCTTTTTTGTAATTGGTTTAAAATATTGAGATGTGAGATCACTGCCTACTGACTCACGGAAGATATTTTTATGATGATTATTATTATTAATTACTATTGTCCCTTTAGAGAAGGGAGCACACTATCTCTTTGGTGCTAAGGGAAGCTTTGAAGAACGTTGTTGGGGAAGGAACAAGATGGGGAATGGGGTGAAGGCTACAGGTTTTGTTTCTGAGCCAGGAAACATCAATCCCTCAACAGCTACCCACAGGTTTTCCAGGTGGCATACAGAAATAGCAACAAGAGCAGTGGCAGATGCAGGCTATCCAGGCTTTGGCCACCATGGTAACAGCGCAGGCAGGAAATAGCTGAAAAGACCAAGGCCTCTCTCCAACCCATGCACTGTCATAGTGACAAACCTGATGGAGCTAGGAAAAAAAGAAAAGAAAGAAAGAAAGAAGGAAGGAAAAGAAAGAAAGGAAGGAAAGAAAGAAGAAAAGAAAGAAGGAAAGAAGGAAGGAAAAGGAAAGAAGGAAGGAAGGAAGGAAGGAAGGAAGGAAGGAAGGAAGGAAGATCTATCACCAGAAGGAAGTTGGAACTCGAAGTGAAACTGGGGACTTTAAGGGGGAATCTCAGCTATGCAGAAGGCAAAGCAAATATGGACATCACTCCAGGCCAGATTCTCCCCTGAGGAGTGTGGTATCAAGTCTGGGCTGGCCCATAGGTTCAAAGAAAACCAGTCACAGCCCAAGTGGAAAGAACAAGCAGGTACCCCCTTAGCCAGTGAGACAGGTGACTTCTCTGAGTGAGGTAGGAAAGGGCTAGAAGATCCTTGACCCACTCACTCCCCCAGTAGGTGACTTTTACAGACAAAAATGTCAGAATTGGAAGGAATCTTAAAGATAATGGTCTAATCCCCTCATTTTACAGATGAAGGAACTGAGGCCTATTGAGGGGGGGTTCATGCAATGAGTTAGTGAAAGACCCCAGGTCTTGACTCTCAGCTGTGGAATCTTTCTATCATACCATTCTGCTACTCTTGTGCCAACTGATTCTTTCCAGTTCTATGGACTAGAGAGAGACAATTTACAGGGAACTGAGGCATCAATTCTCACAGACTGAAGCTAACAAGGGCCAGGCATTCATTTCAATCAATCAGCCAATACACATTTATTAAGGCCATACTATGTGCCAGAACTGTGCTAAGTGCTGGAAATACAAAAAGAGGCAAAAGATTATCCCTGCCCTCAAGGAGCTTACAATCTAAAAAGGGAGACATCATGCAAACAAATATGAACAAAGCAATCTATGTACAGGATAAAGAGCAAATAATTAACAGAGGGAAGGGACTAGAATTAAGAGGGGTTGGGGAAGGCTTCTTGTAAAAGGTGGGATTTTTTGTTGGGACTTTAAGAAAGTCAGTGAGGTCAGTAGGGGGAGTAGGTCCTAGGTGACTTTCATGGTCTCCGTTGTGTTGAAGAATCCAGACCCGTTTCCCCAAATCCTGGACTTGTCTTGCAGATATCTACCTTGTTCTAGCCAACACAGTGAGCACTTAGCACAGTGTTAGACACACAGTAAGTGCTTAATAATTGATGGTTGACTCACCCTCACACTATATCACAGTAATCTTCCCTGCACCTAGGGTTGGCCGCACACAGAGACTTTTTATTTTGTCATAATATGAATCAAATAGATGAGAGATCCAAGGACTTCCACAAGACTGAGCTGAGGAGAGACTGGAGAATGGGAGAGGGGAGGTCACCAGCAATCCTCACATCTGCCATCTGGCCCATCAGAGACCTCCCCTGCCCCTGAAGCTATGCTTCCTAACACTCTCACAAGACCTCACGGTTCCTTACTCTCCCTTTTGCCACTTTGTTACCACAGAGAGTAAAGGGTGGAAGAGGAAGGAACAATACTAATGATTAATAAATAATACTAATAATTAATAGTGAAACACTTTTATATAGAACTTTAACGCAAAGAATTGGAAATTGAGAGGATGCCCATCAATTGAGGAATGGCTGAGCAAGTTGTGGTATATGAATGTAATGGAATACTATTGTGCTATAAGAAATGATGAACAGGCTGACTTCAGAAAAACCTGGAACGACTTGTATGTTCTGATGCTGAGTGAAGTGAGCAGAACCAAGAGAATGTTGTACACAATAACAGCCATGTTGTGTGATGACAAGTACTGATAAACTTAACCCTTCCTGGCAATGCAAGGATCTAAGACATCTCCAGAGGCCTTGTGATGGAAAATGCTATCCACACCCAAAGAAAGAACTATGGAAGCCGAATTGTTATTTTTTTTTCTCTTCTGTTGAGTTTTGTTTCCTCTTTCTGATAGTTCCTCCTATTGGTTTTAATTTCTACTTACAATATCACTAATGTGAAAATATGTTTAATATGAATGTAAATGTATAGCCTATATCAGATTATGCACCATCTTGGGGAGGGTAGTAGGGAGGAAGGGGGAGAAAAATTTTAAACTCAAAAGCATATGGAAGTGATTATTAATAAATCAAAATAAATTAATAAAAAAAAGAACTTTAAGGTCAAGTGCATCCATAGTTATCTCATTTGATTCTGACAACCACTCACTGAAGGTAGGTGCTATTATCATCCCCATTTTACATATGAAGAAACTGAGGCTTAGAGAAATTAAGCAACTTGCCTAAAGTCACACAGCTAGTTAAGTGTCTGAGGTGGGATTTGAACCCTAGTATCTTCCTGACTTCAGATCCAGTGCCATACTATACCATGTTACCTCTGAACCCATAGTTAGACATAAGTATGAACTGAGAGACAAGAAGAGAGAAAGAGACAGAGAGACAGAAACAAAGAGAGAGACAAAGAGAGAAACAGAGAGGCACAGATGCAGAAGGAGACAGAGAGAGAAAGAGACAGAACAACAGACAGACAGAGATAAAGAGAGAGACAGAGAGAGAGAGACAAAGAGAGAGAGACAGAGATCCAGAGAGGGAAACAGAGAGACAGAGAGGAAGGAGATAAGACTGTGCTGGAGGGTGGAGATGACCAGATGGCCAGACTAGTATTTATCTAGACATGTGTTTCTCCTATGAAGTGTCCTAATATGTCTCAGCCAATTCACAGATATATATTAGGCTACAAAAGGCTGGGGGGAGGAGGGGCACCAAAATAAAGAATTAATAACACTCTAGAGCAGAAGTTCTTAATTTGTGGTCCTTGAACTTAAAAAAAAATTTAAATAACTATCTTAGTATAATTGGTTTCCTTTATAATCTTACATATTTCATTTTATGTATTTCTTAAAAATATCATTTTGAAAAGGGATCTATAGGCTTCCCCAGCCTATCAAAGGGGGCCATGGTACAAAAATGGCTAAGTTACTCCTCCCCTAGAGGGGCATCTCAAACCCCAGCCCCCTTTTCCTGCTGTCTCTTCCCCTGTTTGGGGGGCAGGTGTGACTAAATGTTCCCCCAAGCTAAGCACTAGGGAGCACACACGGATTTTGAGCAATAGAGGGACTGTGACCGATTTCAAGACTTTCGTCCCGGACCCCAGAAGGGGCACTTTGTAAATCTCCTTCTCCTTACCCACTGGGGACTATGGGAAGACGGAGAGAATCAGCTTCCTCACTGTATTTATCTTAGAGGAAACCAGACAAGAGGCCTTGGGATTGGTTGGGTTTCCCCAGATGTTGTTTTGGAAAAGTTATAATGGGTGTGGGCCCCCTGGGGTTGAATGCATGAAGACAGATAAAGGGCAGGCAGGCAACTGGCACCACAGCTGTGGGGACTTAGAAAACTCTCAGGGGAAGTAGGGGAGGTGGGGGTAATGGGAGGGGGCTTGAAACCAGACAGGCTTAAAAAAGAGGAACAGGAGACTTGGGTGGGCAATGAGGGCTGCTGCAAATTACCCAGCCTGGGCCTTCCTAATCCCCAATGGAAAAGAAAGACCAGAGCAATCAATTTATCAATCAACCAACAAACATTTGTTAAGCACCTACTGTGTACTAAACACTGTTGGGCTCTGGGGATACAAAGTAGAAGAGTGGCTAAAGAACTCTTGGAAGAAGACCTGAATTCCAATCATGCTTCAGACATTTATTTACCAGCTGTGTGACCTTGGACAACTCAATGAACCTCTCTGAGGCTCAGTTTCCTCATCTGTGAGATGAGGATAATAATAGCACCTATTTCACAGGGTTGTTGTGAGGACCAAATGAAATTTCACACAGGTAAAACATTTTATAAACCCTTAAAGTGTTACATAAATGTTAGGTAGTCTGCTTCTCAAATGCCACAATATAACAGTTGGGGAGCTTATATTCTACTGATGAGGGGAACACATGTTCACTGAAAAGTACATACATAGTAAAAATAGTAAAATATATATATTTTTTATTTATACATTATATTTATTAGATATTATATATTGTATATTATATATTATATATTTATTTTATATGTGTATATATTTTATATTTATATTATATTGTAGAACAAATTATATATTTGTGTTATATATGTGTATACTGAATTTACTTTTTATTGAACATCTGTTCCCCTCATCAGTATATGTGTATGTGTCCATGTACATACACACACAAAACTGATATGAAGTGATATGGGGTGACATTAACAACTGGGAGAATCAGGAATGCCTCGGGAAGGATGTTCTGAAAGCAAATGAATTCAGCCTTGAAGGGAACCAGGAATTCCAAAACGTGGAGATCAGAAGGGACAACATTCCTAGGAAGGGAAGTGGAGGGTGGAAGATGTTGGCATGTTGGGGATAGTCTGTTTAAAGACAGGAGATGTA
The DNA here is from genome assembly GCF_900497805.2 of Vombatus ursinus. Classification (NCBI taxonomy): domain Eukaryota; kingdom Metazoa; phylum Chordata; class Mammalia; order Diprotodontia; family Vombatidae; genus Vombatus; species Vombatus ursinus. Next base: position 51,056,560 of record NW_020954576.1, read on the forward strand.
GGGGCGGCTAGGTGGCGCTGTGAATAGAGCACCGGCCCTGGAGTCAGGAGGACTTGAGTTCAAATTCGGCCTCAGACACTTGACACTTCCTCGCTGTGTGACCCTGGGCAAGTCACTTAACCCCGTTGCCTCACCAAAAAAAAAAAAAAGACGGGAGGTGTAGGCCAGTTTGGCTGGAATGTGGAATGCTCGAAGGGGAATAGTGTGTAATCAGTCTAAAAAGATAGGCTGGAGACAAATTGTGAAGGGCTTTAAATGCCAAATAGAGTTGCCGCGTTAGGCATCAGGACATTTCTCTGCTGGGCCGTGGGCTCAACTCAAGAGGACCCAAGGCCAAGCTATTCTTGCTGCTTGGCTGGTATCATTCAGGATGGTGAGCTCTACCATTCCTTGGGACCTATGACTTGATTTTTCTGAAACTCAGTTTACTCATCTGTAAAAGTGGAGATGGGTGGTGAGGTAGCCCAGTGGATACAGTGCTGGGCCTGAAATCAGGAAGACTCATCTTCCTGAGTTCAAATCCAGCCTCAGACAGTAACTAACTGTGTGACTCTGGGCAAGTCACTTCACCCTGTTTGCCTCAGTTTTCTCATCTGTAAGATGAATTGGATAAGGAAATGGCAAACCACTCCAGTATCTTTTGCCAAGAAAACCACAAAGGGGTCACAAAGAGTCAGAGATGACTGAAAATGACTGAAAAACAACAAAAAGTGAGGGTAATAACACAATAATATCATAGGGTTGTTGTACGGATCAAATCATATAAAATGGACATGAAAGTGCTTTGTAAACTATAAAATATAGTTTAAAATATAAATATTTTATATTTATATAATAATTATAAATTATTACATAATATATTATTACATATAATATATAAAATATAACTATATAAATTATAAATTTATATAATAAAATTTATATTTTTATATTTAGATATATTTATATAACAAAATATAATTATCATCCTCATCATTATGGTAATTACTCAGATGAAGTAGTGTCATGAAAAGATCATCGAGCTAGAAGCCAGGACACTTGGGTTCTAGTGCAGCAGCCCAGTTGTGTGACCTTGGGTAAGTTATTCAAACAACTGGGCCTTAGTTTTTTCCTCTGTAAAATAGGGAGGTAGGGGTTAGATTAGATAACCTTTAAGATCCCTCCTGGTCTAAAACTCTGTGATCTGTGACCCTTGATACATGATAGGAATTTGTGTATCAATTTTGATATTGAGATAGACATTTCTTGATTAAATGAGAAGTATTAAGAAATTCTTCCACCTTCTGCATTAATACCAGTGTTTGGCAAATTACCAACTGTTATATTTAAGTCTTGTCTGTGGGGAACTCCTCCCCAAGCTGTTGAAATAGTTATCTCCCCATGGGTCGCGATTCCTCTTACAATCATGGACTTGTTTCTCTTCCCAGAGGATGATGTTAGGATGTTTCAGCTCCGTGGGATAGGAACATTGACAGACTTACCGTTTGGATTAGGTTTTAGCTCTGTTGGCTGGAATTAGCCTGTTAATTATGGGTCTGCTTTTCCAAAGTAGGGGTGGTTGTAAATTCATTTCGGTATGCTTTTTCTTTGCAATCTCCTGCCTAAAGTAGGAGATTTAATCTCTGATCCTCCTCACACCCTATAAGAGTGACATCCCTCTAATGTCTCCACCTGGTGCATTGATGAATCAGGTATAATTAATAGATAAAGAAATTCAATTTAGTAAGCATTTATTAAACACTTGCTACGTGCAATGCATTGTTAGGCACATGGGAATACAAAGACAGAAAACAACAGTCCTGGCTCTCAGGGAACTTACTTCCTACTGGGGGTAAACAACAGATAGGGGATGGAGACTAGACCTTTGATTTCATTGGTACCTGGAACTCCCAGGTGAGGAAACTCTCTCCACCAATACAGATCAGCACCTTTAATGCAATTTATAGTCTCACAGAGCTGCCTGGAGCAGTTGAGTGGTTAATCCAGGGTCACACACTCTGTGTGTGTATACCTGTAGCTAGTTTTGAATCCAGGTTTTCCTGATTTAGTGGCTGACTTGTGTCTACTGTGCTAGGCTGCCTGGCATGACCACCAAATACAAAATAAAAATACAATTGGGGAATAAGGGAAGGCTTAGTGTAGGACACGGTATTTAGACTGGGTCTTAAATGAAACTGCAGATTCCAAGAGGGGCCAGCTGGGTGACCTGGTGGATATAGTGCTATATTTCGAGTTTGCATTTTGCCTCAGACACTTACAAGCTGTGTGATCTTGGACAAGCCATTTCATCTGTCAGCCTCAGTTTCCTCATCTATAAAATGGGGATAACAAAAGTACCTACCTGAGAATCAAATGAAATAACATATGGTAAGCACTTTGTAAACCTTAAGATGATATATAAATGGTGCCTGTTATCAAGAGACACAGAGCCTTTTTGGTATGGGGGGACAGCCCATGCAAAGCATCAAGGAATCAAATATTGTATGGGAAGAAAAGTAACTTGACCAATTTGACTGTAGCAAGAGTGTTTAGTTGGAGAGTAAGGTGAGATCAGTCAAGAAAGACAGGCTGGATCCAGACTGTGAAGGGCTTCAAATGCTAGAGTAGTGGATACTTTATTCTAGGGGAAAGAGGCAGCCATTAAGGGTTTTTAAGCTAAATGGATGAATAAGTAATAATAGCAACATTCTTTGAGGAGCTCTAAGGTCTCCATAGCTCTCATTGAGATCCCTGTAAAAGGCAGTTGGTGGTACGGTAGATAGAGCACTAGGATTGGAGTTAGAATGACATGATTTCAAATTCAGCCTCAGATACATATTAGCTATATGACTCTGGGCAAGTCATTTAATCTCTGTTTGCCTCAGTTTCCTCAACTGTAAAACAGGTATAATAATAGCACCTACTTGGCGGGGTTGTTATAAGGATTAAATAAGATATTTGCTTTAAAAAAAAAGTACTTAGCACATAATAGGCACCATAGTACATGACTGGCACATGATAGGCACTGAATAAGTGCTTAGTTTCCCATTTCCACCACCCCCCAAGATTCTTCCCCAGTATCCTACTGGGGAGTAAAGGCGCCAATGTGATGAGACTTGTCCAGGAAAACACAGGAAGGAGTTGAATATGGGAAGAAAGTAAATTTCTACTGCCTCTGTTCTCTTCATTAAGAAGAAGGTGTTTAAGAATTTAGAAAAATGTCAGATCTGGTCTATTCAGGGTATCCTCCTTTGTCTGTGAATCCAGCCTGGCCTCTGATAGTGGCAGCTCATGTTTAAAGCCCTTAGCACTGCGGTTCTCAGCACAGAACCTGGCGTCACCCTCAATAGCCTTATCTCTGATGAGGGCCCTGAGGCCTGGCTGGGCTGATTCTGCCTGGTCATGGGCCAGGGAGGCTTTTTACCAAATGAATCGTTGGATAATTAGCAATAATGACTATGGGAGCAATCAGGGTCAGGATAATAGGAAGGCTAACCACCAACATAATCCTTCATATTTCTTGTTATCTTCCAACCCTGGACTTGAGAGAGGTCATAGGATCCTGGGGTCATAATTTAGAGAGAGAAGGGACTGTAGAGGTTATCAAATCCAGCCTCTTGATTTTACAGGTGAGGAAACTGAGGCACTCAGCTGTTAAATGACTTGCCCAGGGTCACCCGGCTATTGTCTGAGGCAGAATTTGAAACAAGGTCTTTCCAGTTTGTCTCCCTGATCTCTAGATCATGCTGCCTTTCCATGGAGTAAGTTATAGAACTCCTCTCAGGCTGCCAATTCAACTGTCTCATCTAGTTACATTCTAGCGCCATGTTCTGACTAGATGTTAGAAAGGTCCTATGACAAAGGCTTATTAAATAGAGGAAAAACCTATTAGTTAGAAACATAAGAAGACTGACTTTGTAACACAATGACCCTAGGAAGAAAGAACCCAATTCATTGACTCAGAGGGTTTAGAGGTAAAGAGATCTTAGGGTTCATTTAATCCATTCCCTCATTTTACAGAGGGGGAAACTGAGGACCATAGCTTACCCAGCCTCAGCTCTACCTGGAGTTTCCCAGACCCACTTCACTTTCTGTATTCCCAATTGGATCTGTATCCCAGAGTTTTGGGGGAGTAGTGTCCCCGCCTCTGTCCGTCTACTGCTGCCCACAGCCCAAGCCTGACCTAAGGGGATCCCAGTCCTCCATAGATTCTCCTTGCCTTAGTAGAGATGCCCTATTCTTCCCTTTAGACCACCTGGAAGAGAGGTTGCTTTTCCAACAACCAGCAGAAATACGCCGAGATAAAGCAAACTTATAGATCATAGCAATGATATGTTGCTGACTACAGAAATCCCATCCCAAAATATCTCTCTTCTAGCCATAAGGATGACAGGAGGTCCTTGGACTATCCATTCGTGTTCCTACTAAGAGGCTATTTGCTCCACTCATACGACTCTACCTGTTCTAGCCAAAACTCAATTTCCAGTTCTTCTCAGTTTCAAACTTGGCCTCTGTTTATAACCCTTTCAGGTGAGTGACAGTGTGTGTGTGTAGGGTGAGAGAGAGCCATCAGTGTGTGTGTGTGTGTGTAGGATGAGAGAGAGCCATCAGTGCTCTAAGGGACCATGTTTCTCTAAATTTTTCAGATTGACAAAACTTGGGTCCAATTCAAAGACATTTAACACTTGTTCCAGGCCCAATGCCAGCTCCACCCACTTCCCTAGGCTCAAACCAATGAGTTCATATCTCTCCCCCTCCCCTAAATGATTTCATATTTTTCCCTTGTTCCACCAGTGAAACATCTGGGTAAAGATTCTTGCAGTACCACACATATGTTACAAGGACAATTATAACACTGAACAATTTCTACTGTAAGGAAAGGGGTAATTTCTTCATAGACTCATCATGGTGGTAGGAGTGGGAAGCAGTATTCAGGGTGCAAGTAAACCTATATCCCACCCCATCTAAAGTCAGTCTTTCTTTAGATGGGGGCACTAACAGTGCCAAGCACTGTAGACCTATAAAATACCTTAGGAGGGAGACAGCCTGTTATAGTGGAAAGAACACTGGTCTGGGAGGCAGGCCTGGGTTCTGGTTTTAGCTCTCCATTAATTTCCTCTGCCATCTTGAACCAATCTTCTTTTCTTCTTTGGCCTTCTACCTGGTTTCTTCAACTGTAAAATGAGAGGGTTAGACTAGATCAAGGATTCCTCACTTTTTTAGGGGGCCCTGGACCCCTTCAGCAGTCTACACCTACCTAGAGACCCCTTCTCAGAATCATTGTTTTCAAATAATTGAAGGGAATACTAATTTCATGTAAAGGTTAGTAAAAATAAAGATGTATTTTTTCCCATTCAAATTCATGGATCCCCTGAAATCTATGCACAGATGCCCCTTGGGGAGTTTGTGGGTCCCTGTTTAAGAATCCCTGGTCTAGATAATGTCTTCGGGTTCCTTCCAGCACTGATATTTTTGATTCTAAGATTCCCTTAGATGTTGCTATGAAGAAGAAAGGTGAGGAGAGAGAGACATAGACAGAGAGACAGAAAGAGACAGAAAGGGGGGGAGGGAGAGAGAGACAGAGAGACAGACTAAAAGAAGGGGGAGTGGAGAGGGAGGGGAAGAGACAGTCAGAGAGAAAGGGGGGAGGGGGGAGGAAGAGAGAGACAGAGAGACAGAAAGAAGAAGGAGGGAGAAAGGAGGGAGGAGAGAGAGAGAATACCAGAGAGAACTGGGAATTCTGACTCTGGTACGAGCATCTTCTGTCCTGGAGAAAGGGGTGACACAATCACCAGAGTAGGGAGACTAGCTGTTTCTAAGGTCTCTTTCAGCTCTTTCTGTGGTTCTTTGAGGGAGAAGGCGCAGACCCCATACTAGAAAGCTGCTTCTTTCCAGGGACAAACAGACCATCCAGCCACAGATTTTAAGCTTTGCCAATAAATACAGAAAAAACTTCGAAGACAGTGCCATTTAGTACACAAAGAGCAAAGAGATCTGGGAATGAAGGCACAGTCATGGTGGTGATGCTAATCAGGAAAGACTTCCTCGAGGTAATGAATTTGGGGCTACATTTGGAAGGAGGGGGAGTTGTGCACTCCCGGAGAAAGGACAGGTGACAGGCATGTTCTGTACAGTGACTAGCCCCTACCAGCAGTGGGGTTTGAACAATAACTCTTCCGGCTGACCTTTGTCAAGTTGCCTCCTGTCTTTGTTTCCTCTCTAGCACAAGGGGAGGAATTGCCTCCAGATTGTGCTTATGGGCCCAAGAGAAACACCAGATGAGTTTGTTTACAGGGCTTAAGCTTTCTTTGGGGTCAGGGCACCTTCCCAGAGCAAGGCCAGGCCAGGATCTGAACGTCCCAGGCTTGGGCCACAGCTTTCCCCTCCCTCTCCTCCCTTTGAAAAGTACAGAGCATGCATACTCCCCCCTCCTCTCTTCCCATCCCCAAGGTCCCTGGCCTATTACTGGAGTTTGATCTTGGCTTTCAGGGACAAAACGTTAGAAGACACACCCCACAGCCTGGATTTTGTGTCAGAGAAGATGGGTTCAAATCTAAGCTCTTCTGCTAACTTCATAGAAAAAACTCCTTTATCTAACACTTTATATATATTATTTCATTCATTTGAGCCTCACCAAAACCTTAGGAAATCTGGGAACCTACTACTTAATTCAGAATCTACATATTAAAATTTCTATCTTACAAATGAGGAAGCTGGGGCTCAAAGAGAATCCCAGAATCCCACATTTACAGCTGGAAGGGACCTTATTAACAGTCTTCTGGTCCAAGCCTGTCTTTTTATAGGTGAGGAAACTGAGGCCCAGTTTAACAAGGTTAAATTACTTGTCCAAAGTTACACAGACAGTAAGTATATACACAGTAAGTAGCTGAGTTAGGATTTCAACCCAGATCCTTTGGATTCCAATTCTAGAGCATCCATGTAGCTATTAAGTGGCAGACACTGGATTTGAACCTAGTGCTTTCTAACCACCCTTGGTGCCTTTTTTTTTTAAACCCAGGAAACCCTGGACAAGTCATTTAATCTTTATAGACTCTCCTTTCCTCTTCTGTAAAATGAGGGGGTTAGATTACATATTGCTTAAGTTCCTGCCAGCCCTAAATGCTATGAGTCTTTGATCAAAGGGCTGGCAAGCGGATGAAGTTTATCTATTAAAAGACAGCTAGCTATTTCATATCTCTGTCTCAGTTGAGATTAAGTGACTTGCCCAGACTCACAGAGCTAGTAAGCGTCTGAGGCCACATTTGAACTCAGGTCTTTCTGACTCTAGGGCTGGTGGGCTATCCACTCTGCTACCTAGCTGCCCCCTTTTTTCCCCCTCGTTTTGTCTTTTTTTTTCTGGAATCATCTCACCTCACCTTTATCACTGGACATGAATTGAGCTCTGAACATTTCCTACGAAACTGAGTTGGGCAGGATGTGGGGAGCAGAAAACAAGCCCCAAGCTGGGCAGTCGGGCCAAGGACGTTCCCCTGATTTCAGAAGCCAAACCTAAAGACAGGAAACTGACAGGTGTGGTTTTTCCAAGTTTCTTTCACCTTTCACTGGGGCGGGGGGAGGGTGCACTGTGCTGCTTTGTTCCAAGGCTCTACGCCTGCTTTCAGACCATCGGCAGCTGTTGTTTCTCCCCTCCCAGTGACCCGCCCACTGGCTGAAGCCCGCTCCCATATAAGGCGTGTGTTTCCCCCTGCTAAGTGGCATCTGACGTGGCCGCTCGCTCACGTCAGCAGGCGCGGTTCCCAGGGTGAAGGCTGGCCAGCCCACTGCTGCACAAAAACATGTGACGTATTTCTCGAAGAGGAACTAACTGCCCCGATCTCAGCAGCCTGAACTCTTTTAACCCTTCCCATGCTGGACCGGGTGAGAGAGACCAGTCCCGCACTGTTTCTGAGCACGCCCCGGGCTCTGAGAGACCAGGCGTGGGTGACATCAACCAGTGCAGATACATGCATCCTCTTTCTGTGCTGTCTTGTCTTTGTGTGTATGTGGAGGTGGATACGGGTGTATTTTGTCTTTATGTCTGTCTGTCTGTCTAGTCTTTGGGTGAGCCTAGGCGTGGGTGTATTTTGTTTCTGGATGTGTGTATATATGTATACTTTGTCTGGGCGTAGTATGTTTATATTATGTTTCTGATCTCCGTGTTTGCATACTAATGTATTTGGCTTTTGGATATGTAGTTGTGTGTATTGTGGGGTGTTTAAAGAGGAGCATAACTTTCATGGAAAGTCAGCCAAGCTCTCTCTCTTTTTTCTCTGTTGCCTGGAACAGCTGTCTTGGGGAAGGGCAGGGGGGAGGGATATATTTGGAAAGGAAGATACTGTAAAAACAGAAGACATCAATACAGATTGTTGGTTTTTTTGTTAGTTTGTTTTTTCTAAAAGTCAGCCAGGAAACTCAGTAACTTCCCTTTTAAAACTGGCCCTGGAATAACCAAAATCTCTGTATCACATAACACAAAGATTCACAGAAGTGTTGCATTGTCAATGTGACTCTTGGCTTATTGAACAAGCCCTACACAGACACACACACACACACACACACACGCACACAAATTTTAAAATCTTTCATAGGAAACAGGGTCATCAAGGAGGTCAGAGACGTGGGGGTGGGGCAGTGCTGGATTGTAAGGATGGACGAACAGGTAGTATTGGGAAAGAAGGGAAAGCAGGAAAATTTATAAGTGATGGAAAATTGGTATTTCGTCCATATCCCTATTGTTGGAGTCTTCCAAAGGATCACATTATGCCTTCATAAATGCCCTACATAATCAGACATTGGAAGGTTTGACTGTGGTACTCTTTCTCCATCCCCCACACCCCTACCTTGACTGGTCAGCTAGTCAATAAATATTTATCTTGTACCTACTATGTGCCAAGAACTGTGCTAAGCACTGGGGCCATAAAAAGAGGCAAAAGACAGTCCCTACCTTCAAAGAGCTCACAGTCTAATAAAGGAGATGACAGACAAATATGTACAAACAGGCTATATACAGACAGGATAATTAGGAAGTAAGTGAGAGAAGGCTGGCCCTGTACTTGAGGGGCTGGGAAAGGCTTCCTGTAGAAGATGGGATTTTAGTTGGGATTTAAAGGAAGCCAGGGAAGGCAGGAGGCTGAAATGAGGAGGGAGAGCATTGCAGATGGCGGGACAGCCAGAGAAAATGCTCAGAGCTGAGAGATGAAGGGTCTTATTCTTGGAACAGGGAGGGGGCTAATGTCACTAGGTCAAAAAGTATGTGGCAAAGAGTGGGGCGTAAGAAGACTGGAAAGGTGGTGAGGCAGGGAAGTGGGCTGTGAAGGAATTTGAACTCCAAAGAGAAGATCTGATCCTGGCTGTGAGAGGGAGATGCTAGAGTTTGTTGGGAAAGGAGGGAGGTTGGTGTGGTGGCTGAATGGAGGATGGATGGGAGGGAGAGAGACTTGAAGCAGGGAGACCAACCAGCAGGCTGTTGCAGTAGTCTAAGCATGGGGTGAGGAGGGTCCTCACTAGAGAGGTGGTAGTGTCAGAGGAGAGCAGGGGGCGTATTGGAGAGATTTTGTGAAGGTGAGATTGTCAGGCCATGCTGAGATTGAAGACAAATGACAGACTGATCAGCACAGAAGGGGCAATCTGTTGGAAGAGGCTAAATGGAATGGGATTGCTTGTGCAGGTAGAGGGGTGAGCTTTGCTGAGGAGTATGACCACCTCATCCAAGGGATCTATAGGATCACAGATTCATACCTGGAAATGATCTCACAAGCCATCTGGTCTGACCCCCTGATTTTTACAAAGGAGGAACCTGAGCCTCAGAGAGGTTAAGTGATTGTTCTATGGTCACAGAGCTAGTATGTCTCAGAGGTGGGATAGGAATCCATGTCTCGTGACTCCAAGTTCAACATTCTATGCTGTATGATTTGATTTTCTTAAGGGAAATTTAGGGTAAAGTGGAGCAGGAGGGCAGGAGACAGAAAATGAGTGGAGTACTGGAGAAGAGAAACTTGTTTGGATGGACTGAGATCACTGGCTGCTGAAAGGCCAAGCCATAGACTGCATCTCTCCCCTCCTCCCCCACCCCCACCCCAGCCTACTCTGTGAGTCCAAGTCCCAGCAGCCTTCAGTCATTCCTCAAGGCTCGCTCCTTCTTAACACCCTCAGCTCTTAACAGGTGTCTTCTCCCAACAAAGATTTACTTCCTCCTTGACTTTTTTCTGAGAGTCTGTCCCAGTAAGGGATCAGATGGGGAGGGGATGAAAATCATCCTGTCTCCAGGTGTGGGGAGGTGGTGGTACGTCTCTGGTCTTTGTTAGATGAGAACAGATGGTCAGCCTTTGGCAGGGGACCAACACAAGAGTGCCCACAGGTTCCCTGAGGAACCCAGTGTGAGTAGTTTAAATGGTGGTCTGCTTACAGGCTGAAGAATCCAGAGACCCTGCCCTGCCAGCTGGAGGGATGAAGGAAAACTTAAAGGGAAAAAAAAAAAGGTGTTGCTACCCAGTCCTAGGTTGGGGTCATAAGATTTAGAAGTGAGAGGGGATTTGAGTCCAGCAGCCCCATTTTACAGAGGCAGAGAGTGAGGCAGCAGGCTATTGCAATAGTCTAGGCAGGAGGTGATGAAGTGACTTGAAGTGACATGAAGTGACTTGTCATAAATAACAGAGCAGCTAGGTGAACTCAGGCTTTCAGATTCCCCTCTGTCCCCTGGTACTCCCTTCTTTAGCCCTGGTCCAGATTGTGGTTTGCTTTGGGTTCTGGTTGTTTCTGAAAAATGTTTCATCAACCTTCTCTCTCTCCCCGTCTCTCTCTCTCTGTCTCTCCCCATCTCTCTCTCTCTCTGTCTTCCTCTCTCTCTCTATCTTTGTCTCTCTCTCTCTCTCTCTCTGTCTCTTCCCATCTCTTTCTCTCTCTCTGTCTCTCTCTTTGTCTCTCTGTCTCTGTCTCTGTCTCTGTGTGTGTGTGTGTGTGTGTGTGTGTGTTTCTCTCTCCCCCACCCTCTTTCTCTATGTCTGTCTCTGTCTCTCCCCTCCTTCCCCTTGTCCTCCTCTCACATCTCTTGCCCCTCCCCCCCAACTCAGGTGTTAGGATATACAATTACAGCTTTAGGTATTACATCCCAGCCCCCAGGGAATTTTAAATAGGTTGACTTTTGAAGACTTAGAAGTTTTCAAGACAGAGATAAAAGTTATTTGTAAAGTTGGAGATCCAGTTGAGCAAGGGAGGTGATGGGGGAAAGTGTTCCTCCTAAATCATGTGACATAATATATGTTAAACACTTTCCAAACCTTAGCTAGCTACTACCACTACCACCATCACTACTGAACTACCACTACTACTACTAGTGCTGCTGCTGCTACTACTACTACTGTTGTTGTTCAGTTGTGTTGACTGTTTGTGACCCCATGGACCATAGCAGCCAATACTGGGGTTTTCTTGACAAAGATACTGGGGTAGTTTGCTATTTCCTTTTCCAGTGAATTAAGGCAAACAGAGGTTATGTGATTTTCTCAGGGTCACACAGCTAGTGAGTGTCTGAGGCCAGATTTGAACTCAGGTCTCTGTCAGCACTCTATCCACTGAGTCAGCTAGCTGTCTGCTGCTATTACTATCATGTTATTATTATCACACCAGTTGGGTCTGCCTTAATGGGTCCATAAGCAGCTTTGGAGTAAGAAGACATAAATTCAAATCCTGATTCTGTCACTTCCTATCTGTGCAATGTTGGGCTAGTCAGTTACCTTTCTGGGCCTTTGTTCTCTCATCTGTAAAAACAAGGAGGTTGTACTAGCCTGCTTTTAAATTCTCAGTCAGCTCTAAATCTGTGACTCTAAGGAAGTCAAAGGAATGAATATATGTAAGGATTTAAAACCTTTTTTTAAAAAAACCACTGTATCAATGGTGCCTGTGATAGTAGTGCTGGTAGCAGTAGTAGTAGTGCTGGTAACAGTAGCAGTAGTACTAGTAGCAGCAGTAGTACTAGTAGCAGTAGTAGTAGTAGTAGCAGTAGTAGTGCCTGTGATAGTAGTACTGGTAGCAGTAGTAGTATTAGTAGTAGTAGCAGTAGTAGTAGTAGTAGTAGTAGCAGTAGTAGTAGCAGTAGTAGTAGTAGTAGTACTAGTAGCAGTAGTAGTGCCTGTGATGGTAGTACTAGTAGCAGTAGCAGTAGTACGAGTAGCAGCAGTAGTACTAGTAGAAATAGTAGTAGCAGTAGTAGTAGTAGCAGTAGTAGTAGCAGTAGTAGTAGTAGTAGTAGCAGTAGTAGTGCCTGTGATAGCAGTACTAGTAGCAGTAGCAGTAGTAGTAGTAACAGTAGTAGTGCCTGTGATAGCAGTACTAATAGCAGTAGTAGTAGTAGCAGTAGTAGTAGTAGTACTAGTAGCAGTAGTAGTAGCAGTAGTAGTAGTAGTAGTAGCAGTAGTAGCAGCAGTAGTAGGAGCAGCTTCAATAGCAGTAGCAGTAAGTAACCCTGCCCAAGCTAGGAAGTAAGTGAGATTCTTAACCACTTTCTGTCTCCTGATCCTCACTCTCACTAACCTCGTGTATGCAGTCAGTTGCCAAATCCTTTAATTCTCTGCACCATCTCTTGAATGTTCTCCCCACTCCCAGAGCTGCCACCCTCACCCAGGCCCCCATTCCCTCTCCCTCAGACTGTGCAGTAACCTTCCACCTGGACTCACTGCCTCAAGTCTTGCCCTGCTCCATTCCATCCTCCATACAGCTTCCAAAGTGATTTTCCTGAAGAATGTCTGCCCATATCACACTCCCTACAGTCCCCTCTTAACAGGCTCCAGTGGTTCCCCATTACCAACTGTAAGGGCCACTGTTTGGTATTTAAAGTTCTTCCCAATTTGTCCCCTTCCTCTCTTGCCAGTAAAGCACCACCTCCTGCCTACAGGAGTCATTTCCCGGGCTCCTCGGCTGCTGTGCCTTCTCCCTTTATGATGCCCTTCCATCTACTCCCTCTGTATAGACTGATGCATGGGGAGTAGTCATTCCCTATTAGATTCTAAGCCCCTGGAGAGATGGGGCTGATTTTGCTTTTTCCTTGTCTCTCTTGGGATTCTTAGCATGGTTCCCGGCACATAGTAGGTATTTAATAAGCTTGTTGAACTGAATGAAAGGAGATTCTGCAGGGAAATGTTCCCCCACCTCAGCCTCGGACGTTCAGACAGTTCTGCTGGTCTACCTCCCCACCCCTTTCTCAGAGGGGAGTATTTTCAGGCAGTTTCCTCTCCTGCAATATTGGGTGGAAACACAGAACAGCTGCTCCCACGATTTGTTTAAAAACAAGAACTTGCACATTATCTCATCCTTATCTTATCCTGACCTAAGAACGCTGATTCCCCTTCAGCAGCAAATATGTTGGGCTTATCCAGCCCATACCTCAAGGTGGGGAGGTGTGTGTGTGGGTGGGTGGGTGGGTGCACATGTGCGTTCCTGGGACTCCTACATCTCCCACAACTTGGGGCCTTCCGCTGGCATGCAGCCAATGGTTATCACTCTCCCCTGCCTAGAAGTGTTTATTCCCACTCGGGCCTCATCCCCAATTACTGACAACCAACTTTTGGGACTGACACAGGAGAACAATCATCGATCACCACCCCACCCCTTATCTTGGCTGTGGTCAAAAACACCCAAATCACTTATGTGATCACCTTAGCATCACAGCCAGAGTGGCCATGACACAGGGTCCCAAAGGAGGCCCTGCCCATGGATACTTTCAGAGGATGTAAGTTGCCTCCCATCTCTTGTTGCTGTGTAACATAGGACTGAGCACTAGAAAAGGCCCGAAGAGAATATGTAGTATAGTTCCCTTTTTACAGAGAAGGAAACTGAAGCCTGGAAAGGTGGGGGGTTTACCCTAAATCACACAGGTGGTGAAGAGAAGAACTGGAACCCAAACCCAGGTCATTTGACTCTCTCCAAATTCATTGCTCCTCCCTTTACATCTTGCTGCCCCCCTTTATGCCACCCCTCCCCCCAAAAACCAAGACTCCTCATCAAAGCAGCCCATAAGCAGAAAAGAAGGCCAGGATTTGAATATTCTGCTCTAGCCCAGCTCCCAGGCTGTCTGTGATTAGTTTGCAAAAGATCACTTAACCCACAGCCCATTTCTTCTTTAATAATTCCTTGACTTTACATGAATACTGTAACGTTTATAATTTTAATTATTTTAAAAATTTTTTTAGCATTTAAATAGAGCTTCAAGGTTTACAAAACACAACCCTGAGAGGTAGGTACTATTATTGTCTCCGCTTTTACAGATGAGAGAACTTGAGACAAACAAGTTAAGTGCCTTGCCCAAGCTTACAGCTAATATGTGTCTAAGTGAAGATTTTAACTCAGATCCTACTGATTCCAAGTCCAGGCTCTCTCTGATGCACTATGTAGCTGCCTCTGTTTACAAAGCATAATGGCCCTATGAGGTAAATAGTACTAATATTATTCCTTCCGTTTTGCAGATAAATTGAGGCTCAAAGTTTAAATGACCTACCCTAGTTATTCATACAACTGATAAGTAGCAGAGCGGGTATTGCAGGCAAAGTCTTGTGGCTCCAAATTCAGGGCCCATTCTGCACACTGAGACCTTGCCTCTAAAAGAGTGAGGCCACCCCATTTCTTAATTCTGGGTCCCTTCAGCCTCATGCACTCAGTCTGAAGGATTGGTACATTTGTACATATTGTTGACATGTAGAAGTGTTCCTAAGTTGTCTCTGGATAATGGGGTGCAGTAGCCAATATCCTGGATTCGGAGTCAACCAAACCCTGGTTCTGCCACATATTATCATGACCTTGGGCTCACCCCTGAACCTTTTGGAGCCTCAGTTTCTTCAACTATAAAATGAGGGAGTTGTACCAGATGATCCTGAAAGGACCCTTCCAACTCAGCTAAATTATGGTTCTCAAGGGTAGGGGCCACACGTCACCTTCATTTGTATTCCTTCCCCAGCACTCATAACCGGGTCTTTGTAGGGTCAGAGTGCAATTCATCCACAAGTTTTTGAAGCAGATAGGAAGATGAACATTCATAGACTTGCTGAGTGGGAAGGGACCCCAAAAGTCATTTAGACCAGCTGCTAGCTAACACATGAGTCTGGTCTATGATATCCTCCTGCAACTGTTGGACCAGCCTCTGCTCAAAACCCTCCAGGGTGACACACAACACATACTTGGGTCTGTTTTTAGACAGCTCTGGTAGTTAGGATGTTTTCCTTACATGGAGCTAAAATCTGCCTCTCCGACTCCTGCTTATTGTTCCCCGTTCTGCCTCCTGGAGCCACACAGAACAGGCTCAAGTCCTCTCCCATTGAAAACATTCTCATGCCCCACCCCGTGAACACTTTGCATCTTCAATCTTAGCTTTCACAATTCTTTCAATTAGTTCTAATTCAACTCGTCCAATGTTCCCCATCTGTTTGCCCTCTAAATCTGTTCTGGCTTGTCAACATTTTTCCTAAAAGATGATGCCAAGGACTGAACACAATACTTTGGATGTGTTTGGAACAGAGCAAAGCATAACCGGACAGTCACCCCACTTTGGACGCTATGCCTCTTACAATGGTTGGCTTCACAGTGGATAGAGTGCCCAGCCAGGAGTCAGAAAGACTCCTCTTCTTAAGTTCAAATCCCAGCCTCAGACACTTAGAAACTGTGTGACCCTGGATGAGTCACTTAACCCAGTTTACCTCAGTTTCTTTGTCTGTAAAATGAGCTGGAGAAGCAAATGGCAAATCATTCCAATATCTTTGCCAAAAAAAAAACCCAAAAACCCTCAAATGGGATCATGAAGAGTTAGACACAACCAAAAAATGACTAAACAGAAGTCTCATTTATTGTAGCTTCAGATCACATTAGCTCATAGCACACTGTTGAGTCATTGAACCTGTCTTTTTCCTAAATCTCCTTTCTAGCCATGTTTATTCCTTTCTGCATCTGTTCAATTTGTTTTGGTGTGTGTTTATTTTTTTTTGTCTCATCTGAGATAAAATTATCTCATATTTCAAATGATCTAAAATAAGATCATATTTGAAAGGCAGTGATACTATGTTTAGTACATACTATGTGCTTAATCAATTCTTATTCCCTTCCCCCTTTAAACCAATTTTTAGAACTTTTCACTTATCCCTAGTCAATTTCATCTTCATTTACCTTTTTCACTTTGTCAGTTTCATTTGGGATCCTAGTTATGTCCCAATTTATTAGCTCTCATTCAGCCAACAAATTTGAAAAATGTACTGTCTATGCCTTTGAACAAATAAGGAACTGACAAAACTCTTGAACAGAGAGCATGACCAAAGACAGAACCCTGGGGCATTCCCCTAGAAACAAGGTTCCTAATTTAACTAGATTATAGATTTGGAGCTGGAAAGGACCTTAGAGAACATATAATTCAGTTATTCCATTTTATAGATACAGAAACTAAAGCCCAGAGAAGTTAAATAGCTTGTCTAAGGTTGGACAGAATAGATAGCAGAGTCAGAGATTTGAACCCAGATCATCTGGATTCAAATCCAGCATCCTATTCATTGAACCATGCTGTTCCTCTAAGGAAATTTGCAGCCTAATGGGGAGATGAGTCATGAGCAATTATCACATAAAAGAGAATGATCCATCCATCATAGTTGTGAAAAGTGAAGTATGAATTTATAGGAGGGAGAGATCAGTTCTGACTGGGGGAATATTTTTAATTACAGATCGAATGCCAGCCAACAGAACAGTTCTGGACTTACAGTTAGAGAACCTGGCTCTGATGTGTGTTAGCTATGAGAACTCAGATAATTTATTCCTCCATTCATAAAGTAGAAGTTTTATCCTCTCATAAAGTATTGAATTAAATTAGATGCCAGCTGAAAAAAGAGGTTGTGTGGCACAGTGACTCTGTAATCAGAGGAACTGGGTTCAAATCCTGCCACTTTGACCTTGATATCTCCGTTGGGTCTAAGCATCATAAATGATCACAGATTTCAAGGCAGAAGTGACTCCACAGGCTTTCTAGTTTAACCCCTTCATTTTATGGAGAATCTAACTGAGGCCCAGACAGGTTTTCTAACATGCTCAAGGTCCTAGAGATGAAAACAAAGTGACAGAGGTAGAGGATTTGGACCCAGGTCATCTGAGAGTTTCTGGACTCCCTCGACCAGATAACCTCTAAGCTCCAAGCTATAATGTGACTGGCCATGCCTAAAGGAGCAAGAAAAGCCCCGAATTTTTATTTCCTCCAGCACAGCTCAGAAAAAAGGCCCCAGACCCCTGACTCCAGTGACCACTTTCTGAAATAGTTCCTCTCTTCCCTTCCCCTTTGGCTACTCACCACCCTATCAGAGCCAAGCCCTGGGAGGAGATGAGGTTTAGCTGCTAAGAATGGGGAAAATCCCTCTTCTTAGGCAACGGGATGATGGGGTTTTTGCTAACCACACAAGTAAGCCACCTTCCTCTTCCTTTCTGTTTAAAGTTATTGATGAGCTGAAGCATGGACACCACCCAGCTGCTTCCTGTCTCTTTCTGAGCTGACAATATACAGTTCTCAGAAGACCTAGTCTGTTCCTTGTTGCTAAGAGAAGAAGGAGACTCTGAAATGGGGAGGTTCACCCCTAGTGCTTAGGGTCTCCCATCCTCCAAATGAACAAGTCTCTACAGCTGTCTAGGAGGACTGAAGGACCTTGGGAGATTCATCTGGTCTCCAAAATAAGTATTATTTTATTCTCAGGCTTTTCAAGCTGGAACTAAGAAGAGGTGAATCCTCAGACAAGGACCAGAAATAAAATGGCCTCTAGGTCCCTACCCCTGGCTGTCCCCTTGGAGACCCCGACACTCAGAAAGTGAATTAAATTGGAAGAGACTTCAACAGGGTCTCCTCATTCAACCTTCTGCCTCCACTCAGGTCTCCATCTGGTTTGGAGAAGCTGACACTTAGTGTTCCTTTAGCCTAGTACCTGCCATGGTCTCCTCTCTCCCATTGATGTTCCACCCTGATGGGGTTTTTGTTCCTCTCTATGTCTAAGTGAAACCCAACATGCTGCCATACCCAACCCCTTTACTTGGATCTCTTGTAAACTAGGATCAATCACAACCCTTTCTGGAAAGGCATTTCAAGAAAGAAGGCCCTGGCTCTAGATTCCAACGGACTGGGTTTAGTCTTCGGGGGGGCCTGACCCTAAAGAGATAGGATCATTTTTAAAAATGAATGTTTCAAATTATTTTTAGGAACAGTTAGGTGGAGGGATGGATAGAGCCCTGGCCCTGGAGTCAGGAGGACCTGAGTTCAAATCCAACCTCAGACCAGACACTTGACACTTACTAGCTGTGTGACCCTGGGCAAGTCACTTAACCCCAACTGCCTAAAAAAAAAAAAAAAAGATAAATTATTTTTATATGTGATTGAAGGAAAAATAAAATATTTAAAAAATAGAAATGGGATCAGGTTTGTTTTTTTTTCCCCTACTCTGGCTCATTATGAACTATCTTCAGAGTTCCAGGGAAAATCTCTTCAAGTTTAGATGTGGCAAATGTGTAGGCTCTCACTTAAAAGTGATTAACAAGATTCCTTTTGGAATTTATTTAATATACAAAGAAGATATTGGGTACAATATAGCTATTTATTTCCTCTATCACAAAAAAACCTTAAAACACAAAAGATTCATAAGCCCTTATTAACTAATATATAAAACATAAGACAACAGCCTATCACCATCATTATAATCTCCCTGAAAGATTTTATGCAGTTGCTTAATAGATATTTCACTTTCATCTCTACCCTGTGCTGTCTGTATCATCATTAGTAACACATATAACACTTTAAGGTTTATAAAACAATTTAAAACCTTATCTTTTTTATCCTCATGACAACCCAGGGAGTTAAGTGATATTATTATCCCCATTTCACAGATGAGAAAACTGAGGCAGCCAGCGATTAATTGGGTCACACATTAAAGGGTCACACAGCTAGTGTCTGAGGAAGGATTGGAACTCAGGTCTTCCTGAATCCATCAATCTATACATCCAGTTACCTAGTTGCATAACCCTTTCCTTCCAAATCCCCTGGAGAGAAATTTATCCATCCTAAGTGAGAGGGCTCAAAAGAGACCAGAAAGAATTTCTCTTCATTCTCCTTATTTTTGTTTATCCTTCATTTTTTTCTTTTTTAATTAATTTATTTTTAGTTTTCAACAACACTTCCATAAGCTTTTGATTTTTTTATTTTCTCCCCCTCCGTCCCTGCCTCTCCCACCCCAAGATGGCGTGCAATCTGATATAGGCTCTACATATACATTCCCATTAAACATATTTTCACATTAGTCAGGTTGTAAAGAAGAATTAGAACCAATAGGAGGAACCACAAGAAAGAAGAAACAAAACAAAACAGAAGAAAAAAAAAGAGCAAATAGTATGCTTCAATCTGCATTCAAACTCCATGGTTCTTTCTCGGGATGTATTTATCCTTCATTTTCAAAAAGGACCAATGATACCACAGGGTAATGTCTTTACTTGTGAGTGAACTGGATTTAAGTGAGGCAGAGCTGTATAAAGCCGTCAGCTTCACTGTCTTTTCCTGAGTCATCAAAGTCCAGTGGCAGGACAAAAGTCAGGATGACTGGTGATGGCCTGGGATGCAGTGGATGACTGTGGCATCTTCAATGTCTGACCAGCTCTGAATGGTCCTTCATGACTGTTGGAACAAATTGTTCTCATCTGCCCATTCTGCCGCCAAGGGAAGTCTTCACATGCTTGGAGTAACAATATAGCCTACTGAGGAAGGAGTTTTCTCCATAAATGTCTGTTCCCTGTGGTGCTTAGTGGCCAATCATATTCAGTGAAACACGGCTAAATGGAGGCCAAGGGACCATCCCTAAGCAACTGGTTTCTCATACTCTTTCAAAGTATCAAACATGTGTTCCACTAAAGGAACATGGGAAGTCCTCCAATCCAGCCCCTGCTATACTAGCAAATGTCACCCGTTCATTTCCAGGTGGCGATGGGATTCTAAAGTCCATTCTGGGAACTAAGAGGGTTGAGGGTCAGTAAAATAACATAAGAATGTCAGATTTGAAAGGACCACATAGCTCATCGAATCCAAACCTTTTCATTTTACAAAGATGAAAACCGAGAGCCAGAGAGGAGGAAGCAACTTGAACTTTGACCTGAGACAAGCCAGATCCAGCCTTGGTTAGCAACATTTTTTTGCCCACTCATTTCTTGGAAGTCCACCACTCTATCTTACTTTGTGATCCATAAACAAAGAGGTAACCATTATAGTTTCTTACACAGGATAAAAGTTATGGAAATCGTGCTTGATAAGATTAGAGAGGCAGTGGTATGAAGGACTGGATGAGAGAGGAGAAAGAACTGCTAGGAGGCAGCTCTTGCTTAATGTGGTGCATTTACAGGTGTTAAGAGAACCTGGGTTCAAATCCTCTCAATCAGTTGGAAATTCGGCAAGTCACGTTCCCTCTCGGTGCCTCAGTTTCTTCATCTATGAAATGGGAGGGTTGGGCTGCATGATCACATCCAGCTTTAAAGGTTATGAATCCTCCACACCTCCTGCCATTTTAAGGAGAGCTGTATCTGAAGCATTGTTGGTATTAGAGCTTTCCATTCATTTTTAATGGCCCAGCCGGTGCCAATTTTACACTCCATCTTTGCCTCCCCCTTCCCCCACTCTGAGACATTCCAGGGAATTTCTCCACAACAGGGTTCTCCCTATTCTTGCCTTGTTAATGTTTAATGGGAACCCAAATTCTTATCTTCAGTACCTAAGCAGATTAGATTACCCGAGCTCAGGGGCAGCTGGATGTGGGAGGAAGCAGATGGCAGCCCCACTGGAGATCCTGTACCTCCCTCCACCTGCACTCCTCCTCCACCACCAGAAAGAGTGTTCCAAGTTGTAAGGGAGCCAGGCCTAGAGGTCTGGCTTTGGCAGGGGGTGGGGGATCTAGGGAAGAGCAGTAGAAAAGAAAGGAGCTTTAAGAGAAGGGTCTGAAGGTGGAGGAAAATCGCCAGGCATTTTCTCCTACCTGCCTGCCTCACACAGAAACACACTCTGTACCAGGGCAGTATTTGGACCCTGAAAACTCCTAAGTCACCCCCCTCTAAGGCAGCAACCTGCCTCCATCTTCCTCCACCCTCTCCCCAACAACCATAAGCAGCTGGGTCTATTGCCTACCTGTGAAACCTATCCCTGTGTTTGCCACACTCCTTTCTGTGGTCAGCGTAACGGTCTCCGCTAAACCATTTTCTAACTCTACAAATTTAGCTCTGCTCAGGGTATTTGTGTTGCTTCTGCCTACACTTACCACCCCTTCTCCCTTTCCTAGCCAGCCTTCCCTCCAAAATCAGGTGCTCTCGCTCTTCCTCTTCCTCACAGCGTAAGCACTCCAGGAGCACCTGTAGATAGAGAACTGGAATCAGCAAGACCCGCTTTCAAATCCAGCTTCAAAACTAGCTGTGCGACCCTGGGCAAGTCATCTAGCTTCTCTTTGCTTCCGTTTGCCCATCTATAAAATGGGGATCATAATAGCACCTACCTCCTAGGGTTGTAGCGAGAAACAAATGAGGTATTTGTAAAGAGCTCAATGCAGTGTCTGGCACATAATAGGAGCTTAAAAACCCTTCCTTTCCCTTTAACTGGACCCCAGGGCAACCCAACACACAAAGGAGGAAAGGTAGTGTGAGGATATCACTGAGATCTGCTGCCTGACTTCACCAGGGCCGCTGCCTGATCTTTAGACCTGCTCTGCTGTCCCCAGAACATTTGGGCATCTGCTGATTAAGTACCATATTGTTATGCATATGGAGGTATCCTTATTTCTGAAGCCATTAAGCGTCTCTGTGACAACAAGGGTCACATGTGCCAGCCCTTCTGCAAAGCCTTGACAACAGACTCTTTTTTTCTTTTGTGATCCTGCGTCTGGAGTTCCCTTGATAGGGAGGGATGGTTCAGCACTTCCTCTGCCATCCTGGCGAAATGCTTGTAGTAAAACCCTCAAACTTTATTTAGGGAGTCAGACGTCACCGAATCAAATACCTCACTGGAGGACACTCAGATGCTATTTACAGAGTCTGTCTAATGCTCAAGGGAGAGGAGATAAGGCTGATTTATGCAATTGGGCTTTATCATACACACATTCTCTTGTTCCATCATCTTTCTCTCTCCAGGGACACTCAAATACTGCCAGTCTGTAGTAATAATTAATAATAACTATCATTTCTATAACCCATCAAGGTTTGTAAATGGCTAGAGGGAGGGAGGGACAGAATTTGGAACTCAAATTTTAAAAAATGAAAGTTTAAAATTGTCTTTATGTGTATCGAAAAGATAATTGTTTTAAAAAATAGTTGTTTTTTTTTTAAAAAAAGGCTTGTAAAGGGCTTTACATACATCATTTCTTTTGATCTTCACAACAACCCTGTGAGTTAGGTATCCTCATTTTATAGCTGAAGAACCTGAGGCTTAAAGGAGGTTAAGTGACTTGCCAAGGTCACACAGCTAGTATGTGAAGCAAAATTCAAACTCAGGTCTTCCTGACTCCAAATCCAACATTCAATCCGCTACACCACCTAGTTTAATATCATTTGCTTTTGAGAGTTGTGAGGATCAAATGAGATAAGATAGATAGATAGACAGAAAACATTCTTTGCAGAACTTAAAATAATATATAAATCTTAGCTGTTATTACTGTCTTATTCTCTTTTTTTTTTGGATGGAGTTGAGGTGGAAATGGCTCCGACTCAAAGTTGCTATCATCGTTACTATTGTTTTTCTGTTCCATGACACCATCTCTTGCTTCACTCCCAACAGATGTTTCGCCAAAGGACCCCATCAAGCCAAGAGCAGCCGTAGTGATTTTAGCGTCGCAGATAAGTAATCAGGATCATCCTTCAATACTTCTAAAGATCCCAGAGTTCCTTGATACACATGCATCCTTCACCAAGTGTGAGTTGGAACCCCCTGAGCCTTTAAGTGTCTCATGAGTTATTGTGGCCAAAAAATTATCACCTGATGACCAACTTTGGGGGGAACTTAGCTCAGTTTGTTCTTGAAGAGCGTACGCTCCATTACCAGGGTCCCCCTTGACACTTTTTTCAATTTGTGAGCATCTTCCAGAGCCTTCAAGAAGTTAGAGTCAATCTCCCCATCAGAGTAAGACAGCAGTGGAAAAAGACTAAATATATAGAAACATATCCATACCTTTTTATCATGTATGACATTTTATCCAGAATCTTCTGCCCAACCCATGGCGAATCTTTCTAGATCTCTTGACATTGACATTGCTTATGTACCATCACGAACCACATGTCCATCAGTCATCTATTAATAAAACAGGCATTTGTTAAGCACTTATATTGTGGCAGTGTCTACAGAGATCTGGGGATGGCCAGGTGACACAATGCTGGGCCTGGAGTCAGGAAAATTCTTCTTCCTGAGTTCAAATCTGGCCTCAGACACTTATTAGCTGTGTGACCCTGGGCAAGTCACTTAGCCCTGTTTGTCTCAGTTTCCTCCTCTGTCAAATGGGCTGGAGAAGGAAATGGAAAACCACTTCAGTATCTTTGCCAAGAAAACCCCAAATGGAGTCATGAAGAGCTGGATATGACTGAAATGACTAAATAAGAACAAAACAGGTGGGGGCAGCTAGGTGGTGCAGTGGATAGAGCACCAGTCCTAAAGTCAGGAGGATCTGAGTTCAAATCCAGCCTCAGACAGAACACTAGACACTTACTAGCTGTGTGACCCTGGGCAAGTCACTTAACCCCAATTGCCTAAAAAAAAAAAAGGTGAAGCTAAGAAGGAAGTGCATTCTAGACATGAGGCACAGCAATGCAAAGCAAAGCAATGGGAGATGAAGTGTTGTGTACATATGGAAGGGGGCAAGAAAGCCAAATGAACCAGAAGGAAGTTAAGTAACCTATGATAAGAATGCAAAGATAACTTGGGGCTAGGTTATGAAGTCAAATCAACAAAGTATCTATTATGTATCAGGCCAAACATTTATTAAGCACCTACTACGTACCAGGCCATGCTTTTTATGTACTAAGCGCCATCTAAGTGCTGGGGATAAAATGAATGTTAAAAAAAAAAGTATCACCACCACCAGGAATCAGAGAAAATTTCAAGGAGGAGGTACACTGAGTTAGGCATTGGGTCTTCAATTCATTTCAGTTCAACAAATAGTTATTAAATGCCAGCTACATGCCAGAGAAGGAGAAGGAAATGGCAAACCACCACAGTATCTTTGCTAAGAAAACCCAATGGACAGTATTGGCATGCTGTGGTCCGTGAAGAGTCCAGCATGACTAAATGGTTGCAGAATAGCAACAACAGCTGTGTGCCAGGCGCTGTGCTGGATGCCAGGGACACAGAGAATAAAACAGCTCCTACCTTCAGGGAGCATCCATTCTACTAAAGGAATAGAGGAGCTGAGAAGAGCTGCTGGAGAGAAGAGGAGAGGAGACAGGGGCTAAATAGAGAGAGTGGACTTGGGTCCCAGGTCTGGGCGGGTGGGGAGGATGGGTGCCAAGGATGGAAGCCTGCAGATCCAGATACTCGGGGAACTTACTTAGCTCCAAAGAGACAGCGTGATAAAATGGAAAGAGGTCAAGGAACTGTGTTCAAGTCCCAATCAATGACTTTGGGCAAATCATTTAATCTCTCTGGACCTCAGTTTCTTCTTTTGTCGAATGAGGGGGTTAAACTAGATGGCCTTTAGGGGACCTTACACTCTAAGTCTATGAGCCAATGACAAAATGGGATAAGATGAGGGGAAGGAGAAAGGAATCCATTTGGGGTATGAGGAATCCCACAAGCAGAACACAGGCAGGAGGGAAAGAAGGAGGAAAACAGGATACAGTGAATAGTACAAGTATGGTGGCTGGAACATAGACTATGGGAAGGGATATAGGAAGACAGAAAAGGAAGGTTGAAACCAAACTGTGAAGGGTCTCAAATGTCAGGATAGAGATTTTACTCTTTATTTAGTTACCAATGGAAAACTACTAAAAAGTGTAAGGGTGCTGAGGGTGGGGTTGCCCATGTGAAATATGGTGCCCTACCTATCAGTACTAGGAGATGCTCCAGTTCTAAGGTGTATGAACTCCCCATAGGAGGCTGATCTCAGTCGAACTCAGCTCACTTTTGCCTCAAGGACTTATGATAGTTAGCTCTAGATGTTGGCATACAAAATTATGACTCTCTGCTTGTAGTTTTTCTTATTGACTAGAAACTTACACTTGCATAGAGGTTTGCTGCCCTTGTTTGTGGGGCTACCACATGTAATCAGCATCCATTCCTCCTCCCCAATTGACTAAGCCTGTGTTGGAGCAGGGTGCATCCCTCAGCTATCCCTCTAAAGGGATAAACATCTCCTGCTGAATCTCTACCCATACCATCATTAACCACACCAGACAACGTCTGGGAGTCTGCCAGATTTTCTTTGTTTATAATCAGACACAGGACATACATGGCAATGATGGTTTGGAGGAGGGGGTTGGAACCACATCAGTAGATAAACAATATGAGAGAACACTGGACCCTTTGGCTACAGTTAAGGGTCAGACCTCTGCCTCTCCTGTCTCTTTCTCCTCTGAGAAAGAAACAGGGTGGGGCTGGTAGGGAGTATCCTATCAGATCTAAGTACTGCTGCCATTCAGTCAGTCCTAGAGGAGTGAGGCAGGGGAGCCGTGTGTACAGAAATCAGACACAGTACAACCCTAACAGCACGGTATAAGATGGATGAGCTTCCCACAGTCAGCTTCGTATTCCCAGAAATCATCAGTAAGTATTTATCAGGCACTTGCTATGTGCCAGGAAGAATGCTCAGCACTGGGAATATGAAGAAAGGCAAAAATCTAGTCTCTGCCCTCAGGGAGCTCCCATTCTAACGGAAGAGACAACATGCAAAGAACAATGTATAATATGAGACACATACCAGATAAATTGAAAGCAATCTCACAAGGAAGGTATTAAGGCTTAGTACCTTAATAATTAATTATAATTAATAATAATTAATCATGAAGGGAGACCAGGAAAGGCTTCTTGCAGAAGGTAAGATTTTAGCTAGGTCCCTGGGTCAGGGAAGCCGGAAGCTTTTAATTCGAAGTTCAAAGGAAGGTCACTAAACTGGTGAATTTTGAGATAACATCTCCTGTGCTCATAGGCTGTGAGCTGTGGAGCCAATGTTGTCATCAGAGATATCCTTACAAAGATCAAGGAAAATTAAAAACGACCCTGAGTTTTTACCTCATGCTCTAGCAAATTGGTAAATACAGCAAAAAAAAAAAAAAAAAAATGCAAATAGCAATGTTGGAGAGGCGATAGAAGAGAAGGCGCACCGGTGCATTGTTGGTGGAACTATGAATTAGTACAACCATTCTGGAAAGGAATATGGAATTATGCAAATAAAGTAGCTTCTTCTAGTTGTTGTTCAGTTGTGTGTGACTCTTGGTGACCCCATTTAGGGTTTTCTTGGCAAAGATACTGGAATGGTTTGCCATTTCCTTGTCCAGTTCATTTTGCAGATGAGGAAACTGAGGCAAACAAGGTAAAGTGACTTGCCCAGGGTCACACAGCTAGTAAGTGTCTGAGGTCAGATTTGAACTCAGGAATATGAGACTTCCAGCCTCTAGGCCCAGTGTTCTATCCACTGCATTACCTAAGCTGTTTTTGTACTCATGGTTTATGAGGCCAGGGACTTTATCGCTTATTAACTTTACAGAAAGTTAGCCTCAAAGTTGAAAAGACCTGGGTTCAAATCTCGTCTCTGAACCATGTGTGATGCTGGGAAAGTTCCTTTAGCCTCTCCGTGTGCCAGGCAACTCTGCAAGGGTCAAAGTTACGGAGCAGGTGTTGACCTACATTGGTAGAGGAAGCCCTGGGAGCTCCTTATACAGGTTTTGTACCAAAAATACACACATATCCGCAACACTGAGCACCATATCATAGGTGCTTCCTATATTGAATTGTGTTTGTCAAATTGAATTCTGATTTCCAGGCAGCACTCTTTGCTGCTTTCTATACTTGGAGGTAGGAAGGCCCGTCTTTTGCTTCCAAGTTCCATATTAGACAGAAACTGGTTGAACAGGCTGAAATCTTCCAGTAAACAAATCTTGCCCGACTTCTGGACAAAAGCCCATGAAACCAAGCCACTGGGTAGATTTCTCAGGGTAGGGCTTCTTGGGGTGGTGATTCTGGAAACTGAGGAAATGCCCTGTGACAATCCTAGGTTGTATGTGTGTGGGAGGGGTGATCAGGATTGGGGACAAGATGGAGATGGGGTAGTTTGTCCTGAGCCTGGAAGGTGAGTGGGCACAAATGCTCAAGTCTACTCTGGGGAAATGCCAGGTCAGTGAAGCCCCTTCTCCCATTATTTGACCCCTCATAATTCTATGCCTCCCATTATACCCCCTAGATCCTCACTGTTTTTTATCCTCATCCTTTACCTTTCTTTACCCTTCACCCCAGTCTTCGCTGACTTCCTCGTACATCCACCATGCTGTCAGATCTAGGTTAGGCTATACCACTGAGCAGAGCAAGGTTCTAACTACAGTCTCAGTGTGGTAGAACAGCAGCAAAGACTCAGATTCCAGTCCTGCCTCTTACACTTACTAGCAGCATGACCTTGAGTAAGTTATTTAACATCTTAAAGTTTAGTTTCCTCTTCTAAAAATGGTGATGATAATAGTACTTGCCATGCTGGGATGTTGGGAGACCCAAAGGAGCTAATGTTAAATAGTTTGCAAAGAGATATATAAATATCAGCTACTATTAAAGGGCTGTGCAGTATCAACAATTATTGTCTTCCCATGAGCTTTTGGGCTTAACATGGAAAATAAGGCTGTGCCTGACTGTGTCTATTTTTAACTATACTTTTATTTATTTATTTTTTTAGTTAAAAAAGCATTTACTTTCTCTCTCTCCCATCTCGCCCTACCACCAAATGAAAAAGAAGAACCAATAAACAAACAAATATGCATAATGAAGCAAAATGAATGAATTGGCCATCTCCAAAAATTAACAAAGGCTTATAAAACCAGACCACTGGGTAGATTTCTTAGGGTAGAGTTTCTTGGTGTGGTGATTTTGGAAATTGGGGAAATCCCCTAAGATGCCTGCAATGTAAATAGGGGAGGAGATTCTGCATCTTAAGTATGTATTTCTCTGTCTGGAGAAAGCTTTTATGCTTCCTCATTGGCTCTCTGGATTTTGGGTCTATGTACATTTCATAAAATATAAAATGTTCTATAAAATAATGTTATCAAATAAAAAATAGTTATAAATACAAAATTATATATTCATAAATTTTATAAAACAGAAAATTATATATTCACAAAATGATCTTATAAAATTGAAAATTATATATTCATAAAATAACCTTATAAAATGGAGAATTATATATTCATAAAATGGTCTTATAAAATAGAAAAGTATATAGTCATAAAATAATCTTATAAAATAGAAAATTATATATTTATAAAATAATTTTATAAAATGTAAAGTATTTATAAAATGTAAAATCATTTTTTATGAAATATAAATTTTATAACATGAGATAACATCAGTAAAGTGCTTTGCAAATCTTAAAGTATATTTAAATGCTAGTTATTATTATTGATGTGATCATATGATCTTTATTAGCATACTTATTAACATAGTTTATTGTGTTTAGAGTTTTCTTAATGTTGAACTGTCGTTTCCCTGGGATAAATCCACATTGGTCATGGTGAAAAAAAATTTTAAATGATATATTTCTGTAGTTTTTTTGCTACTGTCTTATTTAATATTTTTGCACACCCATTAATGATATTATAGTATAGGGTTTTTTTTCCCCTATTCTTTCTCTCTGACTAGTTTAAATATCAAGACCACAGTTGTTTCATAGGAAGAGTTTAGTAAGATGCCTCCCAGGAATACAGTGTATTTTCTATCACACCACAGGAAAGCATAGATGGCTCAGCACAACTTAGTCCTGCTCTGGAAAAGTCAAGGTCAGCTGGTGAGGGGTCAGTAGAGACTTTGTCCTACAGGGAATGTGGTCGATCAGTCAGGGCTTTGCCCCTCCAGCTCCAGGGCTCCTCTTAGTGTCAGAGATCTTGTCCGTGGACCACCACAAATAGACAAGTACTTAGCAAAGGTTTCATGATGAGGAAGATGGGGAAAGGATGGCTATTGTGGGGGGAAGGGTACTGCCTGCTCGGTCTCTAGCTGCTGGCCATATTGGACTGCCTCACCGTCAACAGCACCCATTGCCTATTGCCCTGGCACCAGCACCATCCTCTCTGGAGGGGAGAGCAAGCCTGGAATTCCCAGCTGAAGCTGCTGGGCTGAGCAGGGCAGAGGAGAGGGGAAATCCCCGAAGTCAGACAGTTTGGGCTGGTGCAGGCTGAATCACCTGCAAGTGGCCCAGGGCACGGAGCAGGCATTGAGTTGCATCATTCTGGCTTCTCTTGTCCTTTCCTCTGGGATGATTGTGTCAATCATCTTCACCACCAAAGTGCTGCAATTGCCTTGTGCAGAATGGAAAACTGACGCTCGGAGAGATTAAAGGCCTTGTCCAAAATTACACGGCACCACAGGGGCAGAACCACAGAGCCCAGATCTCCTGACTCCTTTGTCCAGGAATCAGGCCTTCCTGGGAGACTTGGTAAGACAGAGCAGAAATGGGGAGGGTGAGGCCAGGAGCAACAACGAAACAAGTCTCACTTTCCACGTGTATACATACATAAAACGGCTTGGATGGAAACCAGCTCAGAGGATTGACCACAGAACTCTGCATTTAGTAACTAACGGGGAGGAGCTGATCTCAATTTTCCTCCTCCTCTTCCTCCCCCTCCTCCTCTTCCTCCCCTTACTCCTCCTCCTCCTCCCCCCTCCTCCCCCTCCCCCTTTTCCTCCTAGGACCTGTGTCAGAGTGCTGGCTCTGCTGCTTGTTAGCTAGTTGTGTGATTTTGATCAAGTTACAGCCTCTCTGGGCCTCAGTTTCCTCATCTGTAAAATGAAAGGGTGACCTTTTTGTGTCTGTGTGTAAGGTTGGGTTGGAGCCCATCCTGTGGAACCTGCCTGGGGATGGCACCCGCTCCCCTCCCCCACCAATGCCACAGGTCCTCCCTGGGCCTCGACTTCCTCTTCTCTAAACCAAGAGGCAGGATCACATGGGACTCTTCCTGCCCCAAATCCCAGGGCTTACTCAAGGCGGATGTTAAGTATAAGGGCAGTGATGAAAGGAGGGGGGGCCTGGCCTCCTTTGTCAGCCACACAGGGAGGACCTTTGAAACAGCAGAAACAACAATAACCAAAGGATTGATCCTCTCTTGAGGAGGAGATCTTCCCAGAAGCCAGTGAGCATTAGAGATGGCCCTCCAGCTCGCTAGTGGTTCCCTGAGCAATTCCTTGAGTTGAGAGAGACAGGCAGAGACAGAGAGAGAAATAAAGAGACAGAGAGATAAAGAGAGACAGAGACAGACACAGAGAAAAAAAGAAAATGAGAAAGAGAGAGACAGTGGGGAGGGAGGGAGGGAGGAAGAGAAAGAGAGAGAGGCAGAGAGACACACAGAAACACACAGAGAGAGAGATAAAGAGAGACAGAGACAGAGAAAAAAAAGAAAATGAGAAAGAGACAGTGGGGAGGGAAGGAGAGAGGAAGAGAAAGACAGACAGAGAGAGAGGCAGAGAGACACAGAAACACACAGAGAAAAACACACAGAGAAAGAAAGAGACAGAGACAGACACAGAGAAAAAAAGAAAATGAGAAAGAGACAGTGGGAAGGGAAGGAGGGAGGAAGAGAAAGACAGACACAGAGAGAGAGGGAGAGAGGCAGAGAGATACACAGAGAGAAACACACAGAGAAAGAAAAAGAGAGACATAGAGAAACAGTCAGACACAGAGAAAGAAACTGAGGAAGAGAGAGACAGTAGGAAGGTAGGGAGGGAGAAAGACCCAGAGAGAGACAGAGAGAGAGGGAGGGAGGGAGGGAGAGAGAGAGAGAGAGAGAGACAGAGGAGAGGAGAGGAGGGGGAGAGAGAGAGAGAGAGAGAGAGAGGAGGGAGAGATATGAAGAGAGACCATTTTCCCAAGCACTTAATAACCAGCTCCTGGGTTGAGGGAGAAGACAGCCACCCCTATTGATGTTCTAAGGATAGCTGGACTGGGCCGGTCTCTATGCCGGTGAGTCAGAGCCTGGCCAGGAGCCCAGGCCCCTGGGGGTGAGGCGCAGCATGCTACGTTGAGCCTGACCTCTGTGTCATCTCTGGGGCTGGAGATTTCCCACCAAGTCTAAGACAGAGTCAGCAATACAGCCTTCCTTGGGGTGAAAGCTGCCCTGATCACCCCAGTCGCATGGGGAGTAGGGAACCCTGGTCGATACTGCGAGTATCGCCAGTCTTCTTCCAGGCCACATCAGGACTCAGGTGATAACTCAGTGATAGCCCTCGGCAGAGATTCAGCCCTTTTCTGTCGTAGGCATCATTAATTTTTGTTACCTGGGAACCCCAAGCCAGGGCAGGGATGAGGGGAGCCACTCACCCTTACCACTGCTACGTACCCTCTCCTTAGGAGTGTCTGGGTTGGGGTTTTTCTATATCAGCATCTAGGGCAGGTCTTGTTTTGTGGGTGTCGTAGACCGTTTTTGTCAGCCTGGTGATTATCTCCAAGTTACCCTGTGTATATCTCATTTGTACATAGTCGTTCCAATGTTGTCTCTTCCATCAGGCCAGCAGGGGCTAGCCCTAGTTTTTCTTGATTTTTTTTTTGTTTGTTTTTTAGGCAATTGGGGTTAAGTGACTTGCCCAGGGTCACACAGCTAGTAAGTGTCAAGTGTTTGGTCTGAGGTCACATTTGAACTCAGGTCCCGTGCTCTATCCACTGCACCACCTAGCTGCCCCTCTATCTTTAGCTTTTCTTTGCACCCCCATAGATTAGGGTCATGCCAGTCACATAGTAGGCGATTAATAAATGCTTATTGGCAGACCCATAAAGCCTCTGGACTCCTCAGAATAATGTTTTTAAATGCATAAAATACAACACAGAGGATTACAAAAGAAACCAATTATGTTGAAATGAAGATGGAATTTTTTTCTCATTCTAGTTCACAAGCCTCCTGAAATCTGTGGGTCCATGGACCCCAGGTTAATAATTCATAATCTAGTTATTTGTCCAAGAAGAAAGGGAGTGGAAGGTGGGAGGAGTTGACAGAGGAAGCATTAATGTGAGTGGTCCAGTAGAAAGAACAGGGGCTTTGTAGTAGGAGGACCTGGGTGTGAATCCTGACTCCAACATTTATTAACCATGTGATCTTGCACAAATCTCTTTAATTCTCTGGGCCTCAGTTTCCTCAGCTGTAAAATGAAGGAGTTGAACAAGGTGGCCTTGAAATCTATTTCTACAAGAAATTTACGGTCCTCTCAACTGAAGCCACCTGAAGCCGCTTCCTCCAAAGCAGAGGGCCAGCAGCCCCTCCCCCACACCCTGCATTTGTGGACTTACTTTCCACTCTGAAGGCTGGCAGCCACCCTGAGCTGGCCTGCCACGTCTTCACTGAGTCACTCGCTTTATCCAGTACTCAGTAGCCACTCCAGTATGAGGCAGACCCCACTCCCAGAGAATGTTCTCACTCCCATGCCCTAAGGCAGAAAGTCAGGAGAGGAGCACTGCGGCCCAGCTCTGGGGCCTGGCCTTAAAGAGCCTCCTTTTCAAATATGAGCACCTGGACTTTGGGGGACGGATACCAAGTGCTCCTACATGGGAGGGAGATCGTAGGACTTATCTAGGCGACGGTTTCTTAACCAAATAGATTTGGGGGAGTGGGGTACGTGAACTTAGAGCAGCTGGGTGGCACAATGGATAGAGTACCAGGCCTGGAGTCAGGAAGACTCATCTTCCTGAGTTCAAATCTGGCCTCAGACATTTACTAGCTGTGTGACCCCGGGCATGTCACTTCACCCTGTTTGCCTCAGTTTCCTCATCTGTAAAATGACCTGGAGAAGGAAATGGCAAACCACTCCAGTATGTTTGCCAAGAAAACCTCAAATGGGGTCACCGAGAGTCAGACATGACTGAACAACAAATGAACTGAATGGGGGGCAGGAATGACATCTTATTGGCTTCCTTTGCATCGTAAGTATTTTCTTTAATGCCACTCAGGCCAGATATGCTATATGATTTGTGCTCTCTGGTAAACAAATGAGTAAACCTGATCCTCAATTTTCTCCCCTGTGGGGGACCTATTATACCCCAAGCCCCATCACATGAGAGCTGAAGAAAAGAGGATTCTCTGTTAGAGGGGGGATGAAGAGGAGAGGCATCCAGGTGGCACAGTGGGTAGAGTGCCAGGCCTGGAGTCAGGAAGACTCATCTTCCTGAGTTCAAATCTGGCCTCAGATACTTACTGGCTGGTGACCTTGGGCAAGTCACTTCACCCTGTTTACCTCAGTTTTCTCATCTGCAAGATGAACTGGAGAAGGACATGGCAGACCACTCCAGTATATTTGCCAAGAAAATCCCAAATGGGGTCATGAAAAGTTGAACACAACTGAAACAACTGAACAATCAGACAGGGAATGCCTGAAAAGCAAGGGCAATGTTTCTTCTTGCCCCTATAAAACTGGGGGTTCTCTGAGGGTGGAGACCTGTCTCTTTCCATAAGGTCCCCCTTCCCTACCGTGGCTTAGCATGTCAGTTTCAGGTGTCCATGGATAGGTGAGACCAACAAACACCGGACGGCCTCATTTAGTTAGCCCACTCTATGTGACAATCAGAGTACTAGGCTCTATTTACAAATTTCCCTGCTCAGCAAACTCCTCTCCCCGAGAGAAGCAAGTGAGTCTCCCTGCCCAGCACTAGGAAAACAAGTAAGTGCTGCCTAGTAAGAGACCTGACAAGTCATCGGGAGGATGGTTGTGAGGAAGGGCCTGACAAGAAGCTGAGGAGTCCTGGGTTTGCCTTCAAAGAGTCCGCGCTGACCTCTCCACCGTGGTGTCTTTCTTGTATCAATCTTGCAAGGCCAACACTGTGCTGTGAGTCATAGGGTGGGGGGGAAGGGAGGTGAATCAGTCCCTCTCAGCTTCCTCTGTCCCAGCACTCCCTTAAACAAGCAGAACAGTCACTCAGAGCCGCGGGTCACATGCTCTGCCCTCTATTATCAGTCCTAAGGAGCTGTGGTGGGGAAGCACATACATGCTCTTTCCACATAGTTCCACAGGCATACATGTAGAAACTCACATATACACATTCCTTTGTATAAGTCTACAGTGTTGTGGAGAGTCCTGGGGTTGAAAACAAGGACCCGAGCTCTGCTATTGAACACCTGTGTGACTTTGGGCACAGCACTTAAATGTTTCTGGACCTCAGTTTCTTTATCTGTAAGATCAATTTATCAACCAACAAGCATTTATATGCTTTAAGATTTGCAAAGTATTTTACTTATAGTATCTCCTTTGATCTCCACAATAGCCCTGTGAGGTAGATGATACTATTCCCATTTTACAGATGAGGAAACTGAGGTTAGGAGAGATTAAGTGATTTGCTCAAGGCCCCATAGCTAAAGTGTCCGAGGCAGGAGTCAAAGTCACTTCTTCCTGACTCCTCCTTTGTCCGTGGGCACACACCGATCCACTCATGCATGTATACATACAGGCACCCTTTTGTCCACAAGCACACATGTGTAGTCGTGCACACATTTCTTTGCGTACAGGGACTCATGCGCAGACCCAAACACTTGTATGCATACACGTTCTTAGGCCGTTGTGAGACTCCCTTCCAGGTCCAACTTCGACAATCCCAAGATCCTTCACACACAGGCACATGTCTGTAGTTACTCACACACAAGTATGCTCACTCACTTCCTTGTAGCCAGACACATATTTGAATCACTCACACGCACACTTATAACACGAGGTTTCTCACACATGCACACAAGCAGACAAACCAGGGGAATAAAAAGCATGTGGCAAATAGGAACTGCTTTTAACTAAGCAGAACCAGATGCTTTAGGCCACTGGATAATGGTTCCCATTCCTGGGAAGTGAGTGAGGTACAGTCCTCATCTCGTCTCCCAACATCCTATTTTTCTTCTATGAACAGATTGGGCAAAGATGCTTAGGACCTAAGCGCCCCCTGCCGGTAATTAAGTTAGCAGGCTTTGTAGTCTTTGAATAAAGAGAAGCAGGATTCTTCCCCACAAGCTACACCAGGAACAAGGACCCTGAACGGTGGGTGAGTGCTTGGTCAAGGTCAGTCATTAAACCAGAACGTGAGTCCATTCTACAAGGTGCTGACTCCCAGACTCAGGCTCCTTGCAATCCAGCACGTTGCCAGCAGCCCGGATGAAGGTTGCAATGAAACATTCGGTTTCTTTCTCTTACAGAATTTTCATTCCTTAGACTTTTCTAGTTAATTGTACGATATTTGTCTGCCAATAGGCTTTTTTAAACAAATGAACTTTTAAAAATTGTCTTTTCCTTGTCCTGAACTCAACAAACACCAAATAAAATGGACATTTTTATATATACTGAGCAGAACAGGAAAAAAAAAATCTGCCTATAAAAGTGCAGATAGAGCTCTGCACTGCAATGCAACTATGCATTGCTTGCTTTCCTTTTAAAATATAGAATAAGTTCAATCTGTAGCTTTTCAAAGTTGTCCTGCTTGTCTGTGCTTTTTTCTAGCCTTCTTTCTGCTCTCTTCTTTGCACTTAAAAAAAAAGTCCCACTGACCTTTTCTTTCCTGCTCTTCTTTTTCCTTTCCTTTGCCTTCCATTCTTTTCTTTCTTTCCTTTTTTCTTTTCTTTTTCTACCCTATCCATATCCCTCCTTATCCTCCCATGCACCATATTGGGGGAAAAAAAAAGAAAAACAAAACCTTTGTGACTAATATGCATAATCGAGCAAATAAATTTCCATATTGCCAATGGACTTTTGCTGGGATTGCCGTCTTAGGAGATTTCTACCATGAATTCAAGTCTTGGTTCTGTTTTTGTTGTACTTTGGGCAGCTTACTTCCCGGATCCTGGGTCTCCGTACTAAGCTCATACCCCTCTCTACTTCTCCAGGATAGTGTGAGGCCACAGGAGATAAGAGATGTGAACATGAGAACAAAGACTTATGGGACATAGAGCTGGAAGGAACCTTAGACATCACCTAGTAATCGAATTCTGTAATTTGACAGATGAAGACGCCGGGACCCAGAGAGGAAAGGGGCTTGTGTTGCCTGCCCAGTCTGAGACTCTGGACTCCACTTTCCATTCCCTCCTCACTTCCACATTGCAGTCTCCCTTAGTCCCTTTAAAATTCAGCTCAAAAGCTACCTTTTTCAGAAAGCCTTTTTTGATCCCTTCCTGCCACTTTAAATTTCAAAAGAAAGATGGTAGAGAATTTCAATGACTTGTTATCAGTGTAAAATCCATGCTGTTTTCTCTTGATGGGAGTAGGTCATGTGGCAATTTATCTAGAGTACTGGGAGGGATTTCCAGAGATCATCTTATCTTCAGAAATCTGTTGGGGATTGGTGGTTTACTCCAATTCTACAACCAACAGAAAGAGGCAGCGTGGTATACCAGACAGGCCTGGATCTAGCCTCAAAGCCAGGAAGGCCTGGATTCTAGACCTGCCTCTGTCGCTGTGTGGCCACTATAGGTGAATCATTGAACTTCTCACTGTTCTAAACAACTCTATGGATACAAGCTACCCAGAAAGTGCTGACCTGCCCTTGAGACAGGGAACTTCCTCATCAGGATTGTGTACATCAATGAAATCCAGTCCCTATCCCATAACCAGCCCAACTGGCTTTCAGCTCAACTCTGCTTTTCCTAGCCCAGTCCCATAACACCTGTCCCTAAACTCTCCAATTTGATTTAATAAAACTTAAACATTTTGAAAAACAGGAAGATAAGAGGGGAGATAGGAAGTCTGATAGAGAAGACTTAGTTTGTGCCTTAATGGAATCCCTCTCTTACAAAGCTCTTAGCAAAGCCACCTGCTCCCCGTTTGGTTTTTCAAGCCCTTTACACCCTGACACTAGTGTACCCCCCCAGCCTTACTGCACACTTCTTTCTCTCAAGCATTCTACTTTCCAACCAAATTGGCCTAACTTGCTATTCCCCTTGGGCAACTTCCCAATTCCTATCTCTGTGCCTTTGAACACAAGGTTTCCCATGCCTCCTTCCACTTCCTTCTCACAAACACATTGTAGAATTCCTGGTTTCCTTCAAAGCTCAGATCAAGTACCACCTTCAGGAAGCTTAGACTGAGCCTCAGTCCTACTCCACCAGCCAGCCCCAGGTGCTTTGTGCCCATCCCTCTGCAAATGACTTCTTTTTTTGTTTAGGTTTTTTTTCTTTTTTTCTTTTTTTTCATGAGGCAATGGGGTTAAGTGACTTGCCCAAGGTCACACAGCTAGTAAGTGTTAAGTGTCTGAGGCCGGATTTGGACTCAGGTCCTTCTGACTCCAAGGCCAGAGCTCTATTCACTGTGCTACCTAGCTGCTCCCTGCAAATGACTTTTAATACATTTTCCATTTACATTTCTGTGCTCCTATTTATTTCATGTGTAGCTTGTTTGTACCTATTTGTTTGCATGTTGTCTCTCCCATTAGATTGTGAGCTCCTTGAGGGCAGAAACTGTCTTTTGCCTTTCTTTGTATCCTCAGTGCTTAGCACAGTGCCTAGCACACAGTAGATGCTTAATAAATGCCCGTTGGCTGATTGGCTGTTCATGTGACCTCTGCCCAAGTGGAACAGAAACTCCTTTAGGGAAAGGATTGCTTTATTTCTTTCTTTGTGTATGCAATTTCTAACAGTAGTAGGTGCTTAATGAATACTTATTGAATGAATGAATGAGAGTAAATAACACAAAGAGGGCAGCTAGGTGGCTCAGGGGATAGAGTGCTGGGCCTACAGTCAGAAAGACTCATCTTCCTGAGTGTACATCTGACCTCAGACACTTACTAGCTGTATGCTCCTGGCCAAATCACTTAACTTTGTTTGCCTCAGTTTCCTCATCTGGAAAATGAGCTGGAGAAGGAAATGGCAAAGCACTCCAGTAGCTTTACCAAGAAAACCCCAAATTGGGGCATGAAGAGGTGGACAAAATTGAAAACAACTAAACAACAACAACATACTTATAAGGCTAGCAAAGAGAGGGGTCTTCTCTGACAACAGGCAATTTTCCTGCAGGTCCCAGTCAAAGCTGATTAAGGGAGTTCCTTGGTGGATTGTATGAGCATCCTGGGAGGGTGGAAATTTGTATGGAAATCTCGATAGTCCACATCCTTCTTTCCATACCAGATTACATTTAGCACCTGCAAATTCAGGCATTTGCAGTCCATGAATTTTCCACCATAGATCTCCTCCAGTATTGGCAGCTTGTGCAAGGAGGGAGCAATTGTTAATATCCCATTCCGCTTGTCACCTCCAGCCAGCCCAGGGATTTTGTTCTTTTTCTGCTGCCTTTTCACCATGGAAGATCCTTCCACCCAGTGCCCCCCCCCCCCATTGGCTGCCTGGCAAATACTTGTTGACTGACTAGTGGGTACAAAGCCTTCCTGTGGATTGACAAAGTGGAAACAGGAAATTGTTTCCAGAGATGTAAAGTGAATAAGGTAGGTAGGTGGTGCAGTGGATAGAGCGCCAGGCCTGGAGTCAGGAAGATTCATCTTCCTTGGGTCAAATTTGACCTCAGACACTTACTAGCTGTGTGATCCTGAGCAAGTCACTTAACTCTGTTTGCCTCAGTTCTGTAAATTAGCTGTAAAAGAGGCTGGAGAAAGAAATGCCAAATCACTCTAGTATCTTTGCCAAGAAAACCCCAAATGGGGTCAGGTAGAGTTGGACATTTCTGAAAAACAACTGAACAACAGCAAAGTGAATTACATGATTGAGAAGGAGTTAAAAGCAGGGGAAAGTCTGATGTTCACCTGAGAAGTTGTGAAAATGGATTTCAGAGTTCAGAGAAAAGTTAGGCAAGATTCCAAGGTCAAAAAGTCTGCAGAGAACATCCCTGGGGCTCATGAGTAAGTGCCTGTGACGGCATTGGCCATTACAGGAAAGTACCACTAGAGGGCAACATTTCTACACAAATACATTACGGCTTTCCTCTGTATTTTTCACCTGAAGACATTTGTCCTTGAAGCCACAGTAGAAAAAAGGAACCTTTTCAGATACATTGTTAGATGGTTGCAAGGTTTCCTTAGGCCTTCAGGGGTCATCTTGTGCATTTCACTGCACCTCTAAGAAAAAACCAAAAACTAATACCCTATCACCATAAACATTTATTAGGTTCCTACTGTTTTCAGGATAATGTGCTAGGCACTCGGGATGTGATACAGTTCCTGCCTTCAGGGAGCTTCCACTCAAAAGAGAGGATAAGACAAAAAACCAAGTGATGTGCTGGAGCCAGCTTGTACAAGCTCGAGAGTTAGTTGTTACATTTTCAGTGTGAACATTTATAGCTTGGACATTGACAAACACTACCAATCAAGGGTTGCTTTATTATTCTGTTTATTGTTTAGACTTTAAAAAGTGACGGAGAAAATGCTGATAATGCAGATGAGACTCTAAAAGTGTTACATGTACATTTTTTCTCCTGAGAGTGGGTATTAAATACTTACCAGTATACCCCTGCGCAAGATACATACACAAAGAAGTATGATATAAACTAGAGTATGATAGCATGGGGAAGGGGGGAATGTTCCATAATATCAGAGTCGGAAGGGATCTTAGACAGCAAAGTATGGTCCAAGGTTCAAAAATGGCCTGATACTTGTTTTTTGTATGGTCCACCTGGGTTTAAAAACAAAAGGTTTGTTTTTTTTTTTTTAGTTTAAAACTGTAAAAAATTATTCTTATAGGATTTGGCCCATTGGCCATATTTTGCCAACCTCTGATTCTAATCCACCCTTCTCGTTTTACAGATCATGAAATTTGGACCCAGAGCAGGTGATCTATCTAAGGTCACACAGGTAAGAAACAACAGAATCAGGATTTTGACCTCAGTTCCTTTGACAACAAATATAGGCACTACATCACCATGTAGTATAAGAAATAAGGAGGGTCTGACATTTTTTTTTTTGCGAGGCAATTGGGGTTAAGTGACTGACCTAGAGTCACACAACTAGTGAGTGTTATGTGTCTGAGGCTGGATTTGAACTCAGGTCCTCCTGACTCCAGGGCTGGTGCTCTATCCACTGCACCACCTAGCTGCCTCCAGGAGGGTCTGACATTACAGAGACATGTTGGGCCCATAATAACAGCTAACATTTATACAGAGTTTTAAGGTTTGTGGAATGCTTTACAAATATTGCGTGGGAGGTAGATAGTATTTATTATCTCCATTTTACAGATGAAGAAATTGAGGCCGACAGTGGTTAAGTGGCTTGTCCAAAATCAAACTAGTGTCTGAGGCAGGATTTGAACTTGGGTCTTTCTGACTCGAAGTCTAGTACTGTATCAACTGTGCAACCCAACTGTGACCACTCCCTTTTTTATACTTAGGCAGATGGTTTGGACCAGATTCAGTCGTGGTAACCTAGAATCTAATGAGAGGGAAGAAATAGGTTGTTTGTTCTCACACTCACTGGTAACCTAGAATCTAACGAGAGGGAAGAAATAGGTTGTTTGTTCTCACACTCACTGGTTTGTTATAGCCCCACCCTGGTACCCCAGGTACAAATCACTTAAGATTTATGGCTCACCTTGAGGGTTTCCTCAGAAAGGGAAAGGAAAAAGGTTCTTAATGTATGGTATAAATTAGGCAAGGAATGAGTACTTTTTCTTTTTTTGTTCTGAATTTAAACATCCAAAAGGGAGTATTTGCATATCCATAGCAAAATGACAGTAAGAACAAAAAGGGATTCCATATGAAACTGTGAATCTCAATTTTTTGCCACTTGAAGTTTTTGGGAAACAGAAGTTTGTAGTGAATTCTACATGTTACTTTCAAAGCCATCTTGCTTGTCTGTGTTTCCTTCTGAACTCTCTTCCATTCTTTTCTGTGTATTTTAAAAAACGTTATCTGATGGTTCTCTTTTTATCATTACCATTATCATTGTTATTGTTATTATTTTATCACTATTATTATTCCCCCCAACAAACTCCTTCTTCCTCCATTAAAAACCAAGGGAAACAGAGGGAAAAAACCACTTTGTAACAAATAAGCATAGTAAATCAAAATCAATCCACACAGTGTCCATGCCCCAAAATGTATTTCTTCGTACCTTTTGTCCATCACCTTTCTGTGTAGGTCACATGCTTCATCACTGGGGCTCTGAAGACGTGGTTGCTCATTGCACTGTTTGGAGTTCTTAAATATTTCAAAGTTGTTTTCCTTTACAATATTGCTGTCCTTGTATAAATTGTTCTCTTGGTTTTGTTCACTTTACTCTGCATCAGTTCATACTCTCCGGGATTCTCTGAAATCATGTCTTTTTTCCTATGGCATAACAGTACTCCATTATGTTCCTATACTACAGTTTGTTCAGCCATTCCCCAGTTATCTAAGAGGCAATCTATGGGCCCCCTTAGATTCTAGTTCTTTTCCTTTTACCACTTTTTGTCCCCCTTCCCAACTTTAGAATCAGGAAGTTTGTTCTGTTTGTGACTATTCTCTTCCCAATGTTATCCTCCTTCTTAACACCTTTCCTCATTCTTACTTGTTTCTCTGTTGAGTTGGATATATTTCTATATCAAATTCTATATCTGTGTGTTTAATTTTACTTGATTCATTTCAAAGAAGAGGAGTAGTGTGTTGGTAAATATTTAACAAGTGGCTCTTGGGGGGGGATTTACCTGTGACAGATGTTTAAGTTTGGTCTGCAATAATAACATTTTTTCCTATCCCTTTTCTAAAATCTA
The DNA here is from genome assembly GCF_900497805.2 of Vombatus ursinus. NCBI lineage: Eukaryota > Metazoa > Chordata > Mammalia > Diprotodontia > Vombatidae > Vombatus > Vombatus ursinus. Next base: position 51,098,359 of record NW_020954576.1, read on the forward strand.
GACAATCAACAAAACAATAAAAATCAAGCCCAATTTCCAAAATGTAAATACTCATACTGAATATTTAGCAATTGGGCTCAAGAATCAATTCAAGATGGCCCCAGAATACCCTCCAATAAGAATGAGATTCATCTGATGCCTACTTCTACCACCCTTTCTTCTGTGTACATTTGTCTCCTCACAATCCTAATTCTGAGAAATAGCAAATTCTGGTCTTCAAACTATTTTATGCACTCATGTATTCCTTCTTTTATCCTTTTTCTTTCTCCTTATAGAACCCAAAGAAACAATTCATCCCCTAGAACCCGTGCTTAAAGACATTGATAAGTTAATGTAGGTGTCTCTGAAGAGACACTTGTTCGTTGTTCCTCTATTAAAATGTTTGCATTGCCTCATTATACAGCTCCTCCCAATTGCTCAAATAAATTTACCTTTCCAGGTATCTCTGGACTCTTGTGCTCATATTTCAAAGTTCCTACTCCTCTGCAGTCTTTTCATCAGAAATGCTTGAGAGTCTTCTGTTCCATTCCATTCTCTCTCTCCACTCCCCATGGGATTATTGTAAGCTTTGCAGTCTAAGTTATCCCTAGTTGTAAGCCTATATCTTTTGCTTTTTGGAATTTTAGATTTCAGGATTTCCTTTTCTTTCTGGTAGAAACTGTGTGTTCATGTGTGATATTGACTATAGTGTCTTGGTACTTGAACTGCTTCTTTCTAGATGCTTATGGTATTTTTTTCTTTTAGGTGGGAACTCTCGATTTTAGCTATGACATTCTTGGAATTTTTCCTGTTGGTTTTTCTTTTCTTCAGGAGGTGATCAGTGGATTCTTTCTATTTTTACTTTGCCCCCTGGTTCTGATAGATCTAAGCATTTTTCATTTACGATTTTTCTGAAATACAGTTTCCAAGTATTTTTCCATAATTGTCTTCAGGGAGTACATTGGTTCTTGCTTTCCAGGCCATTTGCTTTGATATCAGATATTTTCTTTTTTATCCTATATTTTCAGTCTTTTGATTCTAATACTTCTTGCTGTCTCATAGAATCAATGATTTATTTGCTCTGTCCTAGTTTTCAAGGAGCCAATTTCTTTGCTAAGGTTTATCACTTTCTCTCCTAAGTTTCTTATTTTTCTTCTAATTATTTCCTCCAGACCGTTAATTTAATTTTTTTAATCTCTTGCTTCATTTTCCCAAGACATTCATGCAGCTCCTGCAGAAAATCTTTTTTTTTTCTTTTGGTTTCTGGTTACAGTTGTTACAGTTATTAACTTCTTCTTGTGGGGGGAATCTCTAGATTTATAATAATTTTTTATACTGGTCAATGTTTTCTTTGACTTACTTTTATCTCCAGCTTTTGTTACTGAATTGGGGTTTTGTGCCAAGCTCTACTCTCTGTTGTTCTTTTGAGTGGAGTAGTCTTGTCTTGCATAGTCTTGCCTTACATGGTCTTGACCTAGGTCCCCTAGGTTCTTATGATGGCGTCCACCTCCTGGAGTTAGCCCACTCTGTATCTTGGCATTTCAGAGTGCTAGATCTTCAGGGCTTTCTTAGGGGAGAACTATTGGAGGACTCAGAGTTCCTGGACCTGGAGTGCTATCAAACCACGCTGATTGTTCTCTAAATCTTCCTGACCACCCTTGGGCTCTTTACTCTGGGTCAGTCTTCTGCTCTTAGTTTTGTTTTTGTTTTTGTTTTTAGGCAATTGGGGTTAAGTGACTTGCCCAGGGTCACACAGCTAGTACTCTGCTCTTGTTGTCATGGGACATAGAGTCTTACAGGCTACACATGTCCAGTGTCTGGTCATGTTGGGAGGCTACTCTGTACTGCCACAGGCTATGGTAAAGGGACCCCCTTTCTTGGGCTTCTGGATAATTTTTGGGGGGGCAATTCTAGAGTAAAAGAAGTCACTTACAGTAGTTCCTCATTAGATCTCTTGATTATATTTTTATCTGATGTGAATTTCAGGATTTGACTGAAGTAAGAATCTGAGATGTCTTTCTACCATTCAGGCAACTAATTGGCAAGGAGTCTTGGGATTCCTTTCTGATCTAATGCCGCCATTGTCTTGGTTAACATGGAGGTGGAAGACAGTGCAGTTTTATTGGAATTAGTGAAAACAAAGTGTATCCTTTTTAGCCTTATTCTAAGTAAAGATTTTACAATCCATGAGAATTGTGTTCCATTCCAATCCCAAACCCAAATCACAAGATTGGCCTTAGCTAACCTGCCATAGGAATACTCGGAAATAAAGTGGTTTATTTAATCGTGAAGCAGGGGAGAAAACGGAGCCTAGAAGCAGAAGCTGAAAACACAAAGGGCCTCATGAAGTACGGAGATGAGGAAATTCTGGTAAGAGGAAAGGAAGTTTACACAAGGAACCCTGTCAGGAGAGACTTCACCTTAGACAGAGAGTGTGTTATAATGGAAAGTAAGAAAACTGAGTTCGAGTTGTGTTCTCACCAGCTGAGTGACTGGAGGCAAATGATTTCATGTTTAAAGAGAAGATATTAACATTTCTAACATTTGTTAAGCACTTCCTATACACTAGGTACTGATACTAAGGGCAGAGAATACAAATACAAGCAGAAAGAAAGGCAGTTCCTGTCCTCAAGTAGCTTACATTCTAATGGAGGAAGATGACATTTAAAAGGGAGCTGAAAAGAGAGAGAATAGAGAAGTGATGATGGTGCCCAGCGCAAGGAGCATGGTATAAAACGTTCTGAGAGTCAGACATGCAATCTGGAGGGGAATGAAGACGTGGCTGGCTTGAGTATCCTTAAAATGGACGTTCTAGGAGGAACCAGGCAATCAGAGGTAGAGAGTACTCCCTATCTGAGAGATCCAGATGTGGAATGAACTTCCAGGGTGAGGAGTAGGGGTTGTTGTTGATGTCCAGTCATTTCAGTCATATTCAAGTCTTCATGACCCCAATTGGGATTTTCTTGGCAGAGATACTGGAGTTGTTTGCTACTTCGTTCTCTAGCTCATTTTACAGATGAAGAAACTGAGGCAAACGGGGTGAAATGACTTGCCCAGAGTCATACAACGAGTAGTGTCTGAGACCAGATTTGTACTCAGGAAGATGAGTCTTCCTGACTCCCGGCCCAAAGGGGAACAATACACAGTAAGCCTGGAAGGGTTGAGTCTGGAGTGAGATGGTGAAGGTCTTTTAAATGTATAGCAGAAGCATTTGCACTTTCTCCTAAAAGCCAGGGAAGTTTCTTGAGTATAAGAGTGACATGGTCAGACCGGGAGACACACCTTTGGAGTATTCTAGGGGTGCCCAGTCCCATCCTGAAGTGCCAGCAGGCCACTTCCCTCTGGGGGCTGCCTGGGATCTGGAGCCTATTGGGAGGGAGGTGTTTCCCCAACCTCCAGAGCCCCTTGGTTGCTGCAACTGGTGCCTTCACAACTCCTTTATTCTCTGCTTCCTGTTCCTCTGACTCTCTTCCAGCCTCTCCAAGGCACTTTTGCTTTCATGGATCTCTTCTCACCCCAGTATCACACCCAGCCCCCTCCCAACATCCTTCCTTAGGACTCTAGGTGGGACGATTGTATCAAGGAAAAATCAACTAGAATCAGGCCCTCCATTCCCTCATCCTTTGGCTCTCTGGTCACTTTGTTTTCCATGGCTCAACCTCGAGTCTGTGGCCCTAACTTAGATTGGTATGGGCCGGGAAAGCCAAAAAGTTAAAATTTTTAAAAAATATACCACTGGTCCCCAATCTTTAATAGTAACTATCATCATCATAGTTAGCTTTATTCAGCACTTTTAAGGTTTGCAAAGCACTTTGCAACCATTATCTCATTTTATCCTCACAACAACCCTGAGAGGTAGGTGCTCTATTTTACGGATGGGGAAACTGAGGCAGGCAGCAGGTAAGTGACTTGCCCAAGAGTCACAGAGCTAGTAAATGTCTGAGGGTAGATTTGAATTCTGGTCTTTTGACTCTGAGTTCAGAGCTCTAGCACTGTTCCACCTAACTGCCTTAAACTCCCTTGCCAGTATTTCATGGCGAGCAGGTTCCAGATGGAAAGATGCTTTTTTAGTCAAAAAGATCAGACTGAGTTCTGTATTTTAAGGCAAGGGTAAAGAAAGGAGTTGGATAAAAAGAAACCCTTAGCAAAATCTGTATTTTTAAAAGTCATTTAGTTGTTATTTTTCAAACCAAATTTAGTTGCTTTTTTCAGGTTTTTTTTTCATGAGTAAAAGTAATGTACTTTATGTGTATTCGATAAAAGCTCACTTTAAATTTTTTTCCTGGCTGCACACCCTAATGAAAGGTGCTGTTTACATCTAGGGTCAAGACCTATGTTTTAGGAGTACAGATTTCGCAACTGTGTCAAGGATGGACTGGAGAGAGGAGAGAGGCCAGAGGCAGGAAAACCAGTTAGGAGTTTATTCCAGCAGTCCTGGTTAGAGATGATGAAGGCTGGAATTCTGTGAGGAGAAGACAGGTTTGAGAGAAGCTGGATAGGTAAAATTGCCAAGATGCAACTGACTGGATAAGGGAGGGAAGAATTGAGGGTAACTCTGAGGTGCCACTTAACAGAAATATGGAAGTTGGGAAAAGAGAAGAATTTGAGGGGAAAGATAATATAATAACAAATTGTTGTAAAAAAAATTTTATTATTCTATAGGGGATACATGGGAGAGAGATTAGACTTGTCATAGTTGGCAGCAGAGGACTAATATCAGTAGCAATGGGTGAAAGTTGTGGCTGCCCAGTCAAAGCTGGGCAGCTGGATGGCTCAGTGGATAGAGTGCCTGGCCTGGAGTTAGAAAGATTCATCTTCCTGAATTCAAATCTGGCCTTGGACATTTACCAGCTGAGTGGCTCTGACAGGTCACTTAACCCTGTTTGCCTCAGTTTCCTCACCTGTAAAATGAGCTGGAGAAGGAAATGGCAAGCTACTCCAGTATCTTTGCCAAGAAAACCCCAAATGGGGTCATGAAAAGTCAGACATGACTGAAAAATGACTCAATAAAGGGAAAGCTACATAACACTTAATGGTGTTAGAAGTGGCAAGGCAGCAAACATTAAGTGCTTACTACATGCCCAGCAGGGTGCCATGGGCCATGAGAATCGACTGCAGAAGTGATGAGATCCCTGTCACTGGAGGTCTTCCAAAGAAGGGTGGGTAACCATTTTTTGGAGATGTTGTAATGAGGACTCCTGCTTCAGACAGCTGTGGGGATGCTGTCACCACTGAAGTCCCTTCCAACTCCTGATTAAATGATTCTTTTATTCTTATTTCTGTTGAAGATATTTCAGGCTCCTGATCTCTTGATGAGAACTACTGGCCTCTTGATAAGGACTATGATAAAGTCTTCCTGAAAGATTTGTTTTTTACCCTCTGTAATAGTCCCCAACAGGGAAATTCCCTTAGTCATAACACCTGGAGTAGGACTGGGAATCTTTCTTCAGTATACCCACCTCATTCGTCCAGGGAGCCAGGAGTGGGCTTGAGTCTAGGGAAGAAGGGAACCATAGTCAGAGAGTTCAAGGAACTCAGCCTAGGTCACGTGACCAGGGCAAAGTGGGATCAAACCTTCCCTCTGATTTGTTTTCTCCCCCTCATGCACATTCACCTATTTGGGCTTCTTGGGAACTCAGTGGGTTCACAGACTCTCTTCCATCAGTCTCCATCTCTTCATTCACAGGCTACCACACTAGTTTAGGTCCTTCTCGTTTCTCGCTTCTTGATTGGATGATTGCCTCCTAATGGATCTTCCTGGTTCCATTTTCTTCTCTCTCCAATGCATGCTTCACATAACTGCCAAATCAAGCTTCTTAAAGCACTGGCCAGGCCATGTCATGCGCCTGATCAAGAAACTTAAGCAAATCTCTATTTTCTCTAAGATAAAACCCAAACTCCTCTGGTCTACATCAAGTTGTTCAGTAGTTTTTCTGTCATGTCCAACTCTTCATGACCCCATTTGGGATTTTCTTGGCAAAGATACTAGAGTGGTATGACATTTTCTTCTCCAACTCATTTTACAGACAAGGAACCTGAAGCAAACAGGGTTAAGTGACTTGCCCAGGGTCAAGTCTGAGGCTGGATTTGAACTCATGAAGGTAGTATTCCCTATCTGAGAAATCTAGATGTGGAGTGGACTTCCAGGGTGAGGAGCACACAAAGGGATTATTGTTGATGTTCAGTTGTTTTTCAGTTGTGTCCAACTATTCATGACCCCATTTGGGGTTTTCTTGGCCTTTGCCAAGAAGTGGTTTGCTATTTGCTTCTCCAGCTCATTTTATAGATGAGGAAACTGAGGCAGATAGAGGTTAAGTGACTTGGTCAGGGTCACACAACTAGTAAGTGTCCAAGGCTGAATTTGAATTTAGGAAGGTAAATCTTCCTGGCTCCAGACCCATTACTCTATCCACTGCTTCACGCAGCTGCCCTTTACATTTAGATCTTCTCACAATTTGATGACGATCTATTTTTACAAATCAATGTGTAAGTGACATTTCAGTCAAACTCTATAACCTCAAAATGTCAAGAGAAATTGAGAAAGCTCCCCCGCATTTTGGGTCAGTCAAGTGATGAATCTTGTGGGAAGATATGGAGAGGAGGCAGAGAGGATTAGCAGGCATGGGGTGATACATTCTGCGTCACTGGAGGGAACACTTACCTTGGGAATATCACACATTCATTTCAGTATTTGAGACTATTTCACATTTACTTATCTGGACACATGTCTCTGTGTTCCTTAACACAGTGCCTGCCTTAATAAATACTTGTTGAATTCAATTGAATCCGAACATTTGGGTTCCTATAGAAACTGCTATTTTGAGAAGCCAGAGACAAGTTTCATAAGGATGGCTGGTCATGGGTGGAAAGGGAAATTATGAGGAAGTGTGGGTGGGGACATTTGCTCCTGCCAGCCATAGAGAACTTTTGCAATGGAATTGTTTTTGAAAACTGCTTGCCCCATGACTGGATGAGGAACTCATAGAAATAGATTAAATATCATGAAAACCAATTTCTCAAGGCTCGTACTGATGGGGGTGGGGGAGAGCAATGTCTTGAGGCAGGAAGGGGGAGACAGAATGTGTGTGGTGGGATGAATAGCATGCTTAGAGTCAGGAAGACCTGAATTCAAATGCAGTCTCAGCTATCTCTCACTATGTGAACATAGCCCCTTAATCTCCCTTAGCCTTAATTTCCTTGCCTGGAAATGGAGCTACTAAAATCTACTTCAGTGGGTTGCTGTAGAACTCTGATGAGAACATGTATGTTCAACAAGCCTGAATGCACCAGAACTCCTCTGCAAATAAAAACAAAAACAATCATAGTGATAGCTAGCATTTATGTAGTGCTTTAAAGTTTGCCAAACATTTTGCAAATATTATCTCATTTTATTCTTACAATAACCCTGTAAGGTAAGTTTTATCATTATCCCCAGTCTACGTATGAGGAAGCCCAGGCAGACAGGGCTTTAGTGACTTGTCCAAGGTCACACAGCTAGTAAGTAGCTGAGTCCAGATTTGAACTCAAGTTTTCCTGCCTCCAGGTCCAGCTTTCTATCCATTGTTCTATCTACCTTCCCAGAAACTTCTGGAGACTTCAAGGGCATGATGACTCATTGCCTGGGTCTTTTAGGATGCTTTTTTTCCTAGTTGCTTCCATTTGTGTGATGGCCTGGCACAGAAAGAACCGCATGTTTTAATAGGATGTGATAAAATTTGAGTGGCCCATGCCAGTGGCAAGAGGTGAGGTGTAACATCTGTTAAGAGATAGCTTTAGGCTGGTTGCCTCTTGGCTTCAATTTTCCAAATGACTCCAGTGAGGCCTGGGGAAAGACCTTCCCTGGTATCTTGGTGACCGTGTAAGGGAACCACAACTAGGCAGGCGTGTACCTGGGCCCCCGGCAGCCTCTGCTTCCTTTGTCTGTTTTTTCCTACTCTCAGTCCTGAGGCCCTTTGGAGTTCCAAAGGTCTGAAGCTGAATGGCAGCAGGGGAAGGGTCCCCAGAGACCCCTTGAGCACTGTTGGGGAGGATGGCCATCCAGAAGGAGAGGACCAGGCCAAACTGGGCCCTGTAAAAGGTTGTCCCAGCAGCGTATATCACCAAAATCAAATGTAAAATGCCTGATTAAGCCTTGAAAAACTGTTGGATGTTCTGATGGGGTTTAAATATTAGCCTCCTAGAAGACTATAGTAATGGCTATAAGGTAAGTTACTGAATCCCATTAATGTGCCATGTGAGGTGTTAGAGCTGAGCATTTCTTTTTGTGTGCAGGAATAAAATATCTGCCCTATACCTGATTTATAGTGTGCCCTGAGTACCTCTTTTTACGTCCTCTGTTTTGGGGAACCTCTCAATTGTAATCTATAATCTTATTATTATTCAGTTGTGTCCAACTCTTCGTGACCCCATTTGGGGTTTTCTTGGCAGAGATGCTGGAGTGGTTTGCTATTTCCTTCTCTAGCTCATTTTCTAGATCAGGAAACTGAGGCAAACAGGGTTAGGTGACTTGGCCTGGATCATACAGCTAGTAAGTGTCTGAGGTCAGATTTGAACTCAGGAACAGGAGTCTTCCTGACTCCAGTCCCAGCTCTATCTATTTTAGTGCCATCTGGCTATCCCAGCTATAATATAATTAACTATCATCAAAAACCTCCTGGGACCCTAGCATGGAGACACTTAGCAAAACAATGAGTGTGAGAAAAGGGAACTCATTCTAATTAAAGATGAGCTTCCTTTAGGAGTAAAGCCGGTCCACGCAGTCTGCCTGGGACAGGAAAGAAGTTCAGTGTCTGAGGCCTGGGCCCAGTAGAAATTACTCCAGGCTAGATGTGAAAGATGATGATCAAGATCCATTCTAATCATTTCAAGAGCCTTTCCAGGGTAATATGAAAAGACTTCTCAGAAGTGACCCTGAAGTGCAAATGGAAAGGCAGGGAGGAGAGGGGTAGGGAGAGTTATTTTGGTGATTTCAAAAGCCTTGGGGAATTTCCAGTCAGTTCACTCCAGAGACACTCAAAACCCTGTGAAGTTCATGGCCCTTTCCTTAAGAGTCATTCCAGCAATTCTTCCATCCGTGTGAGTGTGTGTGTGTGTGTGTGTGTGTGTGTGCCCTTACCACCACCACTACCCTTACCACCACGAGAGCGTGGCCTGTCTTGTATCTGTGTATCCCTAGCCTAACATTGTGTCTCACCCATAGTAAGTGCTTACTCAATGTTCAATGAGTCAAATACCCTCTGAATTACCTACCAGTGCCTTATTAAACTTAATAATGTCCAAGGGCCTGACCACGTACTAGGGCATAGGGATTAGGTCTATGCACTAGGACTATGCTAGGCGCTGGGGACACAGACAAAAACTAATTAATTTCTGCCCTCATAGAGTTTACAGCCTCCTGGGTGTAAGGTGGTGTTGGAATCCTTTTGTCGTTCAGTTGTTTCAGTTGTGTCTATGTCTTCATGACCCCATTTGGTGTTTTCTGGGCAAAGATACTGGAGTGGTTTGCCATTTCCTTCTCCAGCTCATTTGACAGATGAAGAAACTGAGGCAAACAGGGTGAAGTGACTTGTTCGGGGTCACACAGCATCTGAGGTTGGATTTGAATTCAGGTCTTCCTGACTCCAGGCCTGGCGTTCTATCCATTGCGCCACCTTGCTGAAGATTAAAGGAGTTTCACAGAAGAACCAGATGGGTCAGTAAACGATAAATGCAATGGGTACTTTTATTTGACATATTTAAGGGAAGACTGAGTGACTTAATTAGAGATGATGTGCTCAAGGGTATACCAAGGAGAGGCAGAAACAACTAAGACTGAATTCATCCTGTAAACAAACCATGGTGCCTCTGCTACATTTAGTGTAGCCCAGCCTCCCACGCTTGGGCTGGGACCAACAAGGCAGGAGAAATATAGACCTAGGGGATCACCAGAGAGACTCAGGCACATTGGTGTTCAGGCCATGGAGAGGAGGGGGTGGGGAGGTGCTGGACCCAGGACTTAGCGTCCCACTACACCAAGCTCTGGACAGTTCAATGGGTGGAATTTTGGGGCACCTTAATGTGTTTTTTTAAGGAGGGCTGGAGTCCAACTCCGACAGGTCTGATGGGTTGGTGCTTTGTAGATGCTTTTTGGCAGATTGATCGATTGATTCCTCACTGCTGATCTTACAGGCAGCTAGCATGCTAATTAGCTCGAAAACAGCAAACTTCTAGCCTTGAAGAATGCAGGCATAGAAGATTCCAGATATGGGGCATTCTAGAGAAGGAAGAAGGCAGAAGGCTTCGGAACCCCAGGCTGGAGGAAAGGGCCTGCATAGCCATTAACGGCTTGTGGGATAAAGAAGGACTAGGACAAAAAGCTGCAACAGATGGGGGTAAACAGGCAAATTTGAGTAAATATGTTATTTGAGTAGGGAGAGAGTATTAAAAACTGGGAAGATGAGGGAAGGCTTCACAGAGGAGGTGGCATATGAACCAAAGCTTAAAAAAAAAAATGAGGATTCTGAGGGACCAAGGAGGGAAAAGAATGTGTTTTAGTCATGGCTTGTAGAAAGGTGTGGTGGTGAGAGATGGAATTTTCAAGACTAGCTAGTCGTCCCTTTTGAATGGAATGAGGGAGTTGTAGCATCATGGATTTCAAGCTGGATGACCTTTGAGGTCACCCACTACAAAGGCTTCATTTGCTGTTGAGGAAACTGAGGTCCAGAAAGATGTTAAATGGCTCACAGGGTCACATAAATAGTAAGTGACAGAACTAGGGTACAAACCGATATCTTCTGACTTGAAATACAGAATTTTTAGCACACGAAGGTGAACAAGGTAAAATGAGAGGAAAAATAGTGGAAGCCAGATTGTGGAAACTCTTTTTTTCCACCAATACATAAAATATTTTTATTTGCAAATTAAATAATAGGGAAAGTGCTATGTGGGAACTCTCAAATGTGGTACGTGTATTTTATCCTAGAAGTAACAGAGACGCTGAAGTTTCTTGAGCAGGGTAATAACATGGTCAGCCCCCTGCTATAAGAAGATTATGTTGGCAGCTGTGTGAAGGACAGACTGGAGAGACGGCAGATTAGAAGGAAAAAGATAAATGAGGAGTTTATTGTGAGAGTCTGTGTGAGTTGGGAGGGAGTCTGGAACTAGGTTGGTGGTTGGGTGAGTAGAGCAAGGGGACAGGAGCAATATAATGTTGTAGAAGGAGACAGGAAAGGGCAAGGGAGAGAGATAATTGGGGGCATCAAAAGAGGTGGAGGGAGAACCGACAAGACTAGGCCATTGGTTGGATAATGGGGAATTAGGAAGAGATTAGAGGCCATGCCAGGTTCAGCCTTCCCAGTGAGCTCTGAGGCAAGTTGGGCCCTACTTTAATGGTGGCTGCTTGGAACTGTGACCTGTGAGAGAAGCGCCTCAAAGATTCCTGCTATCCAGGAACCATGAGGAAAGCTAGAAAGTTTAGTTAAGACATCATCTCTTCCCTCAAGAAACTTACAAGTCTAGGTGGGATGGAGGGGAGTGGACAAGAGATAACATACAAAGAACCCTAATATACTAGTTCATTATTTGAATGCATAGCTGGTTTTATTGTTATGCAAAGCATACCCATCCACGGTACATACAGTACAAAATTTTACACAATAAATTCGTTAGAGAATTGCAGAATGAAGTGCTGAGTGGGGGATGGGAATTACAAGTGGGGATGACTTCCTGTGGCTAGAGAGGGATTCATATGAGAAAGATCCAGGGGGTTTTAGTGCACTGCAAGGTCAAGATGAACCAGCAATATAATGCGGAAGCCATGTTATCTTAGTCTACGTCAGCAGGAGCATAGTGATCTTGACTTCTCAGTCATTTTCAAACTATGCCATCTGGATTCTGGACATATTCTTCATTCCCCTTCTGTTGGAACTTGGACTCTGCCCTTGGGACACTGGCATCTCACCGGTGAGCTTTCCCCTCATTTTGTCCACAACACTTCTTAGTCATTCCCAAATCATGTTACCACACCTGTGCCCTGTCCTTTTACTAGCTCTCCTTGAGAGGCAGCTAGGTGTCCCAGTGGATAGAGCATAGGGCCTGAAGTCAGGAAGCTTTGTGTTCAAATCTGACCTCACACATACCAGCTGTGTGACCTCTGCTGCCTCAAGTTCCTCATCTGTAAAATGGGGATAACAAGAGCATCTGCCTCCCAGGGTTGTAGTGAGGATCAAATGAGAAAATATTTGTAAAGTACCTGGCACATAGTAGGTGCCATATAAATGCTAGCTATGATGATGATGTTATCATCCACTTTTGTTGTTGTTCGGTCATTTTTTAAGTCATGTCTTACTCTTTGCGACCCCATTTGGGGTTTTCTTGCTAGAGATACTGGACTGGCTTGCAATTTCCTTCTCCAGCTCTTTTTTTCGTTTTTGCTTTTTGGTGAGGCAATCAGGGTTAAGTGACTTGCCCGGGGTCATACAGCTAGTAAGTGTCAAGTGTCTGAGGCCGGATTTGAACTCAGGTCCTCCTGACTCTAAGGCCAGATCTCTATCCACTGTGCCTCCTAGCTGCCCCTTCTCCAGCTCATTTTACAGATGAGGAAGCTGAAGCAAATGGGATTAAGAGACTTGCCCAGGATCACACAGCTAGTAAGTGTCTGAGACCAAATTTGAACTCATGGAAATGACTCTTTCTGACTCCAGAGCCAGTACGCTATCCAATGCGCCACCTAGCGGTAAGTCTGTTTGAGGGCAGGAGTTGTTTTGCTTCTTTGTATTACTAGCACTTAGCTCAGTTCCTGGCACATAGTAAACAATTTCATTCATTCATTCAAACAATGAGATAAGAGTCTAGCTTTACACTGCCCTATTCAGACAATATTTGAAATATTGTATTCGATCCCAGATATCACATTTAAAGAAAGATGTTGAAATACTGGAGCAGATTTAAGAGAGGGGAAACCAGAATTGTGAGAACACTGGAGGCCATGTAGTATGAGGATTGGAGGTGTGGAGGCTGGAGAAAAGACCGAGAGGGGATATGATGGCAATTTTCAAGTATTTGTGGGCATGCCATGTAGAAAGGCTAGATTCTTTTGCTTGACCTCCATGGGACAGAATTGGGATCAATTAGTTCAATTCTAAGTATTAGAAATGTCCAGCAGTGGAATGGACTACCCTGGGAAATACTAATTTCTCTATCATTAACAATACATAAGCAGAGGCCGATTGTTTCTAAGAGATGTAGAAAGGGTTCTTTCTCAGAAACTCATTGGTAGGTCAACTTTGAGATTCTTTCCAAATCTAGGACTACATGCCAAGGAGAATGAGAAGGAAAAATAAGGTAGAGAGTTAGGGACAAAGTTTTGAGAATAGAGTGCCAAAGTTTAAGGGAGGAGGGGGTATTTGGAAGAAGGGTGAGATCAACAGTGTTAAATGCTGCAAAGATGTTGGGGAAATATAGACCAGGAAAACAGCCATTGCATTTGGCAGGTAGGTAGTTATTGGTGATCTTTGAGAAAGTAGTTTTGAGAAAGTAGTTTCAAGAGAGGTGTGGAGGAATAAGCCAAGTTACAAGAGTCTTAGGAGAGGTTTGGATGATGAGGAAATGGTTAGAGACCAGGTTCCTTTCTCCCCTCTCTCCCCTGAAGTTTGGTAGGAAAGGGATGAACTGATATAGAGATCAGATAGAATTAAGAAAAGTTTTTGAAAAAAATTGTGTAGGAGAGAGAGAGAAAGAAAGAAAGAAAAGAAGATTGCTGAAACAAGGTCCTAGAGAAGGCAGGAGGAAATAGGGTCAGGAGTATAGGTAGAGGGGTGAGGAGTGGGGATACCACTTCTTCCGTGACAGAAGGGAAGGAGGAAGTAAGGAGAAGAGCAGAAACAAATTCAGACATGGAGGGGATTTGAAAAAGCTCTCATCTAGTGGTCCCAGGCATCTTTGTGAACTAGAAAACCGAGGTTATCTGCTTTAAGTAGAAGATTGTTAATACTGAAAATACTAAAAAGCTCGTAGAAGTTACTATGCAAAAAAAATATTTCTTTATTCCATTGGAGGAGGGAAAACTAGACATGCATTCCAGGGTCTAGTCCAGGACTGAGGAGACCTAAGACAGTGAGGCTAAGCCTTGGTACATATAGTTGTGGCGAGACAAAGAATCAAGCAGTAAAATGTAAAGAATCAAGCAGCAATGAGGTATAACAGCAACAATGTGGCAAATTTACCTAGCGACAAAAAGTCTGTTCATAGCAGGGCTTCATGACCAGAATGTGATTCTGCAGGTGCTTGCCCAAGCTCAAGGATCATGTGAGGCTGGTTTGAGCCAATTCTGTGATTTAGCTGCAGCAGAATTCATCCAGAGGGTGAGAGCAAAGGATTGTTGTTAAACCAAGTTCAGAGCATAGCTTGCTTACTGGGTCTTAGCCTAGGAAAACAAGCTGTCTCCTGATAATAAGAAAAGAGAGGAGCAAAAAGAGGTGTGGTCTTGGGGTGGGGACCCTGACAGGATGGAAGGTGTGCAGTTGAGGAGAGAAAAACAGCTCCTACAGTGAATTGACTACAGAGTTGTCAGATGAATGACCCAGAAGTATTGTCAGAAAGCAGTAAGAACCTAGCTAAGATTACACACCATAAATTTTAAGTAGATAAAAAAAAACTTGATTTTGTGATTTTTCTCCAGAAATTCCCAGTAGCCTAGGAATATAATTGGAAAAAACCTACAGAAATCTTCAATCTACTGGAGGTTAATAAATGATCAGTCAATCAACAAACATTTATTAAGTGCCTAATTAATTAAGTACCAGGCACTGTGCTAGGCACTAGGGATAAGGTTGAACATTTGTAGGCTGAGAACAGCAGAAGACTGAGGGGGCAAGAGGTCCCAAGGTATCATCGAGTGAATCATTAAGATGGCTGGGTAGGAGTTGGATGTTTTATTTAGAAGTAAATGAAGCTATAGTCAGGAAGATGTACTGGAAGAAGAGGGTTGGGTCAAGAAACCAAAGGTCACAATAAGAGTGAAGGGCAGAGTTTGTGTGATCAAGAGATTGGGAGAAGTCAGGGAGTCCCCAGTTACCAGCTCAGGTAGTGTTTTCCAAAAGGATCACAATGTTTCTGCTTGGATGACCCAAGCTTTCTTTTCCTCCTTGGTACTCAGGAAAAACTTATCCCATCTCTGATAGGAAAACAAGCTGTCTCCTAACAATAAGAAAGGAGAGGAGCAAAAAGACAAGTGGTCTTGGGGTGGGGGGGCCCTGACAGGATGGAAGGTGCGCAATTGAGGGCTTTTATGGAGAGGAAAACAGCCTCTAGAAGTGAATTGACTAGGGAGTTGTCAGGCAAACCAAAACCATAAGTCTCCTGGTACCCAATGGAATCTTCCTTCTCCTATGCCACGGGCATCTTCTATAGAATAAGCCATTTTGGTATACAGGCTAGATGCCCCACCATAGGCTAACTTAAGGCAAAATTATGATAGAGATTAAATTTATCTTCATTTTTCCCTTCATTTTCCACCATCATGACAGATGTCCCAAGCATGCCTTCTCCAATTAGCAGCTCCTTCTTTTAACTCTCCCTTTTCTTATCCAGATGGATAAAAATCCATCTGTCCTATGTCCTAGTGCCACAGGCAATACTAACTGGAGAGAGACTGGGTGTTTGGTGATAGGCAGTAGACCTATTATTTCGCCGGGATTGGGAACTCCCTCTACTAATACCTATACCATTCATTTCACCCCAGAGAACTGAGCTCTGATCTTCCCTTTATCATTAGTTCACTGTGTGACTTGGGGCAAACCAGTTCTTTTTCTAGGCTTCAGTATTCTCATCTGTATATCGTAGTAGGTAATTTCTTCCATTCCTTCCAGCCTTAGCATTTTGAATCTTTGAGACAGTACATAATAAACTCAACCAGGTCAATATGAGAGTCAGCTAGGTGCTGCAGTGAGTAGAGGGCTGGACCCGAGTCCCAAAGATCTGAGTTCAAATTCTGCCTCAGAGACTCACCACGTGTGCCTAAGCAATTTGCAACTTGCCTGTCTCAGTTTACTCATCTGTGAAATAGAGTTAACAATAGTACGTACCTCCCAGGGTTGTTGTGAGATTTAAATGAGTTGTTAGTTGTAAAGTGCTTTGCAGTGTTCTAAGGCAGCTTCCTTGGCACCCCTTTGAAGTTCACAGATGTCTGGGATTCTGTAGTTGGAGGCTTGGATGGGGGAAGGAAGGAGGGACCACCGAAAGCTCCCTGCTGCCCTGACTGATCTGTTCAACTTATGTAAGTCAAGGGAAGAATATTTGCCTAGCTTTCAAGAGGTTACCTTCCTACGGCCCATTCTCCTTTAGCCCCCTTGACCTCCACTCCCCTTATTGCTGCATTCTGTCCCCCAAGTACACATACTCCTTGAAGCTTGGAACATTTAAAGAGTCTATGACTCTCTCCTGGAAGCCTGAGTGCAGGGTCCTTCTAAGGAAAGTGCCTAGTGACAGCAAAGAAACAGGGGCTGCCCCCTTATTAGAAGGGAGGGGGATATCATAAGTATCCAAATGTTATGTTTCTATGACAACCAGCTGGGCAGAATTTACAGACACTGGACCCTGGCAACTCAAGGGTGGGGAGGGGTGATATAGAAGGGAGAGAGTACAGCCTCAATTGACATGCCTCTAATAGAGCTAGTCTGGCATAAGGAGAGAGTCGGGGGGGAAAAGTTTTTCATTTGGAGTAGTCCATGAAGATGCCCCCTTACCCACATGCCACGGGGGCGGAGTTGGAGAGGTTAAAATGATTGATATTGATAAGTCCCTTTGAGTACTGCAAAGCACTTTACAAACATTATCTCATTTCATCCTCAAAATGACCATGTGAGGCTAGAACAATTGTCACATCCATTTTGCAAATAAGAAAAACAGAGGGATTGGAGAGCTCACTTATGATCACACAGTTAGTAAGGAGATGGCATGTAAATGTAGAATGTACCTAACTCTGAGTTAATTTCACCCTATTTTGCTTAGGGTCAGTTTGCATGAAAATGCTGCCTTCCAAAATGTCACTCTAACACCAAGGTCCTTACTCGGGGGTCTGTGATCTTGATTTTTAAAACATATTTAGACAACTCTATTTGAAAAGAAATAGTTTCTTTTAGAAAACTCTGTGTTTTATTTTATGTATTTTTTTAGGCAGTTGGAGTTAAGTGACTTGCCCAGGGTCACACAGTTAGTAAGTGTCAAGTGTTTGGTCTGAGGCTGGATTTGAACTCAGGTCCTACTGACTTCAGGGCCCGTGCTCTATCCACTATGCCACCTAGCTGCCCCCTATTTTATGTGTTTTGCAGCATGATTCTGAAAAAGTGCCCCATAGCTTTCATCAGAGTGCCAAGGGGGTCTGTGATACTCATAAAAAAGTTTAAAACCCTTGTTCTAGCAAATTCCAACCAGACCCTCTAGCTTCTGTTGCCTGTAAGAGAAAGTACCTCTTGGCTTGCCAATAGGCACCAAGGCTCCTTTCACAGAGTCTCAAACTTATAAAATTTTAGGACTGCAAGGAACCCTTGAAATCACCCAGACCACCCTCTTCCTTTACTTTTCCAGAGAAGGAAATTGAGGACCAAAGAAATGAAATGACTTCCCCTAGGAACTGATTTGGGACAAGAATTCGTGTTTTCTAACATCCAGCCCAATTTTCTTTCCACATATGTTACCTGTTACTTGAGCCAAGAGAACACACACACACACACACACACACACACACACAGACGCACACAGACACATACAATGGACTCACTCTTACTTAGCAGAATGTTTAGAAACTATTCTTCTCTTACCATCCCTCCCTCCCCACACATATTCCATTTGGCAATACCAACCGCACCTGGCATTAGTCTGTGGCCCAGCCTTTGATGGTTCTGGAGAAGTGGAGATTGCCAAAGGCCATTGTGTCAAAGCTTTGCCCAATCACTGCCATTTCACTCCTGGCCCCCTCCAACTTTTCATCTCACTGCTGGTCTTTCTGATTTCAACATACCAGGGCCAGGGAGATATAGACACCAATAAAAGGGAACAGGACTTGACAGAAGGATAGAAATCATCAGCAGAGAGGGGCTTGACCTGGTCTTGAGCTGCCAACATGGGACGAGCAGCGATCTGGATAGGTGAGTCAGTATGGAGGTGAACAGGAAGGTTAAGGGATTGGAGCGGGTAACACCAACCTGAGAAAGAGTAGAGGAGATTGTGACTGCTAATTAAGGGGCTGCTCGCAACCCTTTATGCCTGGTTGTTGTTCCTGCTGGGAGAAAAAACCATCATGGTGCAAAGCAATGAGCCCTGGATTTGGATCCAGAGGACAGCTCTGGGTTCAAGTGTTTCTTCTGTCACTCACTGTCCATGTGATCTTGAGTGAGTGACAATCCCTTAGAGATCAATCAATCCCTCATTTTATAGATGGGGAAACTTGGAGAGTCGATGCTTAGGGTCACACAGGTGATAAGTGGCGCAGCTGTTTAAACCCAAATCTGACACCAAGTCTGGAGGTCTTTCCATCAGGCTGTACCATGTCATGCAACTCCTCATTGATGATCTAATATACTTCTCTCTCTCTCTCTCTCTCTCTCTCTCTCTCTCTCTCTCTCTCTCT
>NW_020954576.1:51116951-51144852 GCF_900497805.2 Vombatus ursinus
CTCTCTCTCTCTCTCTCTCTCTCTCTCTCTCTCTCTCTCTCTCTCTGTGTCTGTCTGTCTGTCTCCGTCTCTATCTCCCTGCCTGTCTCTGTATTTCTCTGTCTCTCTCTCTCTCTGTCTCTGTCTCACTCTCTCTGTTTCTCTCTCTGTCTCTAGCTCACTCTCTCTCGCCCCTCCCCTTCTCTTACTCATTTTCTCTCTCTCTTATATTGTTTTAGGTTTGATTCTTCTGCTGTTTCTTCAATGCAGTAAGTAGACAATTTTGCTAGACCAAACACTTGATTTCTGTCACCCCTTTCCCTGAGATCTCTAAGCACCACATCAACAATACAAACGAAAGATCAAAGACAATTCTTTAAATGGATTTCTACAGAGACTTCTCTCCAAAGAGCTCGGTCCCCTTTGTTTGCCTTTGTGATCTTATTCAATTTCCCAACTGCCCTGGGAGAGAAATAAAGGATGATCCCGTATTATGCAGGGGAGGACAGAGGCAAAGAGAGGCTGAATAAGTAATCCAAGTTCTGACAGCACATCTGTTCCAGATGACACTGTTTATTCACCCAGAAGAGGGAAGGAAATGGACTTAGTAGTCAGCTCAGAGGCAGAGTTAGAAGGCGACACGAGTGTCTCACTGAGCCCTGAGTTCCAGTTAAGGCTCGTTTTACAATTCCTGCTGATGGCTTTGACATTTCATTTCTCCTGCTCCAATTCCCTCTCTCCCTACTCTTATCGTTGTTAAGTCATTTTTCAATGAACTCATTTGGGGTTTTCTTGACAAAGATACTGGAGCAGTCTGTTGTTTCCTTTTCCAGCTCATTTTCCAGATAAGGCAACTGAGGCAAACAGGGTTAAGTGACTTGCCCAGAGTCACACAGCTAGTAAGTGTCTGAGGCCAGATTTGAATTGAGAAAAACTGATTCCAAACCCAGTGCTCTATGCACCATGGTGCCACCTAGCAGCCCTGTCCCTAGTCTTAGAGAACTGCAAATTCTCCACCTTGGCTAAAAGATTGTCACCTCTTGGGGCAAGGCCAGGAGGACAGATGAGCCTCTAATAAGTAATGGAGGGATGAGATGGCTCCATCATAGTCAGAGATATTTCAATTCTACCCAATTCATTTAAACAAGAATCTGTTCATATGTGTCAAGCATGTTGCTAGGCAAAGATACAAAGACAAAAAGAGAAATAGTTCCTGTCCTTCAGGAGCTTACATACTAGCTTTCTGCATTGACTTCACTTGACTCTCCTCCCTGTACTATATGTACAGTTTGCTTTCCAACCAAACTGGCCCGATAGCTATTTCCTGAACTAGATAACTTGACCAATAGCATTGGCCTATGGGAACACTGGAACTGGGACCCAGGTCTCCCATCTAGTCCAGTTATCTTTCTGCTTTTGTCACAAAACCTATGTCTTAGAGTAGGA
Source organism: Vombatus ursinus (assembly GCF_900497805.2). Classification (NCBI taxonomy): domain Eukaryota; kingdom Metazoa; phylum Chordata; class Mammalia; order Diprotodontia; family Vombatidae; genus Vombatus; species Vombatus ursinus. The sequence continues at coordinate 51,118,377 of NW_020954576.1, forward strand.
GCTCCTTAGACAGGGGCTGTTTCTGTCTATCTTGGTATCATCTCCAGTGTTCAGCACATGATACCCGGTACTTATTAAGCACCTAACAAACGCTTTGGGATTGATGCATTGATCAGCACCATTAGATAGCACGTGAGTGAAGGATTTGTAGTCAATTTGGATTCAAGTGCTACCCTTGTCATAGGGCAAGTGGAGATGCAGTGGATGGAGCACCAGACCTGGAGTCAGGAGGACATGAGGTCAAATCTGACCTCAGACACTTACTAGCTGTGTGACCCTGGGCAAGTCATTTAACCTTGTGTGTCTCAGTTTCCTCACTTGTAAAATGAGTTGGGAAAGGAAATGCAAACCACTCCAGTATCTTTGCCAAGAAAACCCCAAATGGGGTCACCAAGAGTTGGACATAATGAACTGCTGAATAACAATAAGCCACCCCTGTCACTGGTAGACATTGTGACCTGGGTCAAGTCACTTAACTTATCTGAAATTGTTTCTTCATCTGTAAAATGGGAATACTAAACCTACACCACAAGGTTATTGTGAAGAAACAACTTTGTAAAATGTAAACCCATATAGAAATGTGAACTGTAGTCTTTTCTGATGATGGATTCCAAGAATAATCCTTCTAAATGAGACAGCTAGTGGTACAGTGGATAGAGTTCTGAGTCATCCATCAGGAAGACCTGACTCAAATTTGACCACAGACTCTTACTGTGTGACCCTGGACAAGTTATTTAATCCCTGTCTGCTTTAGTTTCCTCAACTGTAAAATGAGGTTCATAACAGCACCTGCTTCACAAGGTTGTGTGAGGATCAAATGAGATAATATTTGTAAATCACTTATCACAATGCCTGCACGTAGTAGGTGCTTAATAAATGCGTGTTTCCTTCATTCCAAATAAAGAAATAAATTCTTTTATTAAACATCTGTATAAGCATTCCTAAACTGGTCCTCTGTAAAATACTAATTTGAAAAAAAAAAGAAGCAAAAATCTAAATCCTGGCGCGTCCTCCTTCAAATTCTCATTTCCTTTTTTGACTCTCCCTTGGGTGGTGTGTAGCAGTAACAGCAGATGATATTTTTGTGTTACTTTGTAGTTTGCAAAGCACTTTCTTTACAATAACCCCATAAGGTGGTAACCCCATTTTATGAGGGAAACTGAACCCCGGAGAGATTGAAGTGACTTGTCCAGGGTCACACAGCTAGTAAGTGTCGGGGTTAGGGTTTGCGCCCACATTCCCTGATTCCACGTGCAGTGCTCTTTGCCCCCTGCACCCAGCTGGGTACTCAGCCTTATTCCAATATTAACTGCCTTCAGAGTCAGGAGTCCCCTGTATGTGCTTCCTCTGGGGTTCCAGGAGCCCAACAGTCCTGTGGGTCAGTAGCAGCTTTGTAGGTAAATGCCCTCAAGTTGTCTTGGCTCTTAAGAGTCCAGTTCCCTGTTCTTTTTTTGAAAGTCCTTTCTTCCTCTTGTCTGTACTGGGTCACTCTAGACTTCTAGTACTTAACCGAATATTTACTCAAACACTGTGGCTAAGGTTCTTGACTGGGACTGTATTCTGTTTGTCTCCTTATCCTTACCCCCTCAGTATTTCTGTCTTCTGTTCCAGTCAGAAAAGAAAGGATGGAGAAAAGAGCCAATTTTTCACTAGCCATCTTGGCAATGTTTCTGACCCCAACATCACTCAAAGGTCAGAGGACCATAGATTTCGAGCTAGAAGGAATCTTAGAGATCATCTAGACTGATCCTCTTGTTTTACACAAGAAGAAATTGAGGGCCAGAAGATTTACCTGGCTTGCCCTAGGTCACTTATGTAGTAAATGACGGAAACAATATTTGAGCCCAGGTCTTCCAGCTACGTACTCATCCAGCCCTCTTTCCATTGGACCACATGAATACTGTGTCTTAAAGAGGCAAAGATACTCATCCCATCCCCCAATCTAGTTTTGGGATCCAACGACCAAGACCACAATCCATCCCTTCTCCCCCACCCCTCCCTCTTTCCACCCTCGTCCAGGAGAGGGGTTTCCAGGTAGGCTTTCCCTCCCTCTCACTTCTATCGGGTTTCTGTCTATTCCCATCCCAGGCTCTGCTGATAAGCTGGTCTGCTACTTCACCAACTGGTCCCAATATAGGTCTGGCCAGGCAGCCTTCCTCCCCAAGGATGTGGACCCCTTCCTTTGCACTCACCTCATCTATGCCTTTGCTGACATGAAGGATCACCATCTCACCACATTTGACCCAAATGATGTGCAGTTTTACAAGGATTTGAACAGTCTGAAAAGCAGGTGAGCCACAGATGGCAAAGGGAAGGTGGGGGGAGAGAGCCAGTGTCTCAAAGAGCAAGGAAACCGAGACAGATATCCTTTGATGTGCTCCCCCAAGAAAAATGCATGCTCACTTCTATCTACCTTAGTATTTCAATACTTCATGCATTAGCTAATCTTCCTTGGGGTTGAGGTCTGAATTCTTATTTCATGACTCTCTACCTCCAGGAAGCCTTCTTAGACTAGTTCTCCAGGGCCTCTCCTTCATTCCGTGTCCCTCTGCTCTCATTACAGAGTTCCTGAAAAAAATCCAATTTCAGGCCTTAGGCCTTGCAGATCACATCAACCACCTGAACATTTTAATTTAGAACTAGGCCAGGAATCCTTAATAATGACAATAATGATAAATACAATATAATATAATGAAACATTATATTATAATATACAGTATAATAAAAATAGAATAGAATAATAATTACTGAAAATATAATGCTAGAAAGTTTGTAAAGTTATATGTACATGTTCTTTATATACATATTTGTATATAAATGCACACACATGCACACATAGGGAAACACACACATATGTGTGAAATCTCATTGATCCTTACAATAATCATATGAAGTAGGTAATGTGAAGCATAACTGTGATTGTCCCCATTTCACTGATGTGGAAACTGAGGCTCAGAAGAGCTAAATGACTTATCCATACACATACATCTAGTGAGGATAAGAGGGGGTGTCTCTTCCTCACTTAAAAAAAATCCAAAACATTTTATTGATATCTTTTTGTCTTTACATCAAGATCATTTCAACAGCCTCCCTACCCCTGCCTTGCTTTATGACAAAGAAAAGCAATTAACAACAAAATCCAATTTAGAGTCAGTGAGCACATAACAGTGGATGTCATCGTCTTTCCTACCAGTCCTCTACTGTTCAGTATGAGAGCACAGATTCATTTCATTATCTGTTCTTCAGAATTTCCCCTGGTTTTTCAATTACTCAGAGTTCAGTTTCCTTCTAGTGATTATTTAATTACATTGTTGTCATTGTGAATATTGTTTTCTTAATTCTACTAATTTTGCTCAGCATCAGCTCATACAAGTCACTTAATTACCTTCCCATTTGTGACACACAGTCCAGCCCACTGTGTGTTTTTCTAGGATTTACTATGAGTGAAAGAAAAAAACACATGATCCAAAAATATCAAGAGTAAGATGGTAGATATGTAATCAAATTCTATCTACTCTAGGCTGTAGTCCCTAAGCCTAGATTCTCCCTAGGTCTTGGAACTATCTTTGTGCTATTTGGTTTCTCCGCAGTCCCAAAACAAGAATGCCATTCCTAAGGATTTTTTAAAAAAATAATTGTGGGAGGAGCAGATGGTGGCGCAGTGGATAGAGCACCAGCCCTGGAGGACCAGGAGGACTTGAGTTCAAATCCGGCCTCAGACACTTGACACTTACTAGTCGTGTGACCCTGGGCAAGTCACTTAACCTCATTGCCTGGCCAAAAAAACAAACAAAAAATAATTTTGGGGTGTGCACTCACAAGATTTAGAGCTAGAAGAGATCATTCAGTCTAAGGGTCTCATTTTATAGATGAGTAAACTCTGAAGGGAGGAAGTGATTCAAGATCACATAGCTAATAAGTAGCATAGATGGAATTTGAACTCAGATCTTCTGGCCCAGTGGATACAGCGCTGGACCTGGAGTCAGGAAAACTCATCTTCCCTAGTTCAAATCCAGCCTCAGACATTTACTAGCTATGTGATCCTGGGCAAGTCACTTCACCCTGTTTGCCTCAGTTTCCTCATCTGCAAAATGAGCCAGAGAAGGAAATGGCAGACCACTCCAGTATCTTTGCCAAGAAAACCCCAAATGGGGTCATGAAGAGTCAGACACAACTGAACAACAATGAACTTCTGACACCATGCTACACCATGTGACCTTTAAATAAAAATGCCCCATCTGAGGCTTGGACTTAGGACTTCAAGTGATAACACCGACCCATGGCCAAGTGCACCAAGAAAGCACGGTCTCCAAGAGTACTCTGATAATGAATTGGAATCTCCCTACATACACACACACACACACACACACACACACACACACACACACATACACACACTCACACACACACACAAAATCCCATTTCATTCAATTCAATAAACATTTATTAGGTGCCTACTATCTGCTGGGCACTGTGCTAAAGATACAAAAAGAAGCAAAAGACATCCTCTGCCCTCAGGAAGCTTACAATCTTATGGGGAAGACAACATACAAACAAGTATATACAAAGTAAGCTATATACAGGACAAACAGGACATAATTAAAAGAGGAAGGGCCCTGGAATTAAGAGGGGTTCGGGAAGGCATATACCAATTACATCCTCCCTGAGTCACCTTTTCTCTAGAATAAGGGTGACCCATTTGGACAATGGATGTTTGCGTAATATGGTTTGAATTTTCCTTAAGGCCCTGGTTGTCCTCATCCATACAGGCTCTAGTGTATCAGTGTCCTGATGTGTTGACCATAAGTAGACAGAATATTCCAGATGTGACCTTAGTAGGAATCATCTCGTCCCTTCTTCTGGATCCCTGGATATGTCGTTCTGAAGTATTACAAAGCACTTTCCTCACAACAACCTCCATGATGTAGGTTATGCGCAGATATAGATGGAAGTCCCTTTTTGGATTGCTAGGTCAAACTGTTGACCCATAAGGTCTATAGTCATATAATATAGTCATAACGATAGTCATATAATCTACAGTCAGGTTTTTTTTCATATGAATGCCTGATAAGTTAGGTGTTCCCCATTGCATTTATGCAATCCTGTTTTTGAACCCAAGAGGTTCATCTTTATTTTTAATTGTTTTTTTTAATTTAACATTCATATTTTGTGAGTTCCAAGTTCTCTCTCCCTCATACCCCTTCCCCATCCATTGACAAGATAGGCAATATAATATTCATTATATGTGTGAAGTCATATTAACTACATTGCAAAAAAAGAGAAAAGCAAGAAAAATAAAGAAAGTGAAAAAAATTATACTTCAATCTGCCCTCAGAGTTCATCAGTTCTCTCTCTGGAGGTGGATAGCATTTTTATCATGAGTCCTTTAGAATTGTCACAGATCATTGTATTTATCAGAATGGCTTAGTCTTTTACAGTTGATCATCCTTACAATATTATTGTTACTATGTACAATGTTTTCCTGGTTCTACCCACGTCACTTTGCAGCAGTTCATTTAAGTCTTCCTAGTTTTTTATTAAGCCATCCCTCTCATTATTTCTTATAGTACAATAGTATTCCATCACAATCACATACCACAACTTGTTCAGCCAGTCTCCAATTAGTGGGCATCCCTTCAACGTCCAATTCTTTGCCACCACAAAAGAGCTGCTATAAATATTTTATACATATGAGTCTTTTTCATTTTTATTTGATCTCTGGCTCTCTGGGATCCTCAATAATTTTTAAGAATATAAGGGGGGGGGTCTTTAGACCAATAAGTTTGAGAAATGCTACCCTAATCCCTCCTAATGCCTCTCTTGTCTTTTCCCAGGAATCCCAACCTGAAACTCCTGCTGGCCCTTGGAGGCTGGAATTTTGGCACTAAGAAGTGAGTCAGGGGTCTGTGGGATCCACTGATGGGATGAGTTGGGTGGAGGAACTTGATCTAGGGGTTCAGGCAGACAGGAAAAGCCCTATTGAGCTGTGGTAGAAGGTAGGCTGAAGGCAAAGCATTCTTTTAAACTCTTAGATGCTCCACTTAGCACTGATGGGAGGTTAAGAAAAGGGTAAGGCACTGTGGATAGTATAGAAGGTATAGGGAAAGGGATAGAGATAATATTTATCAAATTTCAAGGAAGCAGAGAATCTAGTCCTATCATGGCTTAAGAAGATTTAAGTGTAGCACCAGGATGAGGGGAAGTTCTGTTCTCACCATGGGCTTCAGCAGAATGGGCACAGGGCAAGAATACTGCTTCCTAATCTCTTTAGAAAGTGCTTTCACTTTTGTTATTTCATTTAATCCTAATAGCAGCCCCATGAGCCAGGCAGGACCACTAGTATTATAATTTCTCAGATAAGGAAACTGAGGCTCACCAAGGTAAAATGGCTTGCCTAGGGCCATATAGATAGATCATAAATGATACCACCACGTTCAAAATGAAGAAGGGGTCTTCTGACTCCAAATGCAGCATCCTGTATTGAGTTTCACCCCCATTATAGACCATGGGGCTGAATTAATTTCAAAGTAATTCCAGGAGCCCAAAGAGAGAAAAAAATTCAGGGATTGCAGTAATTCTAGAAATGTTTCAGGGAAGTAAAACACAGTATATGTCTGAGCTGTTCAGGTCCTTACCTTACCCTTCTGTTCTGGAGTCTGGGGACCTCAGTGACCCCTGTTTCCAGGCTTAAGTCTGTAGTCCAATGACCTCTGTTCATCCTAGACCTTGAATTCCTTTCCTTTTGAAATTCTCTATGCCAGGAGGTGTCAGTTAGCTGCCTCTGAGCAAAGGACGACTATTCTGAGCTGGCTGAATAATGGCCAAGATTGGCGGATTCTAAGGGGATATTGAGAAGATAGGACTTTGGGCACTAGGGGTGCTGGGGTGTGGGAGAGAGGGAGAAAGCGTCTGGCAACTTCTGCCTCTCTCTCTTGAGGGGGTCCCAGTCAAGGAGAGGGTGGGTCTGTTTCTATAGGGCCCTGCCCTGAAATTTGAGTGGTCCTTCCCCCTGGCTCCAGGAGGAAGAATGATTGAGATCCAAGCTCTGTCATTCATTGCCTGTCTGACCCTGGGCAAATCCAGCCCCATCTTCTCCCCCAGCCTCAGTGGGACTAGGTGATCTTTAAAATCCTATAACCCTAGCATAAGACTGTAGATATAAGGCAGGAAGAGTGCCCAGAGGCCATCTACTCCATCTACCTCATTTTACAGAGGAAGAAACTGAGGCCTGGGGAGATGAAGTGACTTGCCTAGGGTCACCCAGTTAGTAGTGATGCAGAGCATCCACACCCATTCACTTGCCCTCTCTGGGGTTCCTCACAGGTTCACAGACATGGTGGCCGGGCCTGAAACCCGCCAGATTTTTATCCAGTCAGCCATCAGCTTCCTGCGTCAACACAATTTTGACGGCTTTGACCTTGACTGGGAGTACCCAGGCAGCCGGGATAGTCCTGCTGTAGACAAGGAGCGATTCACAGCTCTGGTAAAGGTAGGGTGGTGTGGGGGTGAGAGAAAAGAGCAGAATGGCAAGGGTCACCTGACCTTCCAGCTCCTGGGGAGAGATGGGAAGGAGGCGGTGCTGTTTGGTACGGGTGCCATGAAGTACCCCCAAAGGGATCAGAGACCGGTGCAGTGCCAGTGGCTTCATCAAGTGCTAGATCCAGGCTCCAGGCTCTAAGCTGCCCTTCAGGTCAGAATTTTACCATGTTTCCCATTTAGAGGTCATCTCCTACTTTCAGATACTTGACTGCCAAAAAGGAAAGTGGGGGATGTAGTGAATAGAAAGCCAAGAGGCTCTGGGTTCAAGTTCTACTTTTGACACGTACTAGCTACATGACTCTGCTAAGTCAGTCAGGTAATTAGTCAATAACATATTTATTAAGCACCTATTATATGCCTAGTACTGGGCGAAGTTCTGGGGATATAAAGAAAAGTAAAAGGCAGAAACGGGTGAGAAAATGGGCAAATACTACATATAAACAAGTTACATCCAGGACAAATTGGAAAAACTCTACAGAAGCAAGATGCTAGAATTAAGGGGGATTGGGAGAAGCTTCTTATAAAAGGTGGGATTTTATCTGGGACTTAAAGGAAGCCAGGGAAGGCAGAAAGTGGAAATGAGGAGGCAGAGCTTTCCAGGAGTGGGGAACAGTGGAAAATCTCAGTCAGAAGATGGAATGTTTTGTTTGTTGAATAGCAAGGGGGTCATATTCACGTTTCTGGATCCCAGACTATGTGGTGGGAGTGGGCAGGATGTGTGTGTGTGTGTGTGTGTGTGTGTGTGTGTGTACAAAAAAGTAAGAAGACTGGAAATGAAGGAAGAGAACAAGTTATACAAGGCTTTGAATGCCAAACAGAACATTTTATATTTGATCTTGGAGGTAACAGGCAGGTTGCTTAATTTCTCAGTGCCAGAGGCAGCCCTGTAAGGCTATAATTTGCATATCTGGTGTTGTTCTGCATTGGTAGAAAGAGGTTTCTTTGAGTGAGTTCCTTGTCCCAATGAAATCACAAGTTCTTGTGGGGGTGGGAATCAGGTATGAATCTCCCCTTTTTGGAGAGAGAAAAATGACTAACAGGTTCACGAATGTGGTGGCCATCCAGACCTTCACTTCCTCCCAGAAGGGAGGGGAGGTGGCCATTATTATGTCAGGGGGATTTTGGTATGATTTGACCCCAAGTTACCTCCCCAGGAACTGCACAACGCCTTCCTCCAGGAAAGTCAGACGTCAGGAAAGAATCGGCTCCTTCTGAGTGCAGCGGTTCCTGCAGGTCGATACCAAGTGGATCGAGGCTACGAGGTCCAGAAAATTTCCCAGTGAGTCTAAGACCCATGGGGTGGAAGGAATCCCTCGCATGTACTCTTTCCTGAGGGAATAGACGCCTAGGAGCAGGACTGTCCCACTCCGGGAGAGGGGAAGGGCAACCATGCTCATCACAGGTCCTCAGAGATGGCAGCCATTCTTGATACTTGTTAGCCTTTGCCTTCTTAGTTGTCTTTGAGTCCTGGAGAGACTTCACCCTTTCACTTCCCTCCTTCCATGACACCTGCAGGTCTCTAGATTTCATCAACCTCATGACGTATGACTTTCACGGCACTTGGGAAAGAACCACCGGTCACAACAGCCCCTTATACAGGAGGCAGGCTGAGAGAGGAGGAGCAACTGAAGCTAATATTGTAAGTGACTGGAGGGTGTTTGATGACCTGAGGAAGGGGATATCTTTTCTAGGGGCAAGAGGATGGACAAAATGACCTTTAGGGTTCACAAAAGCTGATGAGCATGGTTGCCCTTCCCCTCTCCCGGCAGTAAATAGGCAGTAAATAATAGAATGGTCATCATAGTTTGAGGACCAGAAGGGACTTTAGAAGTCAGAATTCAACCCCCTCATTTGACAGAAGAGAAATCTTAGGGAATTAAATGACCCATACAGGGTCATGCCGTTAGTAAGTGTATGAGGTGGAATTTGAACCCAGGTTTTCCTGGTGTGAAGGTTACCATTCTACCTACTATACCACCATGCCCCCAAGGATTCAAAATCTTTCCCCAGACTCCCATATCCAGAATTCTTTTCACTACACCAAGTTGGAGACTAAAAAAGAGCTCAAACAGATTAAGGCATTTAAAAGAGGCTGGGATGGGGCACTGGTAAAGGGACTTCAAAGCACCATCTAAAGTATTGCCTCATCAGCCTCGCGGGAGTCCAACAAAACTTGGTTTGGGGGAATCCTTATTTCTTCTCTTCCCATGTTCTAACTCTAATTATTCTGCCTCCTAGGATTTTGCTGTGAACTATTGGCTGGAGGAGGGGGCCCCATCAAACAAACTGCTCTTGGGCATGCCCACCTATGGAAGGAGTTTTACCCTTTCTTCCCCTTCAGACACAAAGATAGGGGCCCCAGCTTCTGGGGCTGGGACTCCTGGTCCCTTCACAAAAGAGGGAGGCCTATTGGCTTTCTATGAGGTAGGATAACCAGCTCTCCAACATTGGGAGGTAGGGTTGGGGTTGAGAGTCAATACAAATGGGAATGGGGTCTTGAGATATGGAAATTCCTTTTCACCCCCAGACCCTGTATGAGGATGCTGTCATCTTGAACACTAGGCAAATGGTGCCCATTCTTGTCTTTATACCATGTTGCTTCATTCTGAGGTTCAAGTCTGCTCCCATTTGAAACCAGAAATGGTTTTTGTTCCACTCAGGATTCTGGAACCTTTATTGTCCCAATTCCATTCCATTTAGAAACGTCCTATGCTACTTAAGAACTCTCCTAGACTCTTCAGGATGATCCAAACTGGGAGCTTCCCATTTTAGACACTCTACCACCACTAAAATCTGGAATTAGTTTGACATAGAGTGAGGGTGAAGGGAGAAGGGGATGAGGCAAAGAATCCTAACCCCACCACCACCACCATTCTCCATGCCTACCTACCCCCATCCATGCTTGTCACCTGTTCCTCCAGGTGTGTACCTTGAAGGATACTGCTTTCCATATGATAAGAGAGCAAAAGGTGCCTTATGCTGTCCTTGGCAACCAGTGGGTGGGCTTTGATGATGTGGAGAGCTTCAGAACCAAGGTGAGTATCCTATAGGATCTTATACATTTATAAATATCAATCATCAAATGACTTGTGAATATTAATGATATACCACTAATAATAACTGTTTGCTTATTCTTATATTTACTGGGTTGGGTTTTTTGTTTTTTTTGTTTTTGGCTAGGCAATGGGGTTAAGTGACTTGCCCCGGGGCACACAGCTAATAAGTGACAAGTGTCTGAGGGCAGATTTGAACTCAGGTCTCCTGACACCAAAGCCAGAGCTCTAGCCACTGCACCACCTAGCTGCCCCCATATTTACTGGTTTGAAAAAACCTATAATTCTACAAATCTTTAAACCAAGAATCTCAGTGCTTTCCAAATAATATACATTGCAAAACCAGAATAGTTATGATTTACAAACTTTCTCTTTCTCAAATTGGATTTTCTGAAGGAAGCAGATGCTGAGAGCTGGGGTTCAGTAAAGGGTTTTAAAGTTTCTACATTTATCCTTTGGGACAACCATCAACCCTTGTTAGCTAGTATTGTCCCACAATAATACCTATACAAAGGGGGTCCCCTATAAAATATATTTGTATCAGTAATGAGGGGAAAGTGTTATAGTTTCCTCTTCTACAAAATAAGTGGGTTGGAATAAATCTATGGTGGGTGAAAGATAAAATGACAGAGAAAAACAAAGGTTCCATCTTCTGAGCACCTCCATTTATTAAGCAATACATGCCAATTCCTCAAAAAACCAGAACCAGACATCCTCAGCTAAGGTCTGGACCCTGAATACTGGAAAAGGCAGACTTTTATATATTCAAAACAATTAATCAAATGAGGTCAATTAACTAAAAGGAAACAATAGAACGTTAGGTAATCTGATTTCTAATTGAAGGGAAGATTAGGGACTTTCCAAGTTGGGAGGGGGAGAATGAATAGATAAAATTTCCTAAATTCAGAAAAAGAAGTGTTCCACTCCTTCCAAGTATCTGTAAACAGTCAAATGGAAATAATAACTGATTGATCAGTATGGGCCAGTTTTCAGAGAAGACATTTGAATTGCTTGAGATATATAATTGTGAGAAAACTCCTTGCATCAATGTTTGGATCTGACTGGATTTCTGGTCAGCATAACCAAGGTCCTTAGTTAAAAGTCTCTAAGCAGCAAGGAAAGGTAGTCCAATTTCCCATCCATGCAGGGCTGGGTTCAAACAATGCAATAAGGTTTTCTCTCAGTTCCCACAATTGAATTTTCTCACAGGACAGCATTTTAACTAGACTCATGATTGAATAAAAAGTGAACTGAGCTAGCTCCAGAATTGAGTCACAAGATGTAGTTAATGTGGTTCACTCAAATCCCACAATTAACCACTTGCTATCCTAACCCTCTCAATTTCCTCATATCTATTAGAGGCACCTTTGTCTTGGGTTTGAAGGGCTAATTTTAGAGGCTAGAGAGGTCATTGATCCCCAGCATTTATCAGCAAATGCTCTCTAAATGGATGATTATGTGGTAGCCATTACCTCCAAACAATTAAAAAGCGAAAGCATAGCCCAATGAATAACTTACATATTTAAGTGAAATTTATTAAAGGCTCTAACAGAGGTGGCTTTGGTTCCAAGATAACAGTAGAGGGTAGGAATGTGACTGTTTCCAGTGTTAATCCTGGGTATAGAGGAGGAATCTTCCTATATTATCAGCTCCCCCATTTATGGAGGGCAGGCTGCTGTAAATCTTCTTTCAGCTTGGTGATTTGGCAGCTTATCGGTAAATGTTCTATTTTGAACTACTCCCAACACCCATGGTTTGGGGAGTGCCAAATGTTTAAGGTAAAGGCAGCTGAGCTCATGAATAGTCTTTCTGAATTCCGGATTGGTCATCCTGAAAACTCTTCCTAGGCACACAGTCAACATCCTCAGTAGCCTTAGACACAAGCAGTTTTTATCTGTATGGGAGGTTTGTGCTGGACAGTTTTTCCCAATTATCCAAAGATAACCGAAGGAGTTGAGTGGGAGGAAGTGGGGCTGAGCCTGCATAGTAAGGCTTTTCACAAAAGTTAGGAAAACGGGAAAAGTGGTTCTGGATTCTTGAAAGAAAACTATTAACTCAACGCAATACATTACACATAATCCACGGTTTCTTCTACTTAGGAAGGGAATTTCCCCAAGTGGAGGTTTCACTGGCAGTTTTAGAATATCATAAATAAATAAGTGGATCCAAGCTGCCATAGGACTTCTTCCATCCCTTAGACTTACTTCCACAACAAAAAATTAGTAATCAAATTGGGAGGTGTGCTGTAACGGTCACACAAAGCACTGGTCAAGAATAGCTATAAATACACTTCTAGCCTAACATTCTATGAATTTATGAGCCTATAGAATGACCAGGGCCTGGTAGAGGTTATCAACTTGAGCTCTACAGGGTTATTAAATAATATCACAGAATCTAGGAATGTCAGAGTTGGAAGAAATCTCAGAGATCATCTAGTTCTTAACCAGAGGTCCATGAATTTGTTTTATCAAATATTTTGATAACTGAATTTCAAAATAATTTCCTTTGTAGTCCTATGTATTTGATTTTGCATTCTAAGAAGGGTTCCGTAGGATTCACCAGACTACCAAAGATCTCTGTAACACCCCAAAACTTTAGAATTCTTTGTCTAATCCAATCCTCTCATTTTAGAAGTGAAAAAACTGAAGCGATGAGAAGTGAAGTTTATCAGACCACACAGTTAATAAATGTAACTTTTCTAACAAGCTGGCTAGCCCTGGAAGAAAGGCTGCTTTCCAGATGGTGAAACTATGGCTTTAAAAGATTCCTTCCACCTAGGCCTTTCAGCTTGTCATCCCCTGGCCCAAGGGGCCTTTGACACACCTGCCCATAATCTTTCCCTCTCTTTCCCACACTAGGTGGCATATCTGAAGCAGAAAGGACTAGGTGGCGCCATGGTCTGGGCCATAGACATGGATGACTTCAAGGGCACCTTCTGCAACAAGGGCCCGTACCCACTCATCCAGACGTTAAAGAAGGAGTTGGGTGAGTAAAGGCCTCCCCTGAACCCCAGGCTCCTCTATTGCTTTGGAGAACTGCCTTTGTCTTAAGACTGATTCTCTAAACCTCGTCTACTCCAACAAACCCTGATTGAGAAACTTGTTGACATTCACTTCTATAAAAGCTCCACTTGCTTTCTCTCCTCTCTGCCTTCTTTGCATCAGTGATGATGGTCCCATTTCATCTTATTTTATCTTTCATGGGAACCTGTGCAATGTGGTGGTTTCATCTCAGGAGGTCTTGGAAACTGAGCTCCAAGGCAGCTGATGGCACAGTGGATAGAGCACTGCACCTGGAATCAGGAAGACTTGAGTTCAAATCTAGCCTCAGATACTTCCTAGCTGTGTGACCCATGGCAAGTCACTTAACCTCAGTGTCCTCAACTGTAAAATGGGGCTAATAACAGTACTTACCTTGCAGGGTTGTTATGAGGATCAATTGAGATAATATTTGCAAAGTTCCTGGCACAGAGCAGGTACTATATAAAGGTTTATTCTCTTCCCCTAAAGCCTCAATTGTGTTATAAAATATTAAGATTTAATATTGTAACAGTGTCTTTGGTCTGGTGTTCTTAATCTTTCTTGACTCCCTAGGATCAGATACCAGTCATTCGGTCAACAAGCATTTATTTCAACTTTTCAACAGCTGTCCAATACACCCTCTCTCTTCTGGCACTGCGATCCTTCTAGTTCAGGCCCTCATCACCTCACACCTGGATAGTTGCAATAGCCAGCTGGTGATCTGCCCACCTTGAGTTTCTTTCTAGTCCAATCCATTTCCAATCCTATGCTCCATTCAGCCACCAAAGTGATTTTCACACACACACACACACACACACACACACACACACACACTCCTATGTAGTCAAATCCAGTGGCAACCTATTACCTCCAAGATCAGATACAACCTCCTCTGTTTGGCATTCAAAGCCCTGCCTAACCTAGCCTCCTCCTACCTTTCCAGTCCTCTCACACCTTTCTCCCTACCACACATTCTCTAATCCAGTGACACTGGCCTCCTGGCCATTCCAAGACACTCCATCTCTTGGCTTTGGACGTTTTCTCGGCCGTTCCACAGACCTGCAGTGTTCTCCTTCCTCATCTTGGCCTCCTGGCTACTCTGGCTTCTTTCAAGTCTCAACTAAATCTTATCTTGTACAGAAAACCTTTCCTAAGCCCTCTTAATTCTAGTGCCTTTCTCCTCTTAATTCCTTCCCGCTTGTCTTGTATGTAGCTTGTTGGTACAGATTTGTTTACTTGAGACTATCTTTTGCCTCTTTTTGTGTCCCCAGTGCTTAGCACACTGCAAGGCACATTGTGGTGGTGGTTCAGCTGTTTCAGTCATGTCTGACTCTTCATGACCCCATTTGGAGTTTTCTTGGTGAAGATACTGGAATGGTTTGCCATTTCCTCCTCCAGCTCATTTTACAGATGAGGAAACCGAAGCAAACACGGGTGCTTAATAAATGCTTATTGACTGATTTAGTGCCTACTATACACCAGGCACTGTGCCAAGTGCTGGGGATACAAAGACAGACAAAAACAGAACTACAAACCACAGTTCTTGATCTCTAGGAGCTCACAGTCTACATCAAGATTTGATGTTATTGTTGTTCAGAAGTTTTAGTCGTTTCTGACTCTTTGTGACCCCATTTGGGGTTTTCTTGGCAAAAGTGATGGAGTGGTTCTCCATTTCTTTCTCCAACTCATTTGACAGATGAGGAAACTGAGGCAAACTAGATTGGGAAGATGAGTCTTCCTGACTCCAGGTTCAATGCTCTGCACCACTTAGTTGCTCCTATATCAAAATAGGATGTCTTTGTATAGTTCTTTTTAGAGATCCAAATCATTCATTAGATTGAAGGGATGTCCTTTGTTGACCAAAGTGGCTTTCCTTTACTTTTATGACTACCTCTAGGACTAAGATTATTTTATTTACTTTGACTAAAAGAAGGACAGGAAGGTAGAGGATAGAGTGCTGGTGCGGAGTCAGGAAGACTCATCTTCCATAGTTCAAATGTGGCCTCAGACACATATTAGCTGTGTGACTGTGGGCAAGTCACTTAATCCTATTTGCCTCAGTTTCCTCATCTGTAAAATGAGCTGGAGAAGGAAATGGCAAACCATTCCAGTATCTTTGCCAAGAAAACCCCGAATGACAAATAGTTGGGCATGACTAATTGGCTAAACAACAGCAATATGTAGTGGGTCATTTTTTTATTGTGAACATGTAGTTTGATTCTATTCAAATGATTAAATTTGAATAAATTTATTAATTTAGTATATATTTGAATAAAATTATGCCTACAGTATATATTGTTATAGTAGCATATCTATTACCTATAGTAGTACATGTGTGTGTGTGTGTGTGTGTGTCTGTGTGTGTGCGTGTGTGTGTATCTTGTTTTAGTATATGTGTTTAGGTTAGCGCTTATGCTTACTCTATTGCTAAAATAGACTTTGAAGCGGTCACAAATTACTGTAATCAGATACTGTTGATCACTAAAACTATTGCTGAAAGCCAAGGCCTCTAATCCTGAGTTAGTGTATACCACTGTAAAAGAATTTTCGCTACAATGGGTTTTAAAGCAGGAGATGACGCTGATAGTTCTAGTAACATTTCCCCTGCCCAAAGAGGAGGCTTTACTGCTCTAACACAAACAGGCCATAGTAGGTGGTAGCGTCTACCACCTCCAGGACAGAAAGACTATACGTTAATCCCAAATAGCTGGTCCTGATGAGTACCTTTCTCAAGGGAATAGGGAAAGATATGGCTGGAAATGGGAGATCTATTGTCCTATAGATTTTGGAGCAGCTAGCATCCCTTGCTATTTTGAAGACCTTTTCCTGTTACTACAATCTGCCTCATTGGTCGTGAATGTGTTCTTTAAGAAGGGATTTGATAGATATGCATTCTAGTATACAAAACTATAATAACTGTTGTACAAATGGTTGTCATTGATGACCATGCTTTTGTTTATAATGATATCATAGCATTTTATAAAGGAATATAGATATAACAGTGGTTCCTGGTGCTGACATTGTCATCTTATGACAGAATCTAAAGTTGAGGAAGATGATAGATGATTGAAAATTATATACTTGGGATTACTTTTTAAATGGCCTTTCTTTAACTACCTGTCACTTCCCAGTACTCATGCTCCAAGGGAAGAACTATTGGATTGTTATAACTTAGGGCCCTGATTAGTAGTGGTGTCCTTACACCCTAGGAGAGGCAAAAAAGATGTCATTGCTTTGTCTGGGATCAGGCCAATGCTGCATTCTCAATGTGAGATATACATCAAGACCTAGAAAGAGACCACTTGAGACAAAATACACCACTGTTCTTATGAAAAGAACCCAGTCAAATCAGCTTCACGTGGGTTTGGTAGAATACTGTAACATTTCTATGGCAAGCAAGTACATGAGAATTCTTTTTTCTTTATTATTAAATGAGATTGCCCAGCAGCCTGAGAGACTCCAATGGAGCAGATCATGTTCTGAGCTCCAGGATTTGTTGAATGACCAACTGTGGGCCATACAGGGGTCTTGCTCATCTATATAGACTTGACAGTCTAACTGATAAATCAAGAGTCCATTCTGATTCATGACTGTGCAGTGTACCTGAAGGTTCTCAGCTTAATAGAATGCCATTCATAGTGCCTATTCCATGCCTATGTCTGAGAGTATGAGCCCTGATTTACAGGGCTTAACCAGGACCCTCAGGAAGATGTATGTGTGATTAAATAGTCCTCCATAATGTGTAGGAAATCAATCCCCTGAGAGAGTCTGGTCAGATCATAAGTGCTCTTGAAATAATGCCACACATTTGGTAAGGAATTAGAAATTGTTGAACTTGCTGGCCTTTCCAATCATTTGCAGTCTGCACAAAAATTAGAGATGAGGATGGAGTTGTAATATATGATACTTATTTATTGAGTTGAACAAAGAACAGGAAAAACCCTCTTCAGATGAGTTATCGCTGTTTTGGAATAATCAGTATATAGATTCAGGACATTCATCCATTTTTTAAGTAGGTATGACCAAAGGGATCAGACTACCTACAGGTCGGTTTATTTAAGTTCCAGTTGTCCTTAAATTGGATCACTTTTGCTCACATACAACTACCCAGATCTTGATAGCTTTCTGGCCATTCTTTAGGATATTGAGTGACTTTAGGATATTGAGTCACTAAATCAGTGACTCATTTTACAGATGAGGAAACTGAGGCAGACAGGGTTAAGTGACTTGCTCAGGGTCACACAGCTAGTGTCGGCTGCCAGATTTGAGCTCAGGAACTTGAGTCCTCCTGACTCCGGGCCTGCTGCTTTATCCGCTATGGCGACACCTAACTGCCCCTAAAGAGGGCGGATGCAGAGTGAGATCTTGGAATTAATGAGTGTGGCTTAAGTTTATTTTGTGCTCCATACAAAATGGTGGAATTCAGAAGCACATCCTCCAAGGTCTCAATTGCATTATAAAATAGTAAGAATTAATATTATGACAATGCCTTTAGTCTAGCTTTAACTTCCCGTCCCTTTGTAGAATCAGGGACAATCTCAAAACAGGTGGGGTTATTTGCATTTCACATCAAAATGGGCTATATTTCTTTTAGAGAATAAACCAGTGATTTGATAGAGAAAATGCCCCTTTGTTAGCCAGTAGAAGTGTCCCTTACTTTATCATGGACTAAGTCAAGGAAGGTAACCCTTTTATTCCCACCTTGGAACTAACCCACAGAAGGACCCTCTAGCTTTTCAGGAAGACAGATTGTTTCCAAGGGTGTGGCTCTAACATTAACATTACTATTTTTCTTTTTTAGTAGATCAAAAACCCCAAACCTAAGCATGCTTTGTTTTATCTGGCTGTGGAATTTTGTCTTTTGTTTCATGATTGTTTTGTAAAATGTAAGTAGACATTGTTTATGTTAAAGAGAATTCCAATTACTTTACTGCACGTCTCTCTAAGCAAAAATTCCAGCATATTAATAAAAAGTCTTTGACAGGCTGGGTGCCCTAAATTAAAAGCACATGGTGCCCAGTTTTTCTTCCACAAGGTGGAGATAGAGAAACCAGCTATAGTAAAACAATTCAACGACCACAAATCCAGTGCAGGCCCTTCCTGTTCTGCTTGGCTGTTTGTTCTAAGTGACCGGGGCACCTCACCTTTCTCTGGCTATACAGTACGGCTGTTCTTATCTCTAGCATGTGGTAGTTCTCTGTGGGTTATATCCACACCCAGGATTTGAAGACATTGAGGATGATTGAGTTCTGCTGTCCCCACAGGCATCACATCGCCAAGCGAGAGCCCCGCTCCAGGAGGAAACACCTTCTGCCAGGACAAAGAAAATGGCCTCTACGCCAACTCTCAAGACCGCAACACTTTCTACAACTGTGTGGAGACACGGACGTTCCGACTGTCCTGCCCTGTGGGCCTGGTGTATGACGACTCCTGCAAGTGCTGTGACTGTTCATCGCTCCAGGACCAGAGCTGACTCCTCCGGTTCCCCTGCCAACCTTGGAGCTCGTTCCAACTGACCACCCTGCCCTGCTCCTAAAACTCCGCTCTGTCTCAACTCAGAGCCCTATCATGAGGAGGGATTCAGGCGTTTGTGGCTGTATTTTATACTCTCCATTTTGTTTTTTCCTTATTAACCCCAGATTTGTGCTTTGGTTTCTAAGCCTTCTTTCTCTCTAGTTACAATAAATTGTAACCCCTTCTCTCATAGGAGAAATATAAAGCTGAAACTGTCTCTATGTGTTTCTTTAATCTCTCACTGAAGATCTCAATTTAACATTAGCCTTAACTTCAATTTAATCTTAATCGTAACTAATTGTCAGTAGAGACTACAGCTGTAACCTCAGTAGAGTGAATGGGACTTTCCCCCAGGTGCCACCAAATTGGTGCCACAGGCACAGGAAACAAGGCTACAAAGCCACACACAGATGAGTGATGGTCCATGTGTGGGGGGAGCAGTCGGGACTGACAAGCTGCCTGTGGCACGTCTTCCACTGAGTCTGTCCTATGCCTCGTCACCATTTCCCCACCACCCACCAGATCCTGGGAAAGTTAGAGCCAGGCATCTTCTTTACTTGCAGGCGTGCTAAGGTTCTTATACTCTCGATGCCTTGTAGCCAAGCTGAGGCCAGGAGGAAGGGGAAAAGGACAGAACTCACTTTTTAAACCTCTCCATAGACTATGTGAGGGTCCAGTCCTTACGGAGCAGCGATTTCCCAGGAGTTGTCATGGGTCAGGGCAGGAGGGAGGAACCAGATGATTTTGGGAGACTGCTGCCATAAATTCCCATTCTCTTGGGTTCCATAGGTCCCAGAACTTTTCCTCAGAAGGGTAATAGAGGAGTAGGACAACAGAAGCTAGAACTGCACATGGCTCACCAACAGTGTGCTCCCTTTTGCCACCCCTTTCACACATGCTTGGCTCCCTCCTCCCCTAAGATATCTTGATAGGCTCCGGAGGAGAAAGTGAGGCTGGTGACATTGCATAGCCCTCCCTCACTTAAATCCAATTCACTTGCAAGTCAGGGTCCTCTTGGAGAATGAAGAACCAGCAATAACAATAACAATAACAATAACAACAACACAGAGCGGGAGTAAGACCCCTGGGACATACAGGCACCAGCTTGGCCAAGACTTGGTCAGTGGATGAACTGATATTCGCCAAAGCCTTCACATCACAGTGCAGGAATCTGGTTCTTTGCCACCTCTTGCCCGCAACCTCCCCCACCATCAGCACATACTTAGAGCCGTTTCTTAGTATGGAGTGGGAGAGTTGAGATGGAGGGTGGGAAAGGGAGCCAGGACTTCCCCAATTCCACCACGTCATATAGGCCCTCCAGACTACTCTAGCTTCTCTTCTCCTTTCTCTCCTCCCACTCATTTCTCAACCCCTTGTAACTTGACTTCTAGCTTCATGATTTAACTGAAATTGTGCTCTCCAAAGTTACCAATGATCTAGCTGCCAAATGCAAATGGCTTTTCTCAGTCCTCATCCTTCTTGATCTCTCTGCAGCTTTTGACACTGTCTACCACCTTCTCCTCCTGGCCGTCTAGTGGCCAGTGGAGAGAGCACTGGACCTGGAGTCAGGAAGACCTCAGTTTAAATCTGGTCTTGGTACTTGCTAGCTGGGCAAGTCACTTAAACTCTGGCTATCTCAGTTTCCTCATCTGTAAAATAGGAATAAGAATAGCACCTACCTCATAGGTTGTTATAAGAACCAAATGGCCTAAACAGCCTCCTGCATGCCAGGCCCAATTACCAACTGCCTGTTGGATATTAATGCACTTATTTATTTGACGAACATTTATTAAATGTCTACTACAAGCAGGGCACTATGCTCTGTGCCAGAGATACAAAATGAGCCAGTCCCTGACCTTGAGACTCCGTCTGTGAGCATCTCAAATTTAGCGTGTCCAAAAGAGAACTCCTCCTCTTCCCAAATCCACCTTTCTTCCAAATTTCCCTACTTCTGTTGAGAGCACCACCATTCTTCTAGTCACAACCACACTAAAATCCTTGATTCTTCTGTTTTCCTCACTTGCTATAGCAACACCCCCATATCCTCCTTTGCTTGCTCATCACCCAAATCAGGCCCCTTTACTGTGGGTCTTCCCCAACATTCTGCCCTAGGCCTTCTCTTCTCCCTTTACTCTCTCTCTCTCCCCAATTCTTCCCACTTGTTCCCCACCCCCATTGGAATGTCATGGGGCCGGGAGGGCTCGTTCAACCTTTGTACTTGTCGCAGTGCCAAGCACACAGTAAGCACTTAATAAATACTTGTTGATTGATGGCTGATCTAATCAGTTGCTAAGTCTTGTCTATACTTTCACAACATATCTTCATGTCTTCATCACTTCTTGCCTTTTACCATAACCTCCCATGGTCTCCCTGCTTCAAGTCTCTCCCCTCTCTAATTCATTCTTCACATAGAAGCCAAAGTGATTCTCCTAAAGTATTTGCCTGACCAGATTAAGCCCCTTTTCAATAAACTCCAGTGGAACCATATTATCTTTTGGGCCAAATGTAAACTCCTCTCTCTGTTTGGCATTTAAAGCTCTTCCCCTTAAAGCCCCTTCTTATTTTTCAGTCTTGAGTGTTACTTCCCTCCACAAACTTGATCACCCAGCCCTGCTGACCTACCTGCCAGTGACTGTAACTCCCGTCTCTGTTTTAGCAATGCCTGTCCCCATGCCTGGAATCTGCTCCTTCCTCACCTCCCCAATTGATTTCTTTAAGACGCAGTAAAGATCCACCTCCTACATGAAGTCTTCCCTGATTCCTTCCCCTGCCCATCTCCCAGTGCTCTCCTTCCCAAAACTACCTTCTATTCATATATAGATATAGATATATATGAATATATACACACAAATACATGTATATGTATATATACACACATATATACGTATATATGTTGTATACACATATATGTACATGCTGTTTCCTTGGTTAACATAATAAAAATACTGTGTGACCCCGGGCAAGTCACTTAACCCCATTGCCTAAACAAAACAAACAAACAAACAAAAACCAGCTAACATTTATATATAGCGCTTTATCTCAGTTGATTCTCATAGCAACTCTGGGATACAGATATTATTATTATCCTCATTTTACAGATAAGAAAGCTGAAACAGAAAAATGTTAAATGACTTGCCCAGGGTCACAAATATAAACAGCTAGTAAGTGTCTGTAGCGGGATTTGAATTCAGGTCTTCCTGACACTACCTGTGCTCTATCAAATGTATCATTTAACTTCTTGAGGACAGGGTCTACTTTCACTTTTGTCTTTGTATCTTCAGCAATTAGCAAGGTACCTGGCACAGTAGGCATGTAAGAAATAAACACTTGCTATTTTTTTTTTTTGGTGTTGATCTATTGTCTTCTCTCCACTCATAAGTCCACCGTGATGGTTCAGGCCTTCATCATCTTAGAGGCAGTCATGTGGCACAGTGGATAGAGTACTGGACCTACAGCCTGGAAGATCTAAGTTCAAATCCAGCCTCAGATACTTCTTAGCTGTGTGACTCTGGACAAGTCACTTAACCTATGTTCACTTCAGTTTCCTCATCTGTAAAATGGGGATGATAAGAGCCCTTACTTCCCAGGATTGTTGGAAGGATTGAATGAGATAATATTCATAAAATACCTGGTACATAATAGGCATTTTCTAAATCCTTCCTTCCTAAGTTCCTTCCTCCCTTCCTCCCTCCCTTCCTTCCTTCCTTCCTTCCTTCCTTCCTTCCTTCCTTCCTTCCTCCCTTCCTTCCTTCCTTCCTTCCTTGCTTCTTGCCTGGAATTGCAGCAGCCTCCTGTATGGACTCTTGGTTCCCAGTCTATTCCCTTCTGGACCATCCTCCACAATCTGCAAAGTAACCTTCTGAAAACACAAATCTGACCATGACCTTCCTGCTCAAACATCTTCAGTGGATTCTCATGGCCTCTAGAATAAAATACAAACTCTTCAACCTTACATTTCAAGCCCTACACAATCTGGTGGTGACCTACCTTTCCAGGCTTAGATCAAGATACTCCTCTTTGCACATTCTACATTCCAGGCAAACTGCCCTGCTTTACGTTCCCTGAACTTAGGCCTTCCATTCTCCTAGTTCTATGCCCTTTTATGCATTGATCCTCACCTCTTAAAATCCCTATCATCTATCAGCACTTAGCTCACACGCCTTCCTAGGGGAAGACTTTTCCAGTCACCCTAGTCCAGGGGTTCTGAACATTTTTGTGTATGTCATGGACCCCTTTGGCGCTGGTGAAGCCTAGTGAGCCTTTCTCAGAATAATGTTGCTAAATGCATAAAGTACATACATGGCATCACAGAGGAAAGCAATGATATTGAAATACAGTTATCAAAATACATATATTTTAAAAAATAAGTTCAGATTAAGAATGCCTCACCTACAGGGTCTGTTCCTCCCCAATTTACCTTCTGTTATACTTATCTCTTTGCGTGTTGCATTCCCTTGCTAACAGCGGTTCTGAGGTCCATATACTTTTATAAAACTGTTTTGATAACTGTACTTCAATATGATTGGTTTCTTCTGCAATCCTATACATTTTATTTTATGCATTTAGTAACATTATTCTGAGAAGAGATCCATAGGATTCACCACACTGCCCAAGGAGTCTATGGCACAAAGAAAGTTAAGAGCCCTTAAACCAGTAGAATAAAAGCTCTTTGAAGGCAGGAACTATTTTTCATTTTGCTTATGAATCTCCAACACCCACCACAGAGCCTTGCTCATAGTAAGAACTTTAATAAATTACTGTTGGATTGGAGGCTACTGAATGATCTGCAAAGGCCAGCTCCTCCTTGAGAGTGCCAGGGTCACTGTCTCACTTCCCTCCCCTGCATTGATCATTGCCTTTCTTGTCTCTTGCCTCTGGTACAAAAATTCTTCTTGTGGCTCTGACAGAACCTCTCTGTAGCCCCTTTCACAGGCAGAACAGAGGTGGGGTGCAACCAGTACAAAGTCACACAGCCAATCAGAGGCTCAATATCTTACAGACACCCAGAATATTAGAGCTGTAATGGAGCTTAATGAGGGTCCAACCCTCCTAATTTATAGATGTAGAAACTGATGTCTAGACAGTTGAAGTGACTTGTCCAAAAAATTGGTCTCAGGGTTTCATGACTTTCAGGTTAGAGCTTTTTCCATGCCACCATGAAAAATCAGGAGATGTTTAGCCCAAAGACACGAGACGTTGACTTAAGACCGTTTGAATCTAGTCTTATTCTCATCTCAGTGCTGAGCCTATCTGGGAAATAGGCCCCTGGGCTTCCACTCTGGTGCTTGCCAGCCTCCTGGCCTCTGCTCTGCCAGGGTGTGCTTCCTCAAATGACCAGTAGGTGGCAACAATGACTAACTTTAAAGGCTCAAGCTGCCAGGCTAAAGTATTGAGAATGTATTATCAATCAACAGACATTTATTATTACTACATTTTTTTTCTTTTTTCTTTTTGGTGAGGCAGTTGGAGTTAAGTGACTTTCCCAGGGTCACACAGCTAGTAAGTGTCAAGTGTCTGAGGCTGGATTGAATATTACTACTGCATTTATTACCTACTATGTGCCAGGTGGAGATACAAAGCCAAATATAAAACTTCTCACGCCCTCAAGAATATATGTATATATATATGTATATGTGTGTGTATGTATATACACAATATATATTTACACATGTGTTTACATGTGTGCATACTATATATACATATGTGTATAGATAATATACGTGTGCATATACAAAGATAAAGTCTCTGCATAGAAAACCCCAAATAATGAAAAAATCCCAAATCATTTTTCTTCAGTTTAAATTTTTTTAACTTTTTTTTTTGGTATTTAAAGCCATTCCCAATCTGGCTCCAGCTTATCTTTCTAGAGTTATTACAATTATTCCCCTTCAGATAACCTTTCAAGCTCAACCAAACCCGCCATCTGGCTGCCCCTCCCAAATCACAGTCTACCTCCCAAGTCTCTGCCTGCTCATCTTGGCTTTCTGGAATCCCTAGGGTCCTTCAAAGCTTTGCTCAAGTCTTAGCTCCTACAGAAGGTGTTTTCTGAGTGATTCCTCTGATGATCAGTGTCTCTCTCTTTCCATTCACATAGATTACGTTGTATCTATTTTGTGTAATTTTACATTTATTCATATGAGTATTTGTTATTTCCCCTCAAAAGATTGTAAGCTCTTTGAGATCAAAGAATGTTTAATTTTTTCCCTTTGTGTCCCCTGAGACTTGAACATAGTAGATGCTTAATAAAAATAATTACTATGTAGGTATTATTGATGTATTATAATTTTATCATATTATAATGATTATATTACAAATATTATTAAAATACAAATTATTATTATTTTTTTCATTTGCTTGATTGAAGGAATTGCATTTGCAGTACACATAGCAACAAATTCACTAGATTAGAGGCTAAGAGACCCAGGTTCTGGTCCCAAATTGGCCCCCAATTAACTGTGAACTCTAGGAAGTCTTCATCTCTGCATCTTAGCTTCCTCCTAAGCAAAATGCTCAGCTCTTGAGTTCAAAGATTGTCTCACTTTTGTATTTGTATCCTCAGTGCCTGGAACACAGTAGGTGTTTAATAAATGCTTTTTGATTGATCTAAGTTTTAGGCATTATGATGTGATGTAGAGAATGCCATCTCTGGAGATATGGTTCTTAGCTTTGATATTTACCAGTTGCATGCCCTTGGCCAAGTCCCTCATCGTCTTGCATCCTCACTTTCCTCAACTGTAAAATGAGTAGGTTGGACCATGTGGTCTCTTAGGTCCCTTCGAACTAGCCATCTCTGATTCCTCCCAGTTCTAGGAATTCCTTTTTCTGGTTCTGTTTGAAGTGAGAAGATACAAAGCCATCTCCAGGTAAATCATGGTGATTTTCCAGGGCTCCAGGCTTGAGGAATGGGGAAAGTAGGGCACCTGTCCATAACTGTGGAGTTCAGGTACCTGGCAGATGACCCAGGGAGACAGCTAGGTGGCTCAGTGGATAGATCACTGATCCTGGAGTCAGGAAGACCTGAGTTTGAATTCCACCCCAAGCACTTACTAGCTGTGTGACCCTGGGCAAATCACTTAATCTCTGCTGACCTTAATTTCCCCATCTGTAAAAATGTACCTCCCTCCCAGGGTTGTACTGAGAATCAAATGAGATATTTGCAAAATGCTTGGCACACAGTAGGCATGTAATAAATGCTTGTCTCCTCCCTTTGAGGAAGGAGAAGGAAAAGGAAGAGGCCTGCCTCTATTTGAGACTCATATACATAGACTCAAGATTAATGGCCTGGCACCAATAGCCAGCCCCACCTCCCTCAGGCTTCCTGTTGCCCTTCTATGTTACTTCTTTTCTCTC